>NC_092342.1:86400000-86766250 GCF_046630445.1 Rutidosis leptorrhynchoides | reverse complement strand
ACTAACGATGCACGAGTTGTAGTCAACTTTTTAAAACATCTTTTTGCAAGGTTTGGAACACCGAAAGCTTTAATAAGTGATCGGGGTACTCATTTCTGTAATAATCAACTTGAGAAAGTTCTTAAAAGATATGGAGTAACTCATAAAATCTCCACCGCATATCATCCACAAACAAGTGGACAAGTTGAAAATACCAACCGAGCTTTAAAACGTATTCTAGAGAAAACCGTAGGATCAAATCCGAAGGAATGGTCCATTAAATTGGAGGATGCACTCTGGGCTTTTAGAACAGCCTACAAAACTCCAATTGGAACCACACCTTTTAGACTTGTTTATGGAAAAGCATGTCATCTTCCAGTAGAAATTGAACACAAAGCATTTTGGGCTTTGAAGACATGTAATCTTGATATGCATGAAGCTGGACGTCTATGATTAAGTCAACTAAACGAATTAGAAGAATTAAGACATGAAGCATATGAAAATTCGTTAATCTATAAGGAAAGAACGAAGAAATGGCATGATAAAAGAATCGAAAGTTTAAAAGAATTTAAAGAAGGAGACAGAGTTCTTCTTTTCAATTCACAATTCAAGCTATTTCCTGGAAAATTGAAATCAAGATGGTCTGGACCATTCATAGTCAAAAGAGTTTTCCCATACGGAACGATAGAATTAATAAATTCAAATGGGATTGAATTTAAAGTTAATGGTCACAAAGTTAAACACTACATAGATAGTCCGATGGAATTCGACAATGAAGTTAATCACAATTCCGATACCACAGCTAACTAAGTGTGGGGAGAATCAAGTCTTTAAAGGATAATATGTATTTCTGTTAGAGTTAGATTGTCTGTTTTCGTGTAGTTCTCAAAAATGGAACCCGAACGGTCTTTCCCTAGCAGACCCTAAAGAACTAGTCTTCTCCCCCCATTCTGAATTTTTATTTTTTTAGGTTTTTACGAAATGAAACTGCCTGTGAACTAAACCATGGTCTAATGCTACACGCTTTGATCACTAAACGTAATAATGACACACTTCCGAGTGAAATAGTATCAGTAATCAGAGAAAGATTGGACGGAGTAAGAAAAGAATCCAGATGCGAAGATAATAAGTTACAATTTGGTAAAGGAAAATCAAAATCTGCAGCGAAAAGAAGAGCACGACACCTAGAAAGATGTCACAAATGCGGAAAATGGTCACATGGAGGTAAATGTTCAAATAATCAAACCTATTCAAATACCGAATTTGTTACTTTATGCAGAGATGGACCGTTCATATGTTTAGAAGAAAAAACACTGAATGCTCGAGGTTACGCCTATGTAGCCATGGAAAACCAATTAAACCGACTATCTTATGAATGGGATAGATCATATAACTAAGAATACTATCTCACAGGTAAGTCTGTACAGTTTTTATTTTTTTTATTTTTAACCTTTTGATAATAAACGCTAATTTGTTCGCTATAAAGTATTAAATTGGTATTAAATAAAATTAGGTTTGGCGACCGAAATTATTGATATCATTCAAAAAATTATTACATCACTGCGAAATTTAACGTTTATTCTTAAGGTATAAATATCTTTAATCAATCAACACAAAATATTTCAAAAATTCGTCATGAGTTAAATTAGGTCATGGAACCGAAACTACTTTACCGAAAAGAGGGGCGTATATTTTTGATAATATTTGATTGATTAAAGTGGGATAAAAAGCCAAAAAGATTTTTAACTTTATTTTTACCATGTTTTTAAAATTAATATATAAATCTTAAATTAATATTGTAAACTTTGTAAAAACAATATATTTAAAATTGTAAATATTTGAAAAATATAATATAAGTTTGGTGTGATTTTATAATATGAATTTTTAAATTAAGTTTGGTGTGAATTTTTAATTTTTAAAATAAGAATTTTTAATTTTATGCATTTCAAATTTTAAGATTGGTGTGAATTTAAAAACAAAAATTTACTTTATCTCATTAAGTTAAAAATATGATTTTTAAAATTCGTCGTAAGTTGAAGACTAGGTCATTGAACCGAAATTGCTTTACCCGAGGGAGGGACGAGAACTTTTATTATCATTATTTTTAATCTTATTGAATTAAAGTATGCCAAAAACATAAAAAAAAAAAAAAAAACCCTAAAAATCTTAGCTTTTAAAACAATCACTACAAAAAGACAAATTTTAAAATTTTGTCAAAGGACGGACTAGGACATCGATCCGAAACGACCTCGTCCTAAATAACAAGGGAAACAAAATTTTAAAATTAATTACTTAATTGTTTTAATTAGTATAAGATATATATAAAAAAAAACTGAAATCACTGTAGCCGGGCACCCATGCGATCGCATGGGATTCTCCCTATACCTCCATGCGATCGCATGGAGGCAAAAATCTGGCCAGACTCAAAACAGCCAGCGAGCTGTGTTCTTTACCACTTCACACACACATACACGAAAAATACCTCAAATCTTCACCAAATTTCATCATTTTTCCACCGTAATTCGTCATTTTTCTTGCTCTAATCATGCCTAGATTCTCATTCTTCAGCAAAATGGTAAAAATTACACTCCTAAACTCTATAAATTCCTAGTTTTTGTGATAATTACCAATTTTTTTACCTAATGCAATTTTGTTAATTTCTAGTGTAATTAGTGTTAAATTGTTAGTATTTTATGCATGTATAACCTAGATTGATGCTATTTAACATGATTTGAAGCCAAAAACTTCAAAATTTTTAGAAATCTAGGGTTAGTGTTCTTGAGCAATTTGGGGCTTTTTGATATAAACAGGTTATGACCGATTTTTGTCATGAATTATTGCTAAATTGAGTAGTGTAACATGTTTAGATAATTAAATGATCCAAACATTGATCCTAAACATGATTTTTGGAGATTAAAGTGGACTTTTTAAGTCCAAAATTCATGAACTTGATTAATTTGATGTAATTGCCATTTGAGACTTGTTTAATTATTAGTAATGACTATTTTGACATGTTATTTGAGTTAAATGCTTATGAACTTTCTATACATTTTCATATGTGCTTATTTGAAAAGTGTAGAATTGTGAAAAATTGTGAAAATGTGTATAAGTTTAATTTTGATTTAACATGTTATAGTGATTGTTTTAAGTTGTTATTTTGCTAACACTAATGCATATTTGGATGCACAAATTTTGTGTTTAATGTGTTTTGCAGAAAGCCGATACTGGAGGTTCAGGAGCATCATCATCTAGACGACCAGCACCAGCACCAGAACCAGAACCAGAAATGCAACACGAACAAGAACCACAACAACAGCCTGATCAGCACATACCTTATTATGATCCGGTACAGTTTGTTGATGAATTCATAGTATTCCCAATGAGGCTGCCAGTAGAATTCCCAACGATTCCTGAGCACACTCTGCATCCTAATCTGAGATTTGATAGGAGATGGAGAGATTACGAGACATATCAAAGGAACAAATTCAAATTGGTAACAAAAAATGTAGAGGTGCCAAGGGTAATCGATTGAGCCCCTTTGGAAACGGTCCATCTAGCTGACCGTGTTAGACATCTTTTAGTTCAAAGGTATGGCAGTTCTTCTTTTACAGATTGGGAACGTCTTTTCACCATTCGTAGACCTGTATATAAGGAATGGTGTGTTGAGTTGATGAGTACTGTATCACTTGATACAAATATAGTTAGAATAGATGATAGAAGACTTCTTAGGTTTATCCTTGGCGGTAGGATGTACAGAATGTCCATGCTGGACATGGCCAGGGCCTTACAGATATATACTCCTGGTGAGTTGCTATTACCCGATTGTACAAATTTGATTCATTATGGTGAAATGGTAGATAGTAACTTTGACGCTGACGCCATTTGGAGGCGTATGTCACATTTTGATGTTTTTACACGAGCAGGAGAACACTCCTATACACATATTGACAGAGCCGAGCTTCGTATTATTCATAGATTTTTGGCTAACTCGATTACACAGAGAGGTCATAATAAAGAAAAAATTACCTTACATGATTTATTCTACCTAAAGTGTATTCGGGATCCTAGAAGCTTTGTCAATATCCCTTACTGTGTTGCTTTTTATTTATCTAAAATGGTAGAGGGAATGCAGGACGGGAGTATAATAGGAGGAGGTATTTTTGTTACTCTCATTGGAGAGTATTTAGGTGTTGATAGGAACCAAGGGGGTCCATTACAGCTTTGTAGAGAACAGGTTGAGCCCTTAGGATTGAAAGTTTATGTGGGTGCTAAGGTATTGAAAAGTAGACGTAACCAGGCAGTACCCTATGAGGGATCTCATCCTCAGGTAGAGAGAGGCTCGGACGAGGAAATGGAGGAGGCGGAAGACATTAGGGATGTCTTTCGAGATGCTATTCTTGACGTCCACGTTCGTATAGATGAGGAAGCAATGACGAACGCGGCCAGACATAGTATGTATGAGCAGTGGAACTCTGAGTGAGTATACGAGGATTATAGGCGACACCAACATGATAGCTGGTTAGTTCATCAGCACCAAATCATGAGCCAGCTATCATATCAGGTACCAAATAATTACGTACCTACTCGACCTGCTCATTTTCCGCAACATAGCCCCGATATCCGACCACCCTTTAACCGGTATGACTATAACCAAGCCTATCAAAACACCTATAACCAATAATGGAACCCACCTGACGAGATGAACTGGAACCCATATCCAGACTGATTTAGTTCCATTTGGTTATTTATATGATTTTTATGTTTTTATCTTTTTACTTATTCATGTTTAAACTTATGTTATTGAATATACTTATGTAATCTTTATCATTTTTATTATTATTGTGTACTAATATTTCACATTTAGGATTTGAAAGTGGGATATTAAGTCCCATTTCAAATTGCCATGCATGTTTATATTTGTATGTATGTATATTGTAGATTGTACAAAACAGAGTAAAACAGCGCATTTTCAAAGACTGGCATTAAGTTCAGCAAAAGCTACTAATTTTGACGACAAGATGACAAATAAATGTGATGTAACAACAGACAGAATGAACAAATGATATGCACCATTTATCATTCAGCAAACAAACGCCAATATGTTTGGAAACTTTGGTAAAATTTAATCATTTCTACACTAATCACCCTCAATAATTTAAATTGTTACTGATTTCTTGCAAATGAGGGCATTGCAAGATCTTAAGTGTGGGAAGGGGTTAAATTCTTTCGGATTTTTAAATTTTTTTTTACTTTAAACACTTGGTTACCATTAGAAATACTAGTAAAGTAGTAGTTGTATTCGAATCTAGTGCTCTCTGATAATAAAGAACGGCCCTAGTCTTATTAATGACTACCCAATTCTAGTAAAATTTTTCAAAATTTTCAATTAAATGAACTCAAAATCATGTTTATACATATTTATGAACGATAAAACTAGGTGTTAACACCGAAATTATTGTTACCTCGGAAAGGACATAAATTGAGAAACAAACCAAAATGTTAGAATTCATTTAAAATGGAATAGAGGACAATAAAAAGGAAAATAAAAGCCAAGTGTGGGAAAAATTACCAAGTTATCTTAAACATATGTCACATATTTCTGTAACAAATAATTGAAGATACTTTTGCTTTGGACTAAACTAAACTGTTTTACCCGATGAAAGAAAAGAAGAGATGGATCTACACGATGAATCAATTCCAACATTAAAAGGAAGTAAAGTCTTTCGAAAAAGACACGCGCTTCTTGATTTAGTTCATGAAGTTGTCGTCCAGACAAGCTGTAGGTTGATGAAAAATCTAGAAAAGCCATCTCTAAAATCAGCAGGAAATCCACGGACCTCAGCATCAAACAGGGTCGCCAAGTGGTCAGACTTATCCTAACCATGAGAGGATCTGTCTTGTAAAATGGGGAGGACACCGTGCAAATTAGCTTGATAAGACTAATAAATCAGACCCCCAGAAAGGATAATCTCCTTAAAGATTAAAAATCAGCTTTTAAGCCTGATATTACTCAATCCTTGAGATTGACCTTAAAGATTGAGAATTACAAACTCATGGAATTCAATGATATCTAAACTCGAGCTTGAACGAGAAAATATTTTGATCAAAATTACAAACCGATTTGTTTTCTGAAAACCCATTTTCAATGCGTTCATTACCATTGAACATAAAATCCTAAGAATTCACCTGGAATCCATTAGGTCACCTGAACCAAATCGGGTGTCAACCGTAAGAACGGTGGTTGCTTAGTATGGTCGAAGACAGGACCTTGTGCCAGACCGAAAAATTATAAGGGTGAGCTTTACTATTGCTCCTACCAAGGATAGTAATTGAATCCGACACGTTATAGACCATAATTAAAAGCATGTCAGGGGACATTGCCTTAACAGTTGCTTGTTCAACGCTTTCCTTTACAACCAGACGGTAGTTTACCGAAAGGTAATATATGGAGCAAGTATACTGGACGTGTTGCTTTCCTAATACAAGGTTAGCAAGTGGGTGACACAAAACCATAAGTTTTGAGCTAAAATTTTCAAATCTAAAACCCACCAAACCCACAAAAAGAATTTGCAAACACCGGTGAAGGGTTATTCCGGAAAACTTATCTAGGGTAAAAGCTAGATTTAATTTAAAAAAAAAAAAAAATCAAATGTTTTCATAAAGATCCAATTTTCTTAATGGATCTAAATTTTATAGTCATGTGGGACTGTAAACCACATCGTTACTACCATTGTTTATACCGCCGTAAAGAAATCACTGATGTACAAAGTGTGAAAAATAAAGAAGTGATTCTTGTATTTCAAGACTATATTGCTTGAGGACAAGCAACGCTCAAGTGTGGGAATATTTGATAATGCTAAAAACGAACATATATTTCATAGCATTATTCCTCAAGAAAGACAAGCTTTTAGTTGCAACTGTTCTATTTACAAGTGATATTCGTTTAAATAATAAAAGGTGAAGACAAAAGACAGATTCGACGAATTGAAGACGCAAACGACCAAAAAGCTCAAAAGTACAAAATACAATCAATGAGGTTCCAATTATTGATAAGAAACGTCTCAAAATTACAAGAGTACAAGATTCAAAACGCAAAGTACAAGATATTAAATTGTACGCAAGGACGTTCGAAAATCCGGAACCGGGACCAGAGTCAACTCTCAATGCTCGACGCAACGGACTAAAAATTACAAGTCAACTATGCACATAAATATAATATAATATATAATTAATTCTTAAAATTAATATATATTATATTATATTATAAAACCGTCGGCAGAAGAAAACAACCAAATGTGAGCCTCCCCAGCTGGCCATGCGATCGCATGGCCTTGAAGAGCAAAGCTCATGCGATCGCATGAACTCCTTTTTCAGTTCACAGGCCTATAAATTCGCAGTTTGGTGAACGTAAAATCCATCCATCAATCTCTCTATCTATATGTAAACGTATATATTTATATTTATATTTTAATTTTAATTTTAATTTTAAATCCTAATAATAAGGGTATGTTAGCGAATGTTGTAAGGGTGTAAGTCGAAATTCTGTCCGTGTAACGCTACGCTATTTTTAATCATTGTAAGTTATGTTCAACCTTTTTAATTTAATGTCTCGTAGCTAAGTTATTATTATGCTTATTTAATCCGAAGTAATCATGATGTTGGGCTAAAAATATTAAAATTGGGTAATTGGGCTTTGTACCATAATTGGGGTTTGGACAAAAGAACGACACTTGTGGAAATTAGACTATGGGCTATTAATGGGCTTTATATTTGTTTAACTAAATGATAGTTTGTTAATTTTAATATAAAGATTTACAATTGGACGTACCTATAAATAACTATATACACTCGATCGGACACGATGGGCGGGGTATTTATATGTACGAATAATCGTTCATTTAACCGAACACGGGAATGGATTAATAGCCACTAGAATTATTAAAACAGGGGTGAAATTATGTACAAGGACACTTGGCATAATTGATAACAAAGTATTAAAACCTTGGGTTACACTCAGTCGACATCCTGGTGTAATTATTAAACAAAGTATTAAAATCTTGTTATAGTTTAAGTCCCCAATTAGTTGGAATATTTAAACTTCGGGTATAAGGATAATTTGACGAGGACACTCGCACTTTATATTTATGACTGATGGACTGTTATGGACAAAAACCAGACGGACATATTAAATAATCCAGGACAAAGGACAATTAACCCATGGGCATAAAACTAAAATCAACACGTCAAACATCATGATTACGGAAGTTTAAATAAGCATAATTCTTTTATTTCATATTTAATTTCCTTTATTTTATATTTAATTGCACTTCTAATTATCGCATTTTTATTTATTGTTATTGTATTTAATTGCACTTTTAATTATTGTACTTTTTAATTATCGCAAGTTTATTTTATCGCACTTTTATTATTCGCAATTTCATTATCGTTATTTACTTTACGCTTAAAATTAAGTCTTTTATTTATTTAATATTTTACATTTTGTTTTAACTGCAACTAAAGTTTTTAAAATCGACAAACCGGTCATTAAACGGTAAAAACCCCCTTTATAATAATAATATTACTTATATATATATATTTGTATTTTTATAAATTTAAACTAATATAGCGTTAAGCTTTGTGAAAAAGATTCCCTGTGGAACGAACCGGACTTACTAAAAACTACACTACTGTATGATTAGGTACACTGCCTATAAATGTTGTAGCAAGGTTTAAGTATAACCATTCAATAAATAAATATCTTGTGTAAAATTGTATCGTATTTAATAGTATTTCCTTGTAAAATTTAATAGTATTTTATACCCCTTAGCTTTAACATCAATTATAACGGAACGAAATTGTTCAAACTCATTAATATAATTATGGTATTAATTTATTTTGAGTCAAGTTCCTATTTTACATATTTTATCCATGAATAAGAAATTGTTCTAAATTCCGTAGTCGATCACATTTGTGGGAGCAAGTGTGAGGTTTAGACTATTATGAACTTGGATTGGTATACATTCACGGGATGAATGTGGGGCAAGGTTGCAACCAAGGTTCATAGATATTTGTGGGATACAAATATTGGAAGACCCGCCCTCAAGATTTACTAAATGGAGCCTTTGTGGTTGATCACATGTAATCTTGAGTAAAGGCGAATATCATTGTATCCTCTGACCTGAGATACATATTGAGTTCGGATATTTACCAAGTATTGTGCCTTGATTCTTTCCTTCGCTATTCTGAAATATGGTAGTTCATAAGGAAGAGCTCAGGTATAATGCAAGGTCTATATATTTAGGACGTATGTAGTCAAGATGGAATTTGTCCCTCTTATTCGTTGAGAGTCAGATGTCTAAGGCCTGATTAAGTTAAATCTAGAAGAGAGTGATCACTCTGTGTCTTTTGGATTTAACATGACATCTAGAACAAAAGGAAATAATGTAAGATTCACCTATTCACATTCGAGAGGGGAACTCGAAAGGGATGATGTTATTGAATGGCACTAAGTCATAACATATTGGGGGTGATGGACGGTCGTTAGGTGGTATCCATCACTTGCATTAATTTCTTATGTTTCTCGTGCAAGTGGGAGATTGAAGGTATTTCGGATGCCCGTGAGACATATTAAATTAACGTGGCTAATATGTTTTGATCCAAGTCGGGTCATACCCAATAACAAACTTACTGACACCTTATTCGTATTTAATCTTAGCGATTTGATCATTGATTAAATACGCGACACTTGAACTTTAAGAAAAATGGTTTTCTGAAATATTACTTGATGTGTATATATATAAATTATGGAATAATTTATATAATAAGAGTTTAAATTATTTATAGGTTAAATAATTGACTTTGTTTTGTTACATTTTATAAAAACTTGGTTTTATATATATAAATGTACATAACAAATGTGTATGGAAGTTTTATAAAAAAAGTTTTATAAAATTTAACTTATATAAAACTAATTTTATAAAACAAATGGGAAGTGGCATGGGGAATGAGATACACATGCTCTAGGCTTAGATTCCTTGACCCATGCTTTCCCATTTCCATATACAAGTAACATGACTCTTTGATATACACAATAAATGCAATTATACTTAGAAAAACTGCACAAAACACTCTCATTTTTGCTGCTGTATGCCGTGAGTTTTGAGGGAAAGAAAGGGTTCTTCATTTGGTTTTTGCAAACTCTCTTCAAGTGTTAATAAATCCTAACTAAAGTACAAGGTGTTGGTGCAAAGTTTGGGGTATTACAACTTGAGGTTTCATTTTTTTGGAGCTCCATTCATCATCATCATCTTCATCATCTATCAACAAGCTTGGAGTAGGCATAAACTCTTTTCTTGTTTGTAGTTTGTAAGTATGTTTCACAACTTGATCCTAATTGGGATTTAACTTTAATTGGTTAAAATATAACAAGTTCTAAAATGGTAATATTTACTTGCTTCCGCTATCTTACTACTTAAATGGTTTTAAGTATATTGAAACTTGTTAAATCCCAACAAATATTATGTTGCCTCCAACTCAATTGTTATATGTTTTCTTGCTTTTTGAAGCGCTACGTTTATGTAATTTGTTGATAGTTTTTGATTGTGCTAATAGGTCCTTCTCCAGTCTCTACTTCACCAAGTTAAAGCAAAAACAGAAGGTTGTTGTTCAGCAAAGCTGCAGTACCAACTGAAGAAATAGTTTGATTTGGCATCTCAGGATTCAGTTTTAAGGTATATCTTGATTTTGTAGTATATATGGTGCATATAAGTGTTGGTGATAATGTCTCAGTGAAAGTTGTTCAATGGATTGAGTTAATTGTATGTGTCTTAATTGTATTGATGGTAGACAAAACCGGGCTATGATATATCGGACCCATTAGTAGGCGTCCAAAAACGACAACCGAATTAATGATTTGAATAGTCTTTCTGATCAGAACTCTGTGATTTAAATAAAACAATACAGATAAAGTATTTAGTTCATGTACGAGGACTCGGGAAGTGTATGAAGTAGCTGTTGGACCTATTATAAGAGATGCTATGGAAGGAATTAACAGTGTGATAGAAGTAAATCAATTTAGAAACATAGCTATGCTTTTTGATCATTGTTTCTGTCTTATTTTCATTAACTTTTGCATCCTTCTATTTCAGTTACTTTTATTTTATATGAGCCTTATCTAAATGCTTCTGGAACATTGATGTTGGCCTTATTATTTTTGTTGTTTCAGTTTCATAGAACAGTTGCTGTTATTTTGAAAGTGTTAGTGTTTTGGTTGATATTTCAGTTTCAGGAAATGCAACATTCATAAGTTTACTCATCTATCATTTAAGGTCTTTACTCATTTAATTGATACCATAAATTCATATGCTATAAATTCATAATTAATTCATATGCTATATTTAATTAATTCATATGCTATATTTAAGGTGGTAATATATTTTCAGTCCCATTATTTTCTTCCAACTGTTCATGGTATTTTTTAGTCTGCTCATTTATTTGTTTTTAATGTTTTGTTTATGATAGTGTACTTTGTTTGTTTGTTTGTTTGTTTGTCTCCATGATTTTATATAGATTATATGCTAGAATGTGATTACACTAACCTCTTGGAATGAACATCAGTGACTATTGCCGCAATGCCGCTTCTTCCTGCTATGCCACTAAATACAGAGGCAATGAACAAAGGTAACCGCGGCAACGCGCGGGCCGTCCGTTGCTAGTTACACTCTAGTCCCTGAATTGTTCGGGTTAATTTATTTAATCGTTTTGATGATGATGATCCAAGAGTATAAAAATTTGGTAATTTATTTTCCCAAGTTTCGTTGGTTTCACAGAACCAAATAGTCTCGGTTTTCATAACCGAGTTAGTTTAAAGTCGACTTGGGATATTTCTTAAGTTTTAAATTCGAGTTCGTTAAATTCTTTAACGGTTGTTATCAAAATATAAAATGAAAAGTCAGGTTGTTATAGTAATATAGGTAGTTTTTAGAAGCCTTTGTTGCATGCTATTTATCAAACACAGACTGCTCTACTAATGATTCCAAAACTCCACATGCATGAAAATTAAACCTCTATATATACAAACTCGGCACCATAAATTTTGACCAAACCACACTCGAAAAAGAGAGGACTCGCTTATTTTACTCCACCATCACAAGTGGAGAACGAAATAAACAAAAATCTAATAATATAAAAGTTGTTATAATTCAGTAGGCTTATAACTACCTTTAGTGGTTTGATTCTTGATGTTATAATTCAGTAGGCTTATAACTACCTTTAGTGGTTTGATTCTTGATTTAGAATACTAATAATGAAGTGTAAGAACAAAGATGATAATGGAGAGAAAGAAAGAAACACTTTGTAAGTGTGAGAAATGGTGCAAGTTTAATGCTTGCATTCATGAGTATTTATAGCCTAAAATCTCAATATAAAAATACATACTTTGTGTA
The DNA here is from genome assembly GCF_046630445.1 of Rutidosis leptorrhynchoides. Taxonomy (NCBI): domain Eukaryota; kingdom Viridiplantae; phylum Streptophyta; class Magnoliopsida; order Asterales; family Asteraceae; genus Rutidosis; species Rutidosis leptorrhynchoides. The sequence continues at coordinate 86,753,828 of NC_092342.1, read as the reverse complement.
CCAAAATTGACTATATGTATACACCAAAATTGACTATCCATATCTATATTATTATTATTATTATAACACTCCCCCTTGGATAGCAATTTTATTTTGTTGAAGATCAACTATAAATTACTGCCTCGTTAAAAACCTTGCTAAAGAAAACCCAGTGGGAAAAAAAACTTTAGCTAAGGGAAAAAGAGTGCAGCATGGAGTTGACTCTCCCTCAAGTAGACATCGCTTCAGCTGTTACATCATTTGAACATGTCTCATGCCAATGTTATGAACGTGTGTTCTGAAAATAGCAGTTGGAAGTGCTTTCGTGAAAAGATCAGCAGAGTTTTTGCTAGATTGCACATATCTCATTTCAATCTGGTTGTCCTTAATGAGATTTTGAGTGTATGAGAAGAATCTAGGTGGTATGTGTTTTGTTCGGTCACTTTTGATATACCCTTCTTTCATCTGTGCTATGCAAGCTGCATTATCTTCATAGATAGTTGTTGGACTTTTATCGCGTTCTAGTCCACAAGAATCAGTAATGAGTTGTGTCATTGATCTCAACCAAAAACATTCTCGAGTAGCTTCATGTAATGCAATCACTTCGGCATGATTTGACGATGTAGCAACAAGTGTTTGTTTTTGAGAACGCCATGATATTGCAGTACCTCCATTTAGGAATACATATCCAGTTTGAGATTTAGCTTTATGTGGATCAGATAAATAACCTGCATCTGCATAACCAACCAAATCTTGTTTTGATTCGTTAGAATAAAATAATCCTAAATCAGTAGTTCCTCGAAGGTATCGAAATATGTGTTTGATCCCATTCCAGTGTCTTTTGGTAGGAGCAGAGCTGAACCTTGCCAACAAATTAACTGCAAAAGAAATGTCAGGTCTTGTACAATTTGTAAGATACATAAGAGCTCCAATTGCACTAAGATATGGTACTTCTGGTCCAAGAATGTCTTCTTGATCTTCACATGGACGAAATGGATCAGCTTCAACATTGAGTGATCTAACAACCATAGGAGTACTTAATGGTTTTGCCTTGTCCATATTGAAACGTTTCAAAATCTTTTCAGTATATGTTGTTTGATGTACAAGTAAACCATTAGGCATATGCTCAATTTGTAAACCAAGGCAATACTTGGTTTTTCCAAGATCTTTCATTTCAAATTCTTTCTTTAGAAGTTGAATGGCTTCATGGATCTCTTTATTTGTACCTATGATGTTAAGATCATCAACATAAACAGCTATGATCACATATCCGGATGTTGTTTTCTTAATGAAAACACAAGGGCAAGTAAGATTATTTGTATACCCTTTGCTTATCAAGTAATCACTTAATCGGTTATACCACATACGTCCCGATTGTTTTAACCCATATAAAGATCTTTGTAATTTAATCGAATACATTTCTTTGGGTTTTGCATTTGATGCTTCTGGTACCTTAAATCCTTCAGGTATCTTCATATATATATCACTATCAAGTGATCCATATAGATAAGCAGTCACAACATCCATGAGATGCATTTCTAAATTTTTAGAAACTGCCAGACTGATTAAGTACCTAAAAGTAATTGCATCCATAACAGGAGAATAAGTTTCTTCATAATCAATTCCCGGTCTTTGAGAAAAACCTTGAGCTACAAGTCTAGCTTTATACCTTGTAACTTCATTTTTCTCATTTCTTTTTCGGACAAAAATCCATCTGTATCCTACAGGTTTCACATCTTTAGGAGTGAGAATGATGGATCCGAAAACTTTTCTTTTATTGAGTGATTCTAATTCAGCTCGTATTGCTTCTTTCCATTGAGCCCAATCATGTCTATTTTGACATTCAACCATAGATGTTGGTTCTGGATCATCATCATTATTCATGATGTCATATGCAACATTAAATGAAAATTTCTCATCAAGATTTTTCATTTCATTTCGGTTCCATAATATTTTTGAATATGCATAATTGATTGCAATTTCTGTATTGACATCATCAATCTCCTCTGCAGTAGGAGTACTGATTTGTGGTTCTTCTTGAACACTTTCTTTTACTTCATTATCAGCTGATTTTCTTTTTCGAGGATTTTTATCCTTTGAACCGATTGGTCTTCCACGTTTCTGACGTGGCAAAGATTCATGAGTGACGTTATTGCCAGCTTTTGGAATTTCAATTCGAGCTGGAGTATTTACTGCTGGTATATATGATTTTGTCACCGTTTTTGTATCTGTAAATGCATCAGGCAATTGATTTGCAAGTTCTTGTATATGCATTATCTTTTGAACTTCTGTCTCGCATTCTTTTGTGCGAGGATCAAGATACTTTAATTGAGGTTCACACCATGAAACATCATTTTCTTTATTTTTCATTTCTCCCCCTAATCTAGGGAACAATGTTTCATTAAAATGACAATCAGCAAAATGTGCTGTAAAAACGTCACCTGTCATAGGTTCAATATACCTTAATATTGAACATGTTTCATATCCAACATATATTCCCAACCTCCTTTGAGGACCCATTTTTGTACGTTGTGGTGTCGCAATTGGAACATACACTGCACAACCAAATGTTCTAAGATGGGAAATATTTGGCTCTTGACCAAAAGCAAGTTGTAGGGGGAATATTTATGACTTGCACTTGGTCTGATGCGAATCAATGCAGCAGCATGTAAAATTGCATGACCCCATATAGATACAGGGAGTTTTGTTCTCATTATCAATGGTCTAGCGATTAACTGTAAACGTTTAATCAATGACTCGGCTAAACCATTTTGTGTATGAACATGAGCAACAGAATGTTCAACAACAATTCCTATAGACATGCAATAGTCATTAAATGCTTGAGATGTAAATTCACCAGCATTATCAAGTCTCACCCTTTTAATGGTGTAATCAGGAAAATGAGCTCTCAATTTAATAATTTGGGCAAGAAATTTTGCAAATGCCACATTACGGCTTGATAACAGACAAACATGAGACCATCTGCTAGATGCGTCTATTAGAACCATGAAATATCTAAATGGTCCACATGGTGGATGAATTGGTCCACATATATCACCTTGAATTCTTTCAAGAAACATTGGTGATTCTTTCTCAACCTTAAGTGGTGAGGGTCTAGTTATCAATTTTCCAAGAGAGCAAGATGTACATGGAACCATTGTATCATGATGGATTTTTCTATCCTTTAGTGGATGTCCATGAGTACATTCAATAATCCTTTTCATCATTGTTGATCCTGGATGGCCTAATCTGTTATGCCATAAACTGAATACACCAGGATCAATATATTTTTCGTTAACTACCATATGTATTTCTGGTACATTTATATGTGTATAATGTAATCCAGAACTAAGTCTTGGCAGTTTTTCAACCACATGACTCTTGTCAGTGATACTTAAATATTTCTCATTTTCTGTTGTCACTGACTGATAATCATACCCGTTAAGGTATATGTCGGAGAAACTCAATAAATTTCTGCTTGACTTGGGAGAAAATAAGGCATCATTTATTAAAAATTTTGTACCATTTGGTAGTATGAAATTTGCCTTTCCTATCCCTTTTATCAAGTTAGCAGGTCCTGATATTGTATGTATAGTTCCTTCCGTTGGTTTTAGATCAATAAAATATTTCTCGGATTTAAGTATAGTGTGTGTAGTTCCACTGTCTGCTATACAGAGATCTCCACCACTTGATTGATGTTGTATTCCAGCAAAATTCATATTGAACTTCATATATAAGAAATAAATAGTGAGTACATTAATATTACACAATATTTTAAACGCAAATAGATAGTACTGAAACATTTAGCAAACATAATGACAAAGACAGACGATATTAAATCGTTTATTTTTCAAAAGACACACAACTTAAACATTCAAGAAATCTTCATATAAATCAGATGGTTTCTCAGTGACTGTTGGATCAATATTATCCACAAAATTTACTTCCTTTTCTTTACCTTTCAGCGAATCCTGATACATCTTAACAAGATGTTTAGATGTTCGGCAAGTATTAGTCCAGTGGCCCATTCTACCACATCTGTAGCAAGATTCTTCAGAATTTTTAGAAGAATTTTCTTCAACATCTTGTTTAATGGGCTTGTTTTGTGGTTGATATTTATATTTTCGTGGATTACTATTTCTTTGACCACCACGGCCACGACCACGACCACGTCCACGCCCATTACCATTACCATAAGGATGGTTTCTACCATAGTTATGGCTTTTGGCATGATGATGGTGATGGTTATTATAACCACGACCTTGCCCGCGTCCTTGTCCCTGTTTATAATTATTTGCAGTATTTGCTTCAGGGATTGCAAGTGTACCAGTAGGACGGGATTGCTGATTTTTCATTAATAGCTCATCATTTTGCTCTGCAACTAAGAGATATGAATTAAGTTCAGGATATGTTTTGAACTTTAGCATTCTCAAATTTCTTTGCACTGTGATGTTTGCAGCATTCATTGTGGAGAAAGTTTTCTCCATCATGTCTGCATCACTAATTTCATGTCCACAGAATTTAAGTTGTGAACATGTATTATACAGAGCTGAGCTGTATTCATTTACTTTCTTAAAGTCTTGGAACCTTAATGTTCTCCATTGTTCCATTGCAGCTGGAAGTAAAATTTCTCTTTGATTATTGAATCTGCTTTTGAGACCTTCCCATAAAACATGGGGATCTTCTACAGTCACATAATTATTTTGTAAGCATTCATCAATATGTTGATGAATAAAGCAACATGCCGTAGCTTGTTCTTTTTCAGAACAAGTGTTGTTTTCATTTATGGTTTCAAGAATGCCCATTGATTTAAGATGCATTTTTACTTTTATAACCCATGGCATGTAGTTGTTTCCAGTTGATTCTAAAGGAGTAAATTTAAGCTTTTCCAGATTCGACATTTTCTATTATCAAAAATTAAAACAAACATCATGATAAATTAGAGTCAATTTATATTCATAAGTATATAAACATTAAACATAAATTTAATATAACATAAATGATAAGTAGGTGACAGTGTCGACCATGTGTAAGTAATCATAAATAAATGTTATATAACAAAAATATAAATATTAGTAAACATAAATGAAAATTTGGCGACAGTGTCGACCATATATTTTTTCAGGTGGTATAACCGACCTATATCATTCTGGTGGTATAACCGACCATATATCATTTTGGTGGTATAACCGACCATATATCATTTTGGTGGTATAACCGACCATATATCATTTTGGTGGCAGAGCCAACCATATTTAGTATTAAGATTATCGTGCTGATAACGTGTTATAATTCAGTAGGCTTATAACTACCTTTAGTGGTTTGATTCTTGATGTTATAATTCAGTAGGCTTATAACTACCTTTAGTGGTTTGATTCTTGATTTAGAATACTAATAATGAAGTGTAAGAACAAAGATGATAATGGAGAGAAAGAAAGAAACACTTTGTAAGTGTGAGAAATGGTGCAAGTTTAATGCTTGCATTCATGAGTATTTATAGCCTAAAATCTCAATATAAAAATACATACTTTGTGTACCAAAATTGACTATATGTATACACCAAAATTGACTATCCATATCTATATTATTATTATTATTATTATTATAACAAAAGTAGAATTATCATAAAGCTATCAAGTGCAAAAATCTGATTATATATAATGAAGTATATACTTAAATTGTAGTGTTGTGAATAAGGGATAATAGATGTCTAATCTATTAAATATTCACCCAATTAGATCAATTAATAATTATTGTTGTTATGTAGCTTTTTGTAATTGAGTTCACAGTAGAGTCTTCATTTTGGGTTGTTTGGGCCACATGGGTTCAAAGGGTCGTGCTACTTGTTTGTTTGTATATATGTATTTATTTATCACCTTGGCATATATATAAAAGGTTTTAGCTTTCAAAAAAAATAATAATAATTGATGTGAATAATTAAAATGGACGAGTAATGGATATGGACAATTAATTTTTCCATGGATTTATTCATTATCATCTGATATACATATATACAAACATACATGTCTAACTTACATAAAGCGTGAGTTATACATTCAACGTGTCACTCTGTTAATTACTTCTCTAATCACCCTCCACGTGTTAATCACCACAATAATCCAGAATTTTATTTGTTAATTACCCGAAAAAGACACGTGTCCCTATCAACATCTTGGTTAACATAAATTACAAAAAAAAAAAAAAGAAGAAGAAAAAAAACATATAAGTACCAAAAAAACGTCACTGTACCCTCTCTCTTCAAACTCCCTCTCTCTTCAAACTCCTCACACCCAACACCTTTCAATCGCCGATTATGGCCTCCAGCGTCCGTATTATAGGTCGACGCTACACAGTTTTAATCCGCCACATTTTTAAGCACAAATTGGTATAAATTTTGTGCAGTAACTCCGGTTTACTTAGACTCGCTGGAATCGGATTAACGAACGATGAAGCGGCGGAATTAATGTTTGAATCACCACGATTTAATTACAGATATCTTAATATGGATCACAATAACCAATTCTACTACATGTTTGTTGTAATTCATGTAATTGAATCGTCCACTTTTTTAACAAAATTTGGATGTTAATATTTGGGTGTTTGGATGTTAAATTGAATAGCTGGAATCAAAAAATAGGTGTTAATATTTGGGTGTTTTGATGTTAATATTTGGGTGTTTGGATGTTAAATTTAATCGTCGGAATCATTTTGTTATCAACTACTACATGTTAATATACTTTTAACAATTTCTTAAGCATCTCCTACCTAAAATTACTATATGATTTGCACCACCCAAACTGGATATTTCTTAATAATTGTGATTCTGATTTATCAGTTAAGTTGTGCTCAAAGGTCGAAGGATCGTCGATTGTTCATCTTACGTATTCATAGTATTATGCTTAAAATTTAATTTCTGAATTTGTTATTGATCAAAATAATTTCATAGCCTTGATTTAGGGAAGTCAAGGTAATATTTTTATTAATTATTAGGGTTTATATTTGGTTTCTTGAATTAATTATTCATATCTGTGATTTTTGAATTAGGGCAAATGAGGAACTTCCTTAACCTATCATGTATTATATCATGTTGTTATTGTTATAACCACAAAAGGAATTGATGACATGTCTCTCAAGGTAATCTGTGTATTTTGAATTGTATAGTTCAGTTTTGTTGAACATGTTTTAAACAAATAAGTTTTTTATTTTTTTGATGTGTGCCATCTAATATAGCAAGAAGCATATGATTATGAAGATGTAAGCTGTAATGGTTGCATTCTTATTACTGTGACATGTCACGTTTGAACATTGATTATCATTAGGTATATAAATATAAATATAATATGTAGTGATGTATTATATAAATAAAAACTTGAGGTCTTTAGATGTGGTAATTTTTTTTTTTTTTTTTGTCCTTTGCATACTAATCATTGATATTTATTTGTCTTTGATGATGAAGGTAAACTATTGGCTAGAATCATTGGAACTAGAGGTGTCATCCAAATTAACAGGTCAGGCTTCTTGAATTAAAATGTCGAGCTGCTTGAATTACTCCATTAGTGGATTCTAATATACATAAACCTGTTGCTTCTTGAATTAATCCCTTAGTGGATTCTAATTTGGTAAACCTATTGCTAAAATTGTTCAACTATAAGGTTCAATTCATTTTTACGTTGTTTTGGTTTACATCTTTTTTTAATTGTGTGTAGGTGGCAAAATAATGGGTCAAGCTAAAAAGTGGAAACATTTTGACCATAAAAAAATTAGTTTAGAAGTATTCCGGTCAACCTGGACTGACCCATTTTGACCATAAAAAAGTTCTTCATTTAAACATCTTACAAGCATGAAGTTTCACTTCTCGGTGAAGAAGAACTCATTTGGAGGTACCACCAAGCCATATGTAATATGTAAGGTTACTCTTCCCATATTTCCTTATTGTAGCAAATTAAGATCAGATCTGAAATATTAGAGTAATTAAAGGAGTTATCTTGAGTTAGTTCTAATGCCAATGGGTCAAAGGGGTATAATTTATCTTAGGCCAGGTTATCATAGGCTCGTATTTGTTTTTATAATCAAATTTACAACATTAATAATTGTCAAATTTTGAAAGAAGTTTTAAAAAGAGGTGGCGGTGACCATTCCGAGCCAACCATTTATACTTCATTGCACGTTTAATTTTATCATGTTCTCTACAATTCTTTTGAAATGTCCCGTTCATATTGATTATAAACATTCCATATTAATTGATTTCGTTGCGAGGTTTTGACCTCTATATGAGACATTTTTCAAAGACTGCATTCGATTTTAAAACAAACCATAACCTTTAAAATATTACGACGATTATCAAATAATGATAATCTAAAATATAGCGTTTTCACACGACCATTACATAATGGTTTACAATAATATTACACAGCAATATATGTCTTCAAATGCAGTTTTTAAACAATATTATACAAGCATGCTGACTCCAACTCTTGTCCATAAATTAGCATGCAACAGCGGAAGCTCTTAATAATCACATGAGAATAAACATGCTTTAAACGTCAACAAAAAATGTTGGTGAGTTATAGGTTTAGCCTATATATTTATCAAATCGTAATAATAGACCACAAGATTTCCATTTCCATTTCTCAATAACATGCAATCTGCATAAAAATCATTCATATGATGAACAACTGGTAACCGACATTAACAAGATGCATATAGAATATCCCCATCATTCCGGGACTCACATCGGATATGATAAATCGAAGTACTAAAGCATCCGGAACTCGGATGAGGCTTGTTGGGCCAAATAGATCTATCTTTAGGATTCGCGTCAATTGGTGGCAATTATCATAAACACCAATTCTTAGGCTACCAAGCTAAAAAGGGGCATATTCGGTTCGATAATTCAACATTGAATGTAATTTCGATCACTTGTGTCTATTTTGTAAAACATTTATAAAACTGCATGTATTCTCATCCCAAAAATAATAGATTTCAAAAGTGGGACTATAACTCACTTTCACGTATTTTCACTTTGTTGGAAAATAAGACTTGGCCACTCGTCGATTCACAAACCTATAACAAATATGTACATATATATCAAAGTATGATCGAAATATATTCACAACATTTTTATTACGTTTTAATGATTTAAGTTTGTTAAGTTAACAGTCCAACGTTAGTAATCTACAACTAGTTGTCCACAGTTAGATGTACAGAGATAAATCAATATATATATTATCTCGAATCAATCCACGACCCAGGGTATACAAGTCTCAGGCTAGATCACAACTCAAAGTATATATATTATTTTGGAATCAACCTCAATCCTGTATAGCTAACTCAAGCATTACTGCATATAGAGTGTCTATGGTTGTTCCGAAATAAATAATATAGATGGGTCGATATGATATGTCAAAACATTGTATACGTGTCTATGGTATCCCAAGATTACATAATATATGTTAGAATACATGTGTAATACAATATAAGTTAGTTAAGTTATGATTTGTATAGATTTGTTACAAATTTCACGTAGCTACAACAATCAAAATTATCCAATCTTGTTTTACCCATAACTTCTTCGTTTTAAATCCGTTTTGAGTGATTAAAGTTGCTATGGTTTCATAATGAACTGAAATTTATGAAATTAAACAGAAAAAGTATAAGTTTATAGTCGGAAATACAAGTTACAAGTCATTTTGTAGAGGTAGTCATTTCAGTCGAAAGAACGACGTCTTGATGACCATTTTGAAATACATACTTCCATTTTGAGTTTAACCATGATTTTTGGATATAGTTTCATGTTCATAAGAAAAATCATTTTTCCAGAAGTATATAGATTTTAAATCAAATTTTATCATAATTTTTAATTATCCAAACCAAAACAGCCCCCGGTTTCGCTACGACGGCGTATGTCCGATTTTACGGTGTTCTTCGTATTTCCAGGATTTAAATCATTAAGTTAGCATATCATATAGATATAGAACATGTGTTTAGTTGATTTTAAAAGTTAAGTTAGAAGGATTAACTTTGTTTGCGAACAAGTTTAGAATTAACTAAACTATGTTCTAGTGATTACAAGTTTAAATCTTCGAATAAGATAGTTATATACATATGAATTGAATGATGTTATGAACATAATTAATACCTCAAGTTTAGTAGGTAAACCTACTAGAAGTGACAAGAAATGATCTAACTTCAAGGGATCCTTGGATGGCTTGAAAGTTCTTGAAGTAAAATCATGACACGAAAACAAGTTCAAGTAAGATTTCTACTCGAATTAAGATGGTTATAGTTATAGAAATTGAGTTAAAGTTTGGATATGAGTTTTACCTTGAATAAGAAAGATAAACTACTGTAAATAACAAAGGTTTCTTGATCTTAGATAATTACTTGGAATGGATTAGAAAGCTTGGAAGTATACTTGAAAACTTGAAAGGATTTTCGAAGTGTTCTTGAAGTGTTCTTCCTATGATGATTATAGCTTGATTCTTGAAGTAGTTTTTGATGAAAATGATGATTTGGTTACTGGAAAAATTCGTTCATAGGTGTATGTGTGTGTTGAGAGAGAATTAGAAAGAAAAATGGAAATGAAATTAAGTGAATGGGGAGTGGTGAGTGGTGAGTGGGGTTAAAAGGAGTTCTTGTTAGTTGACTAGTTCATGGTAGAAGTTAAACTTGATTAGTCATGCATGACATAATCAAGAGTGGAATCCCATGCTAGTTCCTATTGGTATATACCTATAGTATGTACGTCTAGAAGCTGGGTATAATACGAGTTGGAAGACTGAATGAATATGAGTAGAATTGTTGATGAAAATGAATGAGAATGTAATTGTAAGCATTTTTGTTAAGTATGGGTGTTTTGATATATGTCTTGGAGTCTTTCAAAAGTGTATTAATATAACTTAATACACTACATGTATATACATTTTAACTGAGTCGTTAAGTCACCGTTAGTCGTTACATGTAAGTGTTGTCTTGAAACTTTTAAGTTAACGATCTCATTTAATGTAGTTAACCCATTGTTTATTATATCTAATGAGATGTTAAATTATGATATTATCATGATAACATGGTGTATGAATATATCTTAATACAATATATATATATATATATATATATATATATATATATATATATATATATATATATATATATATATATATATATATATATATATATATATATATATATATATATGTGTGTTAAAACGTCATTACAACGATAATCGTTACATATATAACTCGTTTCGAAACTCTTAAGTTAGTAGTCTTGTTTTACATATGTAGTTCATTGTTAATACACATAATGATATATTTAATTATCATTTTATCATGTTAAACATAGTGTATCAATATCTTAATATGATTCATATGTATTTAGTAAGACGTTGTTATAATGATAATCGTTATATATATCGTTTCGAGTTTCTTAATTCAATAGTCTCATTTTTATGTACATAACTCATTGTTAATATACTTAGTGTGATACTTACCTATGATAATTCTCATGTTAACTATATATATATATATATATATATATATATATATATATATATATATATATATATATATATATATATATATCCATATATATATCATCATGTAGTTGTTTCAAGTTTAAACGTTCGTGAATCGCCGGTCAACTTGGGTGATCAATTGACTACACAAACTCATTTCAATTAATCAAGTCTTAACAAGTTTGATTGCTTAACATGTTAGAAACATTTAATCATGTAAATATCAATTTCATTTAATATATATAAACATGGAAAAGTTCGGGACACTACAGTACCTACCTGTTAAATAAATTTCGTCCCGAAATTTTCAGCTGTTGAAGGTGTTGACGCATCTTCTGGAAATAGGTACGGGTATTTCAGATTCATTTGATCTTCACGCTCCCAGGTGAACTCGGGTCCCCTACGAGCATTCCATCGAACCTTAATGATCGGTATCTTGTTTTGCTTGAGTCTTTTAACCTCACGATCCATTATCTCGATGGGTTCTTCAACTAATTGTAGTTTTTCGTTGATTTTGATTTCGTCTAAAGGAATAGTGAGATCTTTTTTGGCTAAGCATTTCTTCAAATTTGAGACGTGGAAGGTATTATGTACATTGGCGAGTTGTTGAGGTAATTCAAGTCGGTAGGCTACTGGTCCGACACGATCTATAATCTTGAATGGTCCAATGTATCTTGGATTTAGTTTTCCCCGTTTACCAAATCGAACAACACCTTTCCAAGGTGAAACCTTAAGCATGACCATCTCCCCAATTTCAAATTCTATATCTTTTCTTTTAAGGTCCGCGTAGCTCTTTTGTCGACTCTGGGCGGTTTTCAACCGTTGTTGATGGATGATTTTCTCGGTAGTTTCTTGGATTATCTCTGGACCCGTAATATGTCTATCCCCTACCTCACTCCAACAAATCGGAGACCTGTACTTTCTACCATAAAGTGCGTCGAACGGTGCCATTTCGATACTCGAGTGGTAACTGTTGTTGTAGGAAAATTCTGCTAACGGTAGGTGTCGATCCCAACTGTTTCTAAAATCAATAACACATGCTCGTAGCATGTCTTCAAGCGTCTGTATTATCCTTTCACTCTGTCCATCAGTTTGTGGATGATAGGCAGTACTCATATCTAGACGAGTTCCCAATGCTTGCTGTAATGTCTGCGAAAACCTTGAAACAAATCTGCCATCTCTATCAGAGATAATAGAGATTGGTATTCCATGTCTGGAGACGACTTCCTTCAAGTATAAATGCGCTAAATTTTTCATTTTATCATCTTCTCTCATTGGTAGAAAGTGTGCTGACTTGGTGAGACGATCGACTATTACCCAAATAGTATCATAACCACTTGCAGTCCTTGGCAATTTAGTAATGAAATCCATGGTAATGTTTTCCCATTTCCATTCTGGGATTTCAGGTTGTTGAAGTAGACCTGATGGTTTCTGATGTTCAGCTTTGACCTTAGAACAAGTTAAACATTCTCCTACGTATTTAGCAAATATCGGCTTTCATACCCGGCCACCAAAAGTGTTTCTTGAGATCTTTGTACATCTTTCCCGCTTCGGGATGTATTGAGTATCTGGTTTTATGTGCTTCCTTAAGTACCATTTCACTCACATCTCCAAACTTTGGTACCCAAATTCTTTCAGCCCTATACCGGGTTCCGTCTTCCCGAATATTAAGATGTTTTTCCGATCCTATGGGTATTTCATCCTTCAACTTTCCCCTTGTATAACCTCCTGTTGTGCCTCTTTTATTTGAGTAGTAAGCTTAGTATGAATAATTATATTCATAGCTTTTACTCTTATAGGTTCTCTATCCTTTATGCTCAAGGCATCGGCTACCACATTTACCTTCCCAGGGTGGTAACGAATCTCAAAGTCGTAATCATTCAACAGTTCAATCCACCTACGCTGTCTCATGTTCAGTTGTTTCTGATTAAATATATGTTGGAGACTTTTGTGGTCGGTGTATATAATACTTTTGACCCCATATAAGTAGTGCCTCCAATTCTTTAATGCAAAAACAACAGTGCCTAATTCCAAATCGTGAGTCGTATAATTTTGCTCGTGAATCTTCAATTGTCTGGACGCATAAGCAATTACTTTTGTTCGTTGCATTAATACACAACCGAGACCTTGCTTTGATGCGTCACAATAAATCACAAAATCATCATTCCCTTCTGGCAATGACAATATAGGTGTCGTAGTTAACTTTTTCTTCAACAATTGAAACGCTTTCTCCTGTTCATCCTTCCATTCAAATTTCTTCCCTTTATGCGTTAATGCGGTCAAGGGTTTTGCTATTTTGGAAAAATCTTGGATGAATCTTCTGTAGTAACCAGCCAATCCTAAAAATTGGCGTATATGCTTTGGAGTTTTCGGGGTTTCCCAGTTTTCAACGGTTTCAATCTTTGACGGATCAACCTGAATACCTTCTTTGTTCACTACGTGTCCGAGGAATTGAACTTCTTCCAACCAAAATGCACATTTTGAAAACTTAGCGTACAGTTTTTATTTCCTCAACAATTTTAGCACTTTTCTTAAATGTTCTTCGTGTTCTTAATCATTCTTTGAGTAAATAAGTATGTCATCGATGAAGACAATGACAAACTTGTCATAATATGGTCCACACACTCGGTTCATAAGGTCCATGAACACAGCTGGTGCGTTAGTCAACCCAAACGGCATAACCATAAACTCGTAATGACCGTAACGCGTTCTAAAAGCAGTCTTTGGAATATCATCCTCCTTCACCCGCATTTGATGATACCCAGAACGTAAATCGATCTTCAAATAAACTGACGAGCCTTGTAGTTGATCAAATAAGTCATCGATTCTTTGTAGTGGATAATGGTTCTTGATGGTAAGTTTGTTCAACTCTCGGTAGTCGATACACAACCTGAATGTACCATCCTTCTTTTTGACAAAAAGACAGGAGCTCCCCACAATGATGTGCTTGGTCGAATGAAACTACGCTCTAAAAGTTCTAACAATTGGCTTTGGAGTTCCTTCATTTTGCTGGGTGCGAGTCTGTATGGAGCACGAGCTATCGGTGCAGCTCCTGGTATAAGATCTATTTGAAATTCAACGGGTCGGTGTGGAGGTAGTCCCGGTAATTCTTTTGGAAATACATCAGAAAATTCTTTTGCGACGGGAACATCACTGATGTCCTTTTCTTCAGTATTGATTTTCTCGACGTGTGCTAGAACAGCATAGAAACCTTTTCTTATTAGCTTCCGCGCCTTCAAATTACTAATAAGATTTAGCTTCGCATTTCTCTTTTCTCCGTACACCATTAAGGGTTTTCCTTTTTCTCGTACAATGCGAATTGCATTTTTGTAACAACCGATCTCTGCTTTCACTTCTCTCAACCAGTCCATGCCGATTATCACATCAAAACTCCCTAACTCTACTGGTATCAAATCAATCTTAAATGTTTCGGTAACCAGTTTAATTTCTCGATTTCGACATATATTATCTGCTGAAATTAATTTGCCGTTGGCTAATTCGAGTAAAAATTTATTATCCAAAGGCGTCACTGGACAACTTAATTTAGCACAAAAATCCCTACTCATATAGCTTCTATCCACACCCGAATCAAATAAAACATAAGCAGGTTTATTGTCAATAAGAAACATACCCGTAACAAGCTCCGGGCCTTCCTGCGCTGCTGCCGTATTAATATTGAAAACTGTTCCTCGGCCTTTCCCATTAGTATTCCCCTGATTTGGGCACGTAGTTTTGAAGTGGCTCTTCTTCCCGCATCCGAAATAAACAATGTGGGCATTATTTGTTCCTCCAGTCGTTGGTCCGAAAGTTTCACACTTCGTCGCACCATGACCCGGTCTTTTACATTTGGTACATACAACCTTACAGTATTTATCCGGATGATATCCATCACACCTATAGCACGGAGTTTTCTGATTGTTGTCGCCATTGTTGTTCTTGAGATTGTTGTTGGGATTGTTGTTGTTGTTGTTATTGGGGCGTTTGTTGTAATTATTGTTGTTGGGACGTTTGTTGTAGTAGTTGTTGGGATTGTGATTGTTGTTGTTACGGTTGATGTTGTGATTGTTGGGATAGTTGTTGCGATTGTGGTTGTGATTGTTGTTGTTGTATTGGTGACTCTTGTCACTGGTTTCTTCCCACTTTCTCTTGACTTGCTTCGTTTTAGCCTCTTCGGCCGCCTGCTCTTTAATCCTACCCTCAATTTGGTTCACTAGTTTGTGAGCCATTCGACTTGCCTTTTGTATGGAGGCAGGCTCGTGTGAACTCACATCTTCTTGAATCCTTTCCAGTAACCCTTTTACAAATGTGTCGATCTTCTCTTCTTCGTCTTCGAACGCTCTGGGACACAATAGGCACAACTCTGTGAATCGTCGTTCATATGTGGTGATATCGAAACCTTGCATTCGTAATCCTCTAAGCTCTACCTTGAGCTTATTGACCTCGTTTCTGGGATGATACTGCTAGTTTATCAAGTGCTTGAATGCTGACCACGGTAGTGCGTAAGCAACATCTTGTCCTACCTGCTCGAGATATGTATTCCATCATGTTAACGCAGTACCTGTGAAGGTATGCGTAGCGTACTTTACTTTGTCTTCTTCAGTACATTTACTTATGGAAAACATCGATTTAACCTTCTCGGTCCACCGTTTCAATCCGATTGGACCCTGGGTTCCATCAAATTCCAAAGATTTGCAGGCAGTGAATTCTTTGTAGGAGCATCCTACACGATTTCTAGTGACGTTAGATCCATTGCAAGTTTCAGAGTTATTGTTGTTATTTCGCATTGCAGCCTGCACTGCGGCTACATTTGCAGCAAGGAAAACACGGAAGTCTTCCTCGGTCATATTCAGAGTATTTCGAGTAGTCGGTGCCATTTCCTTCAAAAATAATCAAATGAATCAAGTTAATCATACAAAATATTAAGAGTAGTTAATAGTATTTCGTAGCATGATATGAACTCATTTATAAAAGATTTTTCTTCATAATAGCGTTTTATAATTTATAATTTGGGTAGTACCTACCCGTTAAGTTCATACTTAGCAGCTAATATACAATTCAACTACTACAATTCTATATGAAAAACTGATAATAATATTTCGTGCTCAAACTTTTATACAATATTTTACAAACGTATAATACCGCAATTTTAAATATAGCATGAAATATAGCACAGAATAACTTTGATACAAGGTAGTTGCGAAGACAATTCCAGTTAATACGCAAGTCGTTCAGCAAAGGCAATAAAAACACGTAATTCATAGGTCCAGAAACAGGTCATAGATTCTGGTTTTACTAATATTATTTCCCATCCTTGGTCTTGTCGAAAATAACCGTTGTGGCCGTTGGCTAGGCAGCATGTTGTAACGTCGTCAAAAAGACGAGGGTTACGTAATGCCCAACAGCCCTGTAACAATCTAAAAACCTTGTTTCTCACCCCAACTACTAAATCCGCCACTTGTGGGAATGTTTTATTTAACAGTTGTAATCCGATGTTCTTTTTCTCAATTTGATGAGAAGTGAACATTACTAATTCGTAAGCATAACATGCTTCTTTAAATTGCATGTTTGAAGCTCTTTCTAATGTACGAAGTCCTATGTTGGGATAGGTTGAGTCTGATAGTGTTCCAAATGAACATATATTTAGTAGCAATATCGTTCCAATATGTAAAGTTTTTAAATGTAATTTCCTTATTTTTAGTTGTAATAGTTAAATAAATAAGTGCGAAGACGAAAGACGCAAATCGCTCGAAAATGAAGATTTAAAGACAAAAACGAAGATTTGAAAGACCAAAAGGTCCAAAAAGCTCAAATGTACAAGATACAATTAAAAAGGTTCAAATTATTGATGAAGAACGTCTAAAAATGACAAGAGTACAAGTTACAAAACACAAAGTACACGATATAAAATTGTACGAAAAGACGTTCGAAAATCCGGAACCGGGGCATGAACCAACTTTCAGCGCTCGACGCAACGGTGTAAAAATTACGAGTCAACTATGCACAAGAATAAAATATAATATTTAAATAATTCATAATAAGAATAATATTAAATAATAAAAAGTTGTTAATTGAGCATAGTTCAGGGGTCGTAAATGAAAATTCAATTTCTAATTTCGCCTATAAAAGGCTATGTAACGATCTATGTAACGAGTAAGAAAAGAAGAACTTTTTCTATCTTTTTTTTTATCTATATATCGATCAAATATCTATATCAATTATCAATATCTATATTCTATATCTCTATCATAATGTTAACTTAATAAGATATAACAATAATCTTAATTTTAATTTTAAATTATGATAATAATAAGATTTATGATAGAGATCGTTTGAGTGTGTAAGTCGAAATTCTGTCCGTGTAACGCTACGCTATTTTTAATCATTGTAAGTTATGTTCAACCTTTTTACATTAATGTCTCGTAGCTAAGTTATTATTATGCTTATTTGAGCCGAAGTAATCGTGATGTTGGGCTAAAATATTAAGACGGGGTTATTGAACTTTGTACCATAATTAAGGTTTGGGCAAAAGACCGACACTTGTGGAAATTGGACTATTGACTATTAATAGATGGGGGTATTGTCTAATTGAGTGACAACTCATTGGAGTCTGTCGAACCTATCTTCAAATTAATTAACCTAATAATTAATAATGATTATGGTTGTCCTATTTAGTGACGTTCATATGGAATCTGTTATAATCATTTAATTAATCAATTGGGTTGGGTAATTGATTATTCATTCTGATCAAGTGGATGAATTAATATTCATAAACTAATTAAAACAGGGGTGGATTACATACAGTGATAACTGGTGTAATTGTTGACAGAAGTGATAACTGCGTCACAGTTTAAATCCTTAATCAGTTGGAATATTTGACTTCGGGTATAAGGGTAATTTGACGAGGATACTCGCACTTTATATTTATGACCGATGGACTATTATGGACAAAAACCAGATAGACGTATCAAATAAACCAGGACAAAGGACAATTTACCCATGGTAATAAATTAAAATCAACACGTCAAACATCATGATTACGGAAGTTTAAATAAGCATAATTCTTTTATTATATTTCTCATCGTATCTTTATTTACTGTCATTTTATTACTCGCAATTTTATTTACTGTCATTTTATTTATTGTCATTATTTTACGCACTTTAATTATCGTCATTTATCTTTACGCTTAAAATATAGAATCGACAAACCGGTCATTAAACGGTAAAACCCCCCTTTTATAATAATATTACTACTTATATAATTATATATATTTTGTATAAATATAGTTGTTAAAAATATAGTAAGTATCACCAGCTCCCTGTGGAACGAACCGGACTTACTAAAAACTACACTACTCTACGATTAGGTACACTGCCTATAGTGTTGTAGCAAAGTTTAGGTATATCCCATCCGTAAATTAATAAAACTTGTGTCATATTTTGTAGTATTTTGTATTAAAAATTCAATAGTATTTTATACCCCTCCGCTACCACATCAAGTTTTTGGCGCCGTTGCCGGGGACGCTGAAAAACGCTATATTTTTGTAAACTATGTTTGTTTAAAAGTAATTTTTATTTTTAATATATTGTAATAAGTGTTAAAAATAAAAAATAAAAAAAAAATAATAATACGACATCACCTGGATAACATCCACTCAATTTGGGATCTTTTAATTTAATGTGTCTATAATAATATATAATACGCTTTTGTTAGATCTTTGTAACTTACAAAAATTGTTACCTTGTTAAAAGTTTTCAATTCTGATAAATAAAAAAAATTACACTTTAACGAGTCATCTTGTTAACAATAAAATGATTATTCACATTGTTACAAGTTACACATTGTAACAGCTCGAAAAATTGTTACATTTCACTTTCATAAATTATTTGCCCCGACCCACATAACTTATTTGTCTGTATGTATATATGAGTATGAATTAAAGCATGAAGACTTTTATTTGATCACGTCTCCTTGTAAAAATCTTGGTCTTGGTTGGTGAACAGTCTAATTTACTTCAATAAATGATTTGGGTAAAGTAGGAATATATGCAATAATGAAGTACTCCATAAAGATGAAAAGTGATCATGACTAATGTTTGTTGAAAACACACCACTTAAAATTGTCCGGATTCTTCTAAAGTAGTCTTCGAAAAAAAAAAAAAAAAAAACGTAAAAAAAAAAAAAAAAAAACGTAAAAAAAAAAAAAAAAAAAAAATTATAAAAAAATATATTTTTAAGATTTTGTCTATAAAAAAAATGCTTTTTTTTAGTTTTATTACCTTTAGATTTTTAGACTATATTCGCAACTTTTAGTATTAAGTTTAGTTTTGCCATAGTTATTTTTACTTCTAAAATTTTTAGGCTTTGCCGTAAAATCCCTTAAGTGCTTATTCCTTAGACTAAGTTTTAGGTGCTTTAGAATTTTGCGACGCTATTTTTCGTGCTACTTTCTTATTTTTATTTATCTTTCGACGCCGTTTACCTATGTATCAATTACAATTCCAATTAGTAATATCTATTTGTAGTTTTAATTTTAAGATAGTGATAGTTATAAGGTTGGATTAACCGCGTGTTTACAAACCACTCTTCGTCTTTTTCATTTTTCGACACTTTTCGACGCGCAATCTTTTTCTCTCTTATTTCTCGCCATTCTAGTTTTTAGGACTTAGAATTTTTTCTACTTCTTCTCTAAATTTCTTAAAATTACGAAAATTTATTTTAAGTGGTTAAATTGATAGACATCATAATTTTCTGGTTCGTAGTAATAGTTGGATTTGTACGTGGACCGGGTTATTGGAGCCAAACAGTCCTCAATTATATTGAGACCAAACGAATCCTGCCCCTCTGCTGCATCTTTTGGCTATTCGAAACGTGGGCAAAATCAGAAAAGTCTATTGATTGGATAACTTATATAATTTTTCTTTCCTTTTTAAAAACTAATAGGATATTTAGTGAATGCACCGAGCAAGACGTTCACCGCCGGTCATACGTTCACCACCTGTAACTCGATCAAGACATCGTTTAACGAATATCGCCGCCGTTGATTTTTCTTTAGAATCGTCATCAAGTCGACCAAATCCTCAAACTCAAATTTCCGATAATCCAGTTTTTGAAACAAACCTCACAATTGAGAATCCGGAGAATATTCAGGAACGGTTTGTAGATCCCGAACCATTAAACTTTCCTCCGGAACCACCAATCATTCAAACAGAGATTGTTGAGGAAAGAAACCATTAAATCAGAAACCTCTAGTGATTCAGATACAACACTTCCAATCATGGAAAATCTAGAACCTCTAAGTATGGAAGACCGAATGAGAGCTACACGCATGGGCCAAGGTCACGCCATTATTAAGCCAGAAGTTAATGCGCCAGATTATGAAATCAAAGGACAAATTCTACACATGGTAACTAACCAATGCCAATTCAGTGGTGCACCGAATGAAGATCCTAACGAACACCTTCGTACGTTTAAAAGAATTTGTACACTATTCAAAATCCGAGAAGTGGAAGATGAGCAGATCTATCTCATGTTGTTTCCCTGGACTTTAAAGGGAGAAGCCAAAGATTGGTTAGAATCGTTACCTGAAGGGGCGATTGACACATGGGATGTTTTAGTTGAAAAATTTCTTAAACAATTCTTTCCGGCATCTAAAGCCGTGAGACTTCAAGGAGAAATTGTTACATTCGCGCAAAAGCCAAATGAAACTCTATATGAGGTGTGGACAAGATTCGGAAGGATGTTGAGAGGATGTCCTCAACACGGTTTAGACACTTATCAAATAGTACAAATATTCTACCAAGGTGTCAACGTTGCTACACGAAAAGACATCGACATAACAGCTGGTGGATCCATTATGAAGAAAACCGCAACTGAAGCTTACAAAATTATTGATAACACAGCCTCCCACTCGCATGAGTGGCACCAAGAAAAAGATATCTTTCGATCATCTAAAGCGGCTAGAGCCGATTCTAGCCATGACTTTGATTCCGTTTCCGCAAAAATAGATGCTTTCGAAAGACGAATGGAAAAGATGAATAAAGATATTCACGCAATACGAATCAGTTGTGAGCAATGCGGTGGACCACACTTATTGAAATATTGTCACATTGAACCAACGATGGAACAACGAGAGAATGTTTCCTATATGAACCAAAGGCCGGAAAATAATTATCAAAATAATTATCAACCGCCAAGGCTAAACTTAAATCGAAATCAAAACATTCTTTACAATCCAAAAGGACCCGAAAATAACTGGTATAACCAACAAGGTCCGAATAACCAACCAACTCAAAACAACACTTTCAATCAACAAAGACCTGGCTTGTATAAACCACCACAACAAACCGACGAGAAGAAGTCAAATCTGGAAGAAGTGGTATTTAAGCTAGTTGAATCTCAAACACAATTTATTGAAACTCAAACCCAAACGAATGAGAGGTTTGATCAGTCATTAAGAACTCAACAAGCTTCCATTTTGAATCTAGAAAAACACGTAGGTACTCTTGCTAGCATGATGAGTGAGAGGGAACAAGGAAAGCTACCGAGTAATCCTGAAGTAAATCCTCGGAATGAAAATGTTAATATGGTTTCAACAAATTCTGAAAAACCAGCATCAGAAGATGGGAAGGTTTTAGATGTAAGTAACAATGAAGAAGTTACACCACCACCACCACCCGAGTATGTAAAGCCAGTGGTGGCACCATACAGACCACCCATCCCGTTTCCAAGAAAAGGAGTTGAGTATGAGCAAGTAATAGGTAATAAAGTTTGTGATACCTCTGGAAAGAAGAAGAAAAAGAATAAGAAAGTACAAGAAACAAAAGCCGTAGAAGTAAACCCGGTGAAGACAGTTCCACCAAAACCTCCTCCTAGGATAGGTGATCCGGGTGAATTTATTGTTCCTTGTCTACTTAGTGATTGTGTCATGTATGATGCACTAGCAGATTTAGGTGCAAGTGTAAGTGTTATGCCTCTTTCATTATATAAGAGATTAGGAGTAGGTAAGTTAAGTCCAACGAATATGAGTGTTCGACTCTTTGATCAAACCATTAAACACCCAGTTGGAATTGTTGACAACCTACCCGTTCAAGTAGGCAATTTAACCTTTCTAGTTGAATTCATTGTCATTAACATAGAAGAGGACCCAAACATTCCTCTAATTTTAGGTCGACCATTCTTAGCGTCCACCAAGGCGTTATTTGATGTAGGAAATGGTAGAATGACACTTAGTAGTGGTGACAAATCGATCACCTTTATGATTCGAAAGACTAAATCTCCACCAACCAAAACCGTTGAACCAGCAAAAACGATTGGTAAGAACCATGTTGTTTTACCAACTCCAACGGTAATACTTAGCAATAATGAAACACCTAAGTGTGGGGAAAATGAAGTAACACCTAATGATGACATGATAACAAAGAACCCCGTTGTTGATACGAAATTAAATGATCCCGTTATTAATAGTTCAATGAAGAAACTTATTAAACGGATTCGCGATGCTAAAACCAAGGGGAACTTTAAGTTATGTAACCGGTTAGTATCCAATCTATCACCTAAAGAAAAGGAGAAACTAGTTGAAATTGTGGATATTACACAGGAATCTGACCAATGGCTTAAAGAAAAAGTCGCGGATATGCAAGTTGATTATGGACCAAGAGAAATTAACGATGAAGTTAATCACAATTTTGACACCACGGCTACCTAAGTGTGAGGAGATTCAAATATTCTAAAAAGAAAATGCTGTTTGGAGTTAGTTGTTCTGTTCTCGTGTAGTTCCGAGAATGGAATTCGATTGGTCTTTTCCGCTAGCAGACACTAAAGAACTAGTTTTCTCCCCCCATTCTGATTTTTTTTTTATTTTGTAGGTTTTATATGAAATTAATATGCTTTTTAAATTTAAGTTTTGTGTGAATTTAAAAACAAAATTTACTTTATTTCATTAAGTAAAAAAATGATTTCTAAAATTCGTCGTGAGTTGAAGATTAGGTAGTTGAGCCGAAATTGCTTTACCCGAGGGCGGGACGACAAATTTTGTTATCATTATTTTTAATTTTATTGATTTAAAGTATGCCAAAAAAATATTAAATATTATAAATTTTTGAAAGTAGGGTAATATACCAAACTTCAAAAATATGTATATGTATGTTTGTATTTTATTATGTACAAAACAGGGTAAAACAGCGCACTTTCAAAGACTAACATTAAGTTCAGCAAAAGGTACTAATTTTGACGATAAGACGCAAAATATCAAATGTGAAATAACAACAATATGTTTGCAAACTCGGTATTTTTAATCACTTTTCTACACTAATCACCCTCATGAATTTAAATTTAGTCTGATTTCATGCAAATGAGGGCATTGCATGATCTCAAGTGTGGGGAAGGGTTATAAATTCTCTCGGGTTTATACTTGGCTTATTTTCTAAATATTATGAAAATTTTAAAATTTTTTAACTAAATGAATTCAAAATCATGTTTATACATATTTATGAACGATAAAACTAGGTGTTAATGCCGAAATTATCGTTACCTCGGAAAGGACATAAATTGAGAAACACCCTAAAACGATTGAATTCATTTAAAATGGAATAAAGGAGAATAAAAAAAGCAAAGAAAGAAACTAAGTGTGGGGAGAATGTACCAAGTTATTCAATTAAAAACTATCTATCACATGTTTCTGTAAAGTTATTGCAGGTACTTTTGTTTTGGACGATTTTAATCAGTTTTACCCGATTTACTGTAAGAAAGATGGATCTACACGATGAATCAATTCCATCATTAAAAGGAAGTAAAGTCTTCCGAAAAAGACACACGCTTCTTGATTTAGGTCAAAAAGTTGTCGTCTAGACCAGCTGTAGGTTGACGAAAAATCTAGAAAAGTCATCTCTAAAATCAGCAGGAAATCCACGGACCTCAGCATTAAACAGGGTCGCCAAGTGGTCAGATTTATCCTAACCATGAGAAGGATTTATCTCGTACAATGGGGGGGCACCGTGCAAATTAGCTTGATAAGACTAATGAATCAGATCCCCAGAAAGGATAATCTCCTTAAAGATTAAAAATCAGCTTTTAAGACTGATATTACTCAATCCTAGAGATTGACCTTAAAGATTGAGAATTCAAACTCATGGAATTCAATGATATCTAAACTCGAGCTTGAACGAGAAAATATTTTGATCAAAATTGCAAACCGATTTGTTTTCTGAAAATCCATTTTCAATGCGTTCATTACCATTGAACGTAAAATCCTAGGAATTCACCTGGAATTCATTAGGTCACCTGAACCAAATCGGGTGTCAACCGTAAGAACGGTGGTTGCATAGCATGGTCGGAGACAGGACCTTGTGCCAGACCGAAAAATCATAGGATGATCTTTACTATCGCTCCTACCAAGGATAGTTCTAGCATCCGACACGTTAAAAGACCATAACCAAAAGCATGTCATTAGACATTGCCTTAACAGTTTCTTGTTCATCGCTTTCCTTTACAACCGGACGGTAGTTTACCGAAAGATAATATACGGAACAAGTAAACTGGATGTGTACTTTCCGATACCGGGATAGCAGTGGATTACACGAACCTAAATGTTTTTAGCCAAAATATTGATCCACAAATATATTTTGCAACACCGATGGTGGGTCAAATCAGAAAACTTGTCTAGGGTAAAATCTAGCTTGAATTTTTAAAAGATCAAATGTTTTCATAAAGATCCAATTTTCTAAAGGATCTACATTTTTATAGTCATGTGGGACTGTAAACCGCCTTTCAAATGTGCACTTTGCTTTGGAAACCGAAAGTAAATCGGCTATTTGATTGCAAGTGTCGTTGACCTAAACCCGAGGCAACTATAAAAGACACACCCACCTTTAACCATCATTACTGTCATTGTTTATACCGCTATATCAAAATCACTGATGTACAAAATGTGATGAATAAAAAAGTGATTCATGTATGTTTTTATTTCAAGTTCTGTATTGCTTGAGGACAAGCAACGCTCAAGTGTGGGGATATTTGATAGTGTTCCAAATGAACATATATTTAGTAGCAATATCGTTCCAATATGTAAAGTTTTTAAATGTAATTTCCTTATTTTTAGTTGTAATAGTTAAATAAATAAGTGCGAAGACGAAAGACGCAAATCGCTCGAAAATGAAGATTTAAAGACAAAAACGAAGATTTGAAAGACCAAAAGGTCCAAAAAGCTCAAATGTACAAGATACAATTAAAAAGGTTCAAATTATTGATGAAGAACGTCTAAAAATGACAAGAGTACAAGTTACAAAACACAAAGTACACGATATAAAATTGTACGAAAAGACGTTCGAAAATCCGGAACCGGGGCATGAACCAACTTTCAGCGCTCGACGCAACGGTGTAAAAATTACGAGTCAACTATGCACAAGAATAAAATATAATATTTAAATAATTCATAATAAGAATAATATTAAATAATAAAAAGTTGTTAATTGAGCATAGTTCAGGGGTCGTAAATGAAAATTCAATTTCTAATTTCGCCTATAAAAGGCTATGTAACGATCTATGTAACGAGTAAGAAAAGAAGAACTTTTTCTATCTTTTTTTTTTTATCTATATATCGATCAAATATCTATATCAATTATCAATATCTATATTCTATATCTCTATCATAATGTTAACTTAATAAGATATAACAATAATCTTAATTTTAATTTTAAATTATGATAATAATAAGATTTATGATAGAGATCGTTTGAGTGTGTAAGTCGAAATTCTGTCCGTGTAACGCTACGCTATTTTTAATCATTGTAAGTTATGTTCAACCTTTTTACATTAATGTCTCGTAGCTAAGTTATTATTATGCTTATTTGAGCCGAAGTAATCGTGATGTTGGGCTAAAATATTAAGACGGGGTTATTGAACTTTGTACCATAATTAAGGTTTGGGCAAAAGACCGACACTTGTGGAAATTGGACTATTGACTATTAATAGATGGGGGGTATTGTCTAATTGAGTGACAACTCATTGGAGTCTGTCGAACCTATCTTCAAATTAATTAACCTAATAATTAATAATGATTATGGTTGTCCTATTTAGTGACGTTCATATGGAATCTGTTATAATCATTTAATTAATCAATTGGGTTGGGTAATTGATTATTCATTCTGATCAAGTGGATGAATTAATATTCATAAACTAATTAAAACAGGGGTGGATTACATACAGTGATAACTGGTGTAATTGTTGACAGAAGTGATAACTGCGTCACAGTTTAAATCCTTAATCAGTTGGAATATTTGACTTCGGGTATAAGGGTAATTTGACGAGGATACTCGCACTTTATATTTATGACCGATGGACTATTATGGACAAAAACCAGATAGACGTATCAAATAAACCAGGACAAAGGGCAATTAACCCATGGTAATAAATTAAAATCAACACGTCAAACATCATGATTACGGAAGTTTAAATAAGCATAATTCTTTTATTATATTTCTCATCGTATCTTTATTTACTGTCATTTTATTACTCGCAATTTTATTTACTGTCATTTTATTTATTGTCATTATTTTACGCACTTTAATTATCGTCATTTATCTTTACGCTTAAAATATAGAATCGACAAACCGGTCATTAAACGGTAAAACCCCCCTTTTATAATAATATTACTACTTATATAATTATATATATTTTGTATAAATATAGTTGTTAAAAATATAGTAAGTATCACCAGCTCCCTGTGGAACGAACCGGACTTACTAAAAACTACACTACTCTACGATTAGGTACACTGCCTATAGTGTTGTAGCAAAGTTTAGGTATATCCCATCCGTAAATTAATAAAACTTGTGTCATATTTTGTAGTATTTTTTATTAAAAATTCAATAGTATTTTATACCCCTCCGCTACCACATCAGAGTCAAAATAGGTTCTCAACCCGTAGCGTAAAATTGCATCTGGGTTTCCCGCACTAAATGCCTTAAAGAAAACTCGGCGTAACTTAAAGTCTCCCCAATGTGATATACCCCATCTTTCAAAGGAAATCCTCTTATAAACTAAGGCATGCCTGGAATGTCTTTCAAACGTTCGACAAACTAATTTCGTCATAAATAATTGTGCTGATGAATTCTGCCCGACTCTAGACAAGATTTCATCAATCATATCCCCTGGTAGGTCTTCTAAAATTTTTGGTTGTCTATCCTTAACGTACATTTTTGTTTTTATACTGTAAAATAAACAAGGATTAGATTCGTAAAAGATAATTAACAAACAATACCAGCAATTTTTACATATATCTTAAAAGTACAAGCACACAATAATACATATATTACACAGCATGATTACAACTCTTTATTCCGACTCACTCGTTTCCACAAAGTCTATTAGGATATTACTTGTTATTGCTGCTCATTATGATTATGAAATATGGCAAATGGATGTCAAGACCGCTTTCCTAAATGAACATCTTGAGGAAGATGTCTATATGGTTCAGCCTGAAGGTTTTGTTGATCCGAAATATCCTAAAAAGGTATGCAAGTTAAAGAAGTCAATCTACGGATTGAAACAAGCATCTAGAATGTGGAATCATCGTTTTAATGATGAGGCCAAGACATTTGGCTTCATTAAAAATGGTGATGAAGCTTGTGTATACAAGAAAGCTAGTGGGAGCACTATCATGTTCCTTGTATTATATGTGGATGATATATTATTATTTGGGAACGATATTCCGGCAATGCAAGGAGTTAAAACTTGGTTAAGTAAATGTTTCTCCATTAAGGATCTTGGAGAAGCAAAATACGTTTTGGGGATTGGGATCTACATGGATAGATCTAAGAAACTGATAGGTTTGAATCAAAGTGCATACATTGAAAAGATCTTGAAAAGGTTCAAGATGGAGAACTCTAAGAAAGGTTTGGTACCTATTCAAAAGGGAACACTTCTCAGTTCATATCAGTGCCCCACCACGAAAGATGAACAGGAGAGAATGAAGAAAGTCCCATATGCGTCTGCCATTGGGTCAATCATGTATGCAATGATATGTACAAGACCGAATGTGTCATGCGCTCTAAGCCTGACAAGTAGATACCAGAATAACCCAGGAAACAGTCATTGGATTGCTGTCAAAAGTATATTGAAATACCTTAGGAGGACTAAGGATATGTTTCTAATATATGGGTCTGGTGAGGAGGAACTCGCTGTAAAAGGTTACGTGGACGCGAGTTTCCAAACTGATCGAGATGATTCTCGATCACAATCCGGTTATGTCTTCACGTTAAATGGAGGTGCGGTCTCTTGGAAGAGTTCAAAACAGGATGTTGTTGCATTATCCTCTACAGAGTCGGAGTACATTGCCGCCTCATTGGCAGCTCAGGAAGCTGCATGGATGAAGAAATTCATCAACGACTTAGGAGTAGTCCCTTCCATTCAGGACCCTCTTGAGATCTTTTGTGACAACGAGGGTGCGATTGCTCAAATCAAGGAACCTCGTGCTCACCAAAAGACCCGTCACATTGAGCGGAGATTCAACTACATACGGGATGAAGTTAAAAAGGGAAAGATATGTATTCGCAAAGTTCACACAGATCTTAATATAGCGGATCCTCTCACGAAGCTCTTACATGGAGCAAAACATGCAGGACATGTTTGTGCATTAGGGCTTCGATATTCTAGTGATTGGTCATGATCTGTTTTAAGTATTGTAATGGAACGAAATTGTTCAAACTCATTAATATAATTATGGTATTAATTTATTTTGAGTCATGTTCCTATTTTGCATATTTTATCTATGAATAAGTAATTATTCTAAATTCCGTAGTCGATCACATTTGTGGGAACAAGTGTGAGGTTTAGACTATTATGAACTTGGATTGGTATACATTCACGGGATGAATGTGGGGCAAGGTTGCAACCAAGTTTCATAGATATTTGTGGGACACAAATATTGGAAGACCCGCTCTCAAGACTTACTAAATGGAGCCTTTGTGGTTGATTACATGTAATCTTGAGTAAAGGCGAATATCATTGTATCCTCTGACCTGAGATACATATTGGGTTCGGATATTTACCAAGTATTGTACCTTGATTCTTTCCTTCGCTATTCTGAAATATGGTAGTTCATAAGGAAGAGCTCAGGTATAATACAAAGTATATATTTAGGACGTATGTAGTCAAGATGGAATTTGTCCCTCTTATTCGTTGAGAGTCAGATGTCTAAGGCCTGATAAAGTTAAATCTAAAAGAGAGTGATCACTCTGTATTTCTTGGATTTAACATGACATCTAGGATGAAAGGATGTGATGAAAGATTCACCTATTCATATTCGAGATGGGAACTCGAAAGGGATGATGTTATTGAATGGCACAAAGTCATAACATATTGGGGGTGATGGACGGTCGTTAGGTGGTATCCATCACTTGCATTAATTTCTTATGTTTCTCGTGCAAGTGGGAGATTGAAGGTATTTCATATGCCCGAGAGACATATTAAATTAATGTGGCTAATGTGTTATGATCCAAGTCGGGTCATACCCAATAACAAGCTTACCAACACTTTATATGTATTTAATCTTAATGACTGGATCGTTAAATAAATACGCGACACTTGAACTTTAGAAAATTGGTTTTCTGAAATGTTATTACTTGAAATAAATTATTTGGATAATTTGTATTTAATTATTTATAGGTTTAAATAATTATGTTGTGTTATATTTTATAAAATTGGTTTATAAAATAAGTGACTTAACAAATGCATACTTTATATAACAAGTTTTATATAATTACAAGGTATTTTATAACAAGTTTTATAAAATATAAACCTTGTTATATAATTAATATGGGGCAGATTTTGGGGTCTCCAAGGAGACACCCCATGCTTTGTTTTGTCACTTTTAAGATAACACAACTCCTTAGGTACATGCTTAACATGTTTACCAATGTTTTGACTCAAGTAATACAAGACATACATGCATTCAAACATCAATAGATAAGCAAAAACAGTCTCTTTCTTTTCTGCTGAGTTTCTGGCCGAAAGTTTTGGTGAGAAGAGGGAGTTCTTGGGTTTGTTTGGAAGCTTATATTCAAGTGTCAATAAATCCTAACCACAGTATTAGGTGTTGGGATCAAGTTTGGGGTATTATCTCTTGAGGTTTCATCATTTTGAGGCTTACATTCTCATCATCTTTCAACTTTCTGCTGGCTGAATTTTCACAGCAAATAGAAGAGGTTTCTAGCTTGGTTTTATAAGTGTTTAGGTGTGTTAATCCTAACAAACTTAAGGGTGGTTTTGGTGCATCAAAATCTTGGGCTTTTACACACATTGTTCATCTTCTTGTTCTTCAAACTCACCCTCAATTAACTTGAGGAGGTAATACATCTTCCTTCTTAATATATATATATATATATATATATATATATGTATATATATATATATATGTATATATATATATATGTATATATATATATATATATGTATATATATATATATGTATATATATGTATATATATATATGTGTATATATATATATATATATATATATATATATATATATATATATATATATATATATATATATATATATATATATATATGTATATGTATATATGTATTTATCCATGACTTGATATTAATATGGAATTTAACTTAATAGCTTAACATGTTAACATGAACTTTACATATTGCTTCCGCTTGTTTTAACTACATTAAATTGATTTAATGATTAAGTTAACTATAAGAACATGTTGTTAATGAAACTTGTTAAATTCTATCAATGGTATCTAGAGCCGAGGTCTATGGATTATACTTCTTATATTGTCTTTAAACCCACTATATTTGCATTCCAAGTACATGCATGAAAATGGAATACAAAAATTGTCGGGTTTGGGTGGGTATGTATTTTGGCTGAATTATAGGAGTTCTAAAAGTGGGTTTTGGGCTCTTCTATTTGGTTCATATTTGGTTGTATGATGATGTTCACAATCTAAGCCTTGGCCTTATGTTTGGTTGTATGTTTGATGATTATTTATTTATTCATTTGGTTTGTAATAATATTTATTCAATTGGTTTGTAATAATATTATTTTGGTTATGTAATTTATTTTATATTTGGTATGTAAAATAGATTAGGTTGTAATTTCATTTTTTTAGACAAAATGTATTAGGATATATTTTGTAAAATGATGAAGATTATGAAGACATGAAGAACACAAGAAGAAGCATTTGGATGCAAGATTAAGTGGGAGATTTAAAATCTCCTACTTTATGTTATTACCCCTTAACCGGTGACATTTGTTTTCGGCTAAACAAATGTCCACCAAATTGACTTGATTGTGAACATATTTGTTTTGCATGCATGGTTGTTTATTGTGTTTGTATGTTTGGTTGCTACATGTATATCACAAGTTAACAACAAGCAAAATGACAATTTAATTGGTTAAATTAAACATAATTAACGACATGCAAAACGACAATTTAAATGGTTAAATTGAAAATGGCTAAAAGGATTATAATAATTGGTTATTAAAACTAATATAAAATGGTTTATATCAATGTAATGAAATTGGCTTTATTACATAACATGAAAATGGATTTTCAAATAAACCATACACCAAATGTATGTTAGTGAATGGTATAAAAGTTTTCTTAAACTAGATATTAATGAAAACTTAAAATCCCTTATTAACAAGGTAAACAAGTTTAACGCCATCCTTTTGTGTGACACTTAAAAATATTAGGGAACTCATAATGGGATAAAGGTCACCTAACCATTATGAGCAAACTAATGTGATTAAGGTGAATTTCGTACACTTGTGGGATAAAGGTCACCTAACCACTTGTATGTTAAATTTACACGTTTACACAAGTAGGACGACTTGATTTGGCAATCATGAACTTAGGGTCACCGAAGCATGAGGAACAAATAGGCGTTGATGGGATAAATGTGTCATGCAAAAGGATTGCATGATCCCATAACTTAGAAATTGCAAAAGGATTGCAATTGTCATATAATGACTACCTAGCTAAATCAAATGACGGGATAAAGATCACCTAACCGAAATTTGGTTTACCGTTGGATTCTAAAATTTAATATATCAATTGGATTTAAAAAGGGTATTGATTGTTAAACTAAAATTGATACTTAAACAACTTTGTTAAATTTTGTAGATGGCCGCCAATAACAACAACATTCCAAACGCACCAATAAACTTTAACAACCTATCGTTAAGGTCAATCCTCGAAAAGGAAAAACTCAACCATACGAACTTCATGGATTGGTGTCGCAATCTAAGAATTGTCCTCAAACTAGAGGATAGGGCGTATGTGTTGGAAGACCCCATTCCCGATCAACCGAACGAGGATGATACGGAAGGCATGGCCTATTGGGAGAAATATTGCACCGATTCGTTGCAAGTTTCTTGCCTCATGCTTGGGACTATGATACCCGAACTCCAAAAGGACTTCGAGCATCATAGTGCATATGACATGATCACACAGTTGAAGGAGATGTTCCTTCAACAAGCTCGTGTCGAGCGCTTTGAAACGGTTCGAGCGCTTCATGCATGTCGGATGGACGACTCCCAATCTGTTTCATCTTATGTCCTTAAGATGAAAAGCCTAATTGATCGAGCAAACTGTCTAAATTGAAACGTGTCTAATGAATTAGTCACGGACCTTATTCTCAACTCATTGTCAAAAAGGTTTGACACATTTGTAATAAATTACAATATGAATGGTTGGGATAAGAGCATTGGCGAATTACATGCCATGCTTAAGACGGCCGAAGCGAGCATGGGTAAAAGGGCTTCACCCATGTTTATGATCAATGAAGGCGGGTCCAAAAACAATAACACTTCTAAGCCGAAGGCGGCTAAGAGGAAAGGACCCGCCTACCAAGGCAAGGGCAAGGGAAAAGGGAAGATGGTTACCCCAACCAACAACAACAAGAAGCAAAAGGTTACCGGAAAGGCTAACCCCAAGGAAGATCCGTGCTTTGGTTGCGGTGAAATGGGTCACTGGAAACGCAACTGCCCGGTCTACCTAAAGGAGTTGAAAGAAAAGAGGGATGCAGGGCAAACCTCGGGTAATGTATATATGGTATACATTGAGCTTAGTATTACTTCTTCTAATACATGGGTATTAGACACAGGATGTGGAACTCATATTTGCAATTCTTTGCAGGGGTTCAAAAGAAGTGATCAAGATGCGGGAACAACAAGTCTCTTCATGGGAAATGGAGCAAGGGTGCAAAAAAAAGCTCAAGGAGACTTTGTTTTAAAGCTACCAAGTGGTTTGGAGCTTATTTTGAAAAATATTTTGTATGCACCCGATTTATCTCGAAACATTATTTCTGTATCCCGTTTGAAACAATATGGTTTTAATCTTAATTTCATTAATGATGATATCCATGTTTCTTTAGATAATGTGTTCTATTTTAAGGCTTCGCCTTCGAATGGTATTTATGAATTGGTTCATGATGACACATCATACAATAGCTCAATATACCATGCAAACACCAAGAAACTCAAAAGGGATTTGAGTGATTCCTACTTATGGCATTGTCGCCTTGGTCACATAAACAAGAATCGAATGCATACACTTCAAAAGAATGGCCTTTTGAAATCAAATGAACTAGACTTGTTTGATGTATGTGAATCTTGTTTACAAGGCAAAATGACTAAAGCACCTTTCAAAGGGACCTATGAAAGGGCTAAAGACTTATTGGGATTAATACATTCGGATGTATGTGGACCCTTTAAGCCCATGACTAGGAAAGGTGAAAGATACTTCGTTACTTTCATAGATGACTTCAGTCATTTCGGATATGTCTACTTGTTAAGACATAAAGACAAAACTTTTGAAGCATTCAAGGAATATCAAAACGAAGTACAAAATCAACTCAATAAGACAATCAAGGTACTTTGTACCAATAGAGGAGGTGAATACCTAAGCGATGCTTTCCAAGATCATCTTAAAAATTGTGGAATTATCTCGCAACTCACTCCTCCTGGAACACCCCAACTTAATGGAGTTTCCGAAAGGAGGAACCGAACCCTAATGGATATGGTTAAATCTATGATAGCTAGAAGCTCGTTACCTCTATCATTTTGGGGTTATTGTCTATGCTCCGCAGCTCGTATTTTAAATATGGCCCCAACCAAGAAAATGGAACGAACTCCTCATGAGATGTGGTTTGGAAAACCTCCATCTCTATCATACTTAAAGGTATGGGGATGTGAAGCTTATCCTAAGCGTTATGTCCCTAATAAGTTGAATGCTCGATCCACGAAGTGTATCTTCATAGGATATCCAAAGGATGATATGGGATATTATTTCTATGATCCATCCGAGCAGAATGTATTTGTTGTTTGGAAGGCGGAAATCCTTGAAACTAAGTTCCTAATGGAAGGTAATAGTGAAAGGAGGATAGATCTTGAAGAGGTTCAAGATCAAGTAGATGATACACAATTGGTTGGTACTAGCACTCAACATGAAAATGTTGAGAATGATCAAATGGATGATCAAAGTATACATGACGTTCGTAGATCTGGTAGGATTAGTAATCCTCCTGAGAGATATGGGTTTCTCATGGATGGTTGCTATGTGGTTGATTTGGATGAACCTACAAACTACCAAGATTCTTTATCAGGGATTGATAAAGATAAATGGCAGGAAGCCATGAACGCTGAGATGCAATCCATATATGACAACCAAGTTTGGGAACTTGTTGTACAACCTACTGGCTCAAGGCTAGTTGATTGTAAATGGCTTTTCAAAATGAAAACCGACATACATGAAAACTTGGATACATATAAAGCTAGACTTGTAGCAAAAGGTTTCACTCAAACTCAAGGGGTTGACTATGATGAAACTTTTCGCCTGTGGCAATGCTAAAGTCTATTAGGATATTACTTGCCATTGCTGCTCATTATGATTATGAAATATGGCAAATGGATATCAAGACCGCTTTCCTAAATGGACATCTTGAGGAAGATGTCTATATGGTTCAGCCTGAAGGTTTTGTTTATCCGAAATATCCTAAAAAGGTATGCAAGTTAAAGAAGTCAATCTACGGATTGAAACAAGCATCTAGAATGTGGAATCATCATTTTAATGAGGAGGCCAAGACATTTGGCTTCATTAAAAATGGTGATGAAGCTTGTGTATACAAGAAAGCTAGTGGGAGCACTATCATGTTCCTTGTGTTATATGTGGATGATATATTATTATTTGGGAACGATATTCCGGCAATGCAAGGAGTTAAAACTTGGTTAAGTAAACACTTCTCCATTAAGGATCTTGGAGAAGCACAATACATTGGGGATTGGGATCTACAGGGATAGATACAAGAAACTGATAGGTTTGAATCAAAGTTCATACATTGAAAAGATCTTGAAAAGGTTCAAGATGGAGAACTCTAAGAAAGGTTTGGTACCTATTCAAAAGGGAACACTTCTCAGTTCATCTCAGTGCCCCACCACGAAAGATGAATATGAGAGAATGAAGAAAGTCCCATATGCATCTGCCATTGGGTCAATCATGTAAGCAATGATATGCACAAGACCGGATGTGTCATGCGCTCTAAGCCTGACAAGTAGATACCAGAATAACCCAGGAAACAGTCATTGGATTGCTGTCAAAAGTATATTGAAATACCTTAGGAGGACTAAGGATATGTTTCTAATATATGGGTCTGGTGAGGAGGAACTCGCTGTAAAAGGTTACGTGGAAGCGAGTTTCTAAACTGATCGAGATGATTCTCGATCACAATCCGGTTATGTCTTCACGTTAAATGGAGGTGCGGTCTCTTGGAAGAGTTCAAAACAGGATGTTGTTGCATTATCCACTACAGATTCGGAGTACATTGCTGCCTCATTGGCAGCTCAGGAAGCTGCATGGATGAAGAAATTCATCGACGACTTAGGAGTAGTCCCTTCCATTCAGGACCCTCTTGAGATCTTTTGTGACAACGAGGGTGCGATTGCTCAAATCAAGGAACCTCGTGCTCACCAAAAGACCCGTCACATTGAGCGGAGATTCAACTACATACGGGATGAAGTTGAAAAGGGAAAGATATGTATTCGCAAAGTTCACATAGATCTTAATATAGCGGATCCTCTCACGAAGCTCTTACATGGAGCAAAACATGCAGGACATGTTTGTGCATTAGGGCTTCGATATTCTAGTGATTGGTCATGATTTGTTTTAAGTATTGTAACGGAACGAAATTGTTTAAACTCATTAATATAATTATGGTATTAATTTATTTTGAGTCATGTTCCTATTTTGCATATTTTATTCATGAATAAGTAATTATTCTAAATTTCGTAGTCGATAACAT
This sequence comes from Rutidosis leptorrhynchoides, assembly GCF_046630445.1. Lineage (NCBI taxonomy): Eukaryota > Viridiplantae > Streptophyta > Magnoliopsida > Asterales > Asteraceae > Rutidosis > Rutidosis leptorrhynchoides. Next base: position 86,717,026 of record NC_092342.1, on the reverse strand, counting down.
TTGTGGGAACAAGTGTGAGGTTTTGACTATTATGAACTTGGATTGGTATACATTCACGGGATGAATGTGGGGCAAGGTTGCAACCAAGGTTCATAGATATTTGTGGGACATAAATATTGGAAGACCCGCTCTCAAGACTTACTAAATGGAGCATTTGTGGTTGATCACATGTAATCTTTAGTAAAGGCGAATATCATTGTATCCTCTGACCTGAGATACATATTGGGTTCGGATATTTACCAAGTATTGTACCTTGATTCTTTCCTTCGCTATTCTGAAATATGGTAGTTCATAAGGAAGAGCTCAGGTATAATACAAAGTATATATTTAGGACGTATGTAGTCAAGATGGAATTTGTCCCTCTTATTCGTTGAGAGTCAGATGTCTAAGGCCTGATAAAGTTAAATCTAAAAGAGAGTGATCACTCTGTATCTCTTGGATTTAACATGACATCTAGGACGAAAGGATGTGATGAAAGATTCACCTATTCATATTCGAGATGGGAACTCGAAAGGGATGATGTTATTGAATGGCACAAAGTCATAACATATTGGGGGTGATGGACGGTCGTTAGGTGGTATCCATCACTTGCATTAATTTCTTATGTTTCTCGTGCAAGTGGGAGATTGAAGGTATTTCATATGCCCAAGAGACATATTAAATTAATGTGGCTAATGTGTTATGATTCAAGTTGGGTCATACCCAATAACAAGCTTACCAACACTTTATATGTATTTAATCTTAACGACTGGATCGTTAAATAAATACGCGACACTTGAACTTTAGAAAATCGGTTTTCTGAAATGTTATTACTTGAAATAAATTATTTGGATAATTTGTATTTAATTATTTATATGTTTAAATAATTATGTTGTGTTATATTTTATAAAATTGGTTTATAAAATAAGTGACTTAACAAATGCATACTTTATATAACAAGTTTTATATAATTACAAGGTATTTTATAACAAGTTTTATAAAATATAAACCTTGTTATATAATTAATATGGGGCAGATTTTGGGGTCTCCAAGGAGACAACCCATGCTTTGTTTTGTCACTTTTAAGATAACACAACTCCTTAGGTACATGCTTAACATGTTTACCAATGTTTTGACTCAAGTAATACAAGACATACATGCATTCAAACATCAATAGATAAACAAAAACACTCTCTTTCTTTTCTGCTGAGTTTCTGGCCTAAAGTTTTGGTGAGAAGAGGGAGTTCTTGGGTTTGTTTGAAAGCTTATCTTCAAGTGTGAATAAATCCTAACCATAGTATTAGGTGTTGGGATCAAGTTTGAGGTATTATCTCTTGAGGTTTCATCATTTTGAGGCTTACATTCTCATCATCTTTCAACTTCTTGCTGGCTGAATTTTCACAGCAAATAGAAGAGGTTTCTAGCTTGGTTTTATAAGTGTTTAGGTGTGTTAATCTTAACAAACTTAAGGGTGGTGTTGGTGCATCAAAAGCTTGGGCTTTTACACACATTGTTCATCTTCTTGTTCTTCAAACTCACCCTCAATTAACTTGAGGAGGTAATACATCTTCCTTCTTAATATATATATATATATATATATATATATATATATATAAGTATTTATCCATGACTTGATATTAATATGGAATTTAACTTAATAGCTTAACATGTTAACATGAACTTTACATATTGCTTTTGCTTGTTTTAACTACATTAAATTGGTTTAATGATTAAGTTAACTATAAGAACATGTTGTTAATGAAACTTGTTAAATTCCATCACTTCGGACTTGGTTCGTTTGGCTAATTTCCTAGGGATACATGGTGATCCTCTAATACGAGCCGTCATTTTCACAAATGGTTTAGAAAAACCTGGTGGCCTAGATGTTCCCGGATTATTGTTAAAATCTAAGAAATACGGGCGTTTACGATACACATAAAGTTCATCAGGGTCGGAATCAGGTTTCTCTATTTTGATGCCCTTACCCTTATTATTCTCTTTTGCCTTATTAAATTGAGTTGGTGTAATTTCTATAACATCATCGGAATCCTCGTCGGGGTCCGATTCATCAGAAAAGTGGTAATTTTCCCAATATTTTGCTTCCTTGGCGGAAACACCATTGACCATTTTTAACTTTGGTCCATTGGTTGAGGATTTATTTAATCGTTTTACTGTAGGTATTAATATTTATTCCTCCAGAACCTCTTCTTCTTCCGGTTCCTCTTCTTCCGGTTCCTCCTCTTCCGGTTCCTCCTCTTCTGGTTCCTCCTCTTCCGGTTCCTCTTCAGGAATTTGTGAATCTTCCCAAAATATATTCGACTCTTCATTATTATTAGGTGAGTCGATGGGATTTGTACTAGAGGTAGACATCTATCACATAATATCAAACACGTTAAGAGATTAATATATCACATAATATGTACATGTTAGTAATATGTAGTTTCCAACAAAAAGTGTTAAGCAATCATTTTTAAAGAAAACACGGTCGAAGTTCAGACTCACTAATGCACCCTAACAAACTCAGTAAGACACACTAATGCAAATTCTGGTTCTCTAAAATCAACGCTCTGATACCAACTGAAATTTCCCGTTCATATTGATTATAAACGTTCCATATTAATTGATTTTGTTGCGAGGTTTTGACCTCTATATGAGACGTTTTTCAAAGACTGCATTCGATTTTAAAACAAACCATAACCTTTAAAATATTACGACAATTATCAAATAATGATAATCTAAAATATAGCGTTTTCACACGACCATTACATAATGGTTTACAATAATATTACACAACAATATATGTCTTCGAATGCAGTTTTTAAACAATATTATACAAGCATGTTGACTCCAACTCTTGTCCATAAATTAGCATGCAACAGCGAAAGCTCTTAATAATCACCTGAGAATAAACATGCTTTAAAAGTCAACAAAAAATGTTGGTGAGTTATAGGTTTAGCCTATATATTTATCAAATCGTAATAATAGACCACAAGATTTCCATTTCTATTTCTCAATAACATGCAATCTGCATAAAAATCATTCATATGATGAACACCTGGTAACCGACATTAACAAGATGCATATAGAATATCCCCATCATTCCGGGACTCACATCGGATATGATAAATCGAAGTACTAAAGCATCCGGAACTCGGATGAGGCTTGTTGGGCCAAATAGATCTATCTTTAGGATTCGCGTCAATTGGTGGCAATTATCATAAACACCAATTCTTAGGCTACCAAGCTAAAAAGGGGCATATTCGGTTCGATAATTCAACATAGAATGTAATTTCGATCACTTGTGTCTATTTTGTAAAACATTTATAAAACTGCATGTATTCTCATCCCAAAAATAAAATATTTCAAAAGTGGGACTATAACTCACTTTCACGTATTTTCACTTTGTTGGAAAATAAGACTTGGCCACTGGTCGATTCACGAACCTATAACAAATATGTACATATATATCAAAGTATGATCGAATATATTCACAACATTTTTATTACGTTTTAATGATTTAAGTTTGTTAAGTTAACAGTCCAACGTTAGTAATCTACAACTAGTTGTCCACAATTAGATGTATAGAAATAAATCAATATATATTATCTCGAATCAATCCACGACCCAGGGTATACAAGTCTCAGGCTAGATCACAACTCAAAATATATATATTATTTTGGAATCAACCTCAACCCTGTATAGCTAACTCAAGCATTACTGCATATAGAGTGTCTATGGTTGTTCCGAAATATATTATATAGATGGGTCGATATGATATGTCAAAACATTGTATACGTGTCTATGGTATCCCAAGATTACATAATATATGTTAGAATACATGTGTAATACAATATAAGTTAGTTAAGTTATGATTTGTATAGATTTTTTACAAATTTCACGTAGCTACAACAAGCAAAATTATCCAATCTTGTTTTACCCGTAACTTCCTTCGTTTTAAATCCGTTTTGAGTGATTCAAGTTGCTATGGTTTCATAATGAACTGAAATTTATGAAATTAAATAGAAAAAGTATAAGTTTATAGTCATAAATACAAGTTACAAGTCGTTTTTGTAGAGGTAGTCATTTCAGTCGAAAGAACGACGTCTTGATGACCATTTTGAAAAACATACTTCCACTTTGAGTTTAACCATGATTTTTGTATATAGTTTCATGTTCATAAGAAAAATCATTTTCCCAGAAGTATAGCTTTTAAATCAAAGTTTATCATATAGATATAGAACATGTGTTTAGTTGATTTTAAAAGTTAAGTTAGAAGGATTAACTTTGTTTGCGAACAAGTTTAGAATTAACTAAACTATGTTCTAGTGATTACAAGTTTAAATCTTCGAATAAGATAGTTATATATATATTAATTGAATGATGTTATGAACATCATTACTACCTCAAGTTTAGTAGGCAAACCTACTGGAAGTGACAAGAAATGATCTAGCTTCAAAGGATCCTTGGATGGCTTGAAAGTTCTTGAAGTAGAATCATGACACGAAAACAAGTTCAAGTAAGATTTCTACTCGAATTAAGATAGTTATAGTTATAGAATTTGAATCAAAGTTTAGATATGAGTTTTACCTTGAATAATAAAGATAATCTACTGTAAATAACAAAGGTTTCTTGATCTTAGATAATTACTTGGAATGAATTAGAAAGCTTGGAAGTATACTTGCAAACTTGAAAGAATTTTCGAAGTGTTCTTGAAGTGTTCTTCCTATGATGATTATAGCTTGATTCTTGAAGTAGTTTTTGATGAAAATGATGATTTGGTTACTGGAAAAATTCGTTCATAGGTGTATGTTTGTGTTGAGAGAGAATTATAAAGGAAAATGGAAATGAAATGAAGTGAATGGTGAGTGGTGAGTGGGGTTAAAAGGAGTTCTTGTTAGTTGACTAGTTCATGGTAGAAGTTAAACTTATTTAGTCATGCAAGACATAATCAAGAGTGGAATCTCATGCTAGTTCCTATTGGTATATACCCATAGTAAGTACGTCTAGAAGCTGGGTATAATACGAGTACGAAGACTGAATGAATATGAGTAGAATTGTTGATGAAAATGAATGAGAATGTAATTGTAAGCATTTTTGTTAAGTATGAGTGTTTTGATATATGTCTTGAAGTCTTTCAAAAGTGTATTAATATAACTTAATACACTACATGTATATACATTTTAACTGAGTCGTTAAGTCACCGTTAGTCGTTACATGTAAGTGTTGTCTTGAAACTTTTAAGTTAACGATCTCATTTAATGTAGTTAACCCATTGTTTATTATATCTAATGAGATGTTAAATTATCATATTATCATGATAACATGGTGTATGAATATATCTTAATACAATATATATATATATATATATATATATATATATATATATATATATATATATATATATATATATATATATATATATATATATATTAAAATGTCGTTACAACGATAATCGTTACATATATTACTCGTTTCGAAACTCGTAAGTTAGTAGTCTTGTTTTACATATGTAGTTCATTGTTAACACACTTAATGATATATTTAATTATCATTTTATCATGTTAAACATAGTGTATCAATATCTTAATATGATTCATATGTATTTAGTAAGACGTTGTTATAACGATAATCGTTATATATATCGTTTCGAGTTTTTTAATTCAATAGTCTCATTTTTATGTATATAACTCATTGTTAATATACTTAGTGTGATACTTACCTATGATAATTCTCATGTTAACTATATATATATATATATATATATATATATATATATATATATATATATATATATATATATATATATATATATATATATATCATGTAGTTGTTATAAGTTTAAACTTTCGTGAATTGCCGGTCAACTTGGGTGATCAATTGACTACACAAACTCATTTCAATTAATCAAGTCTTAACAAGTTTGATTGCTTAATATGTTGGAAATATTTAATCATGTAAATATCAATTTCATTTAATATATATAAACATGGAAAAGTTCAGGTCACTACATCTTTAGTCACTGACTGTGGGTCTATCGATTGTTTACGCATTTATATACCTTATAAAATAACAGTTTTTATCTTTCAGAATCCAAATCATTCATTTGGCATAACAAAAATGACAAAAGGGTGCAACATAAAATCACATCTATAATATGAAGGGGAACATGAATCTTGGTTTCTCTTGCCACCTCTAATCAATTTTATATTTTTGTGAATGTTACTTATAGTGAATTACTTTACATTTGTGACGCCCCTCGTCTTAGCACATAAGACTTGGTGTCATTTGGCGTGTCCCAGTTATATGAACGACCTCTAAATGAGACGTTTTAAATTTTTTTATTCAGAAACCGCCTACATAGTTTGTTGATACAACCCAAAAGTACAATCATAACGACAATGAGGGTTTTCAATAATGATACATAATAAGCGACAACAGAAGTTTTCAAAATATGCGACCAATGATCCTGAACGGGACTTGAAGCTATGCAACCACTTAAGGACCTTAGAAACACATGCTTAAATGTCAACATAAAGTTGGTGAGTTCGTAGGTTTGTTTTATCGATAGTATTGTGGACCACAAGATTTGTATAATTAAAACAGTTATAAAAACAACATTCTTAAATACCCTGAGCACCCAATATCGAAGCTTAATGTTGTACCTTTACCCCATGTGTAACACTTGTAATCCAGAGTCTTATAGGATCAAATTATTATGCACCTGTTTGACCGGCGGTCAAGTTAGCAGCTGACTAACCCGGGTGAAGGTGTCAACCCCGAATAGCTATTCACAATAATTAACGCTTAAGTCCATAACTAACGATATTGAATTAGGGGATTTGTGTGGATTACGGAACGAACAACTCATGCATAAGAATAAAGTAATAGTACTTGTGTCCATGCGTAAAATGTTAAGAAGCATGTGTTCTCACCCCAATTATAAAACATTTGTAAACATGTAAAGTGGGGCTATGAAACTTACCTTGATACGAGTGATGAAAGCTAACGGGTGTGACGACCCAGAAATTTCAGACCAAATTTTAACTTAATTTTATATGTTTTCGTTACGATAAGCAAAGTCTGTAATATTGAAGTCTCAAAAACTTTGAACTGTTTCATGAATTCATTTGACGTTTGACTATTCCCGACGATTCACGAACCATTATTTGTAAATAAATGTGTATAAATATAAATATAAATATAAATATAAATATAAATATATGTATATATATATAATAACTTAAAATAATAATATACGATATAATATTCGTAATTAAAACTGTCAGTAGATTAAAAAAAATTGATGGCTGCTAATTCTAATTCACATGTTTTCTAATTATTATTATATTATATACATTTCTTTTCTCATTTGGACGTGTTCATATGTCCGTGAGTCGATTAGAATTGATTGAAGACAATATTATTAAATGTGTACTGTGAATTACTGTTTCACTCTGTCAATTCTGTTACACATCAACTATCAAATATAATATATAATATATAATATATAATATATAATATAATATAATGCCTACATGACCCCTCAAAACATCATCCCACTCAATTCTACTTTGTTCTTTTATGTTTACTGTCCGAGAAATTGTTGTAATGGAATTGGTACTATATTATTCTATCATATCCTTATATATATATATATATATATATATATATATATATATATATATATATATATATATATATATATATATATATATATATATATATATATATATATATATATATATATATATATATATACTAATTGGATGAAGGAACAAAACACCCATTTACTACTTATTTTTCTGTTTTTGTTTCTTTTTCCAGTGAATACACAAAACCCATTTTTCTAACCCAAGTTATCACTTAATTTCCCTCTCTCATCTCTACTCATCTCTATTTCTCATACACTATCATCATATTATGAATATGAATATATACAATCATACACATTACATGGAGTTAGGAACCAAAGCTAAACACCCATAATTCTTTTTTTACTTCTTCTTCTTATTCACCATCAAACCGTTACAACCCGAGCACCATTTACTATTCGACTCAAACCTGAACATAAACACCACTTCCCTCTCAAACCCACTTCTTCTCTCTCAAATTCCATAATCACCACTTCACCACCAAGACCACCACCCTATCACCTTCATCAAGGCACCTACCTCACCACCACTGAGAGCATCCACCACCTTTGGTTCATAACCACCACCTCAAACCCATTTAAAACACCACCACCTACACGCTATATTGCCGTCGCTTGTTGCGTTTCTGTTTCACCATGGCACCACCATCACCAAGAACTAAATCCACCTTCGTGAACCCCATCACCTTTCACGACATCAACTCTCTCTCTCACTTCCTCTCTCTCGTTTTGATTCTCGCTCGAACAACCGAAGAGATCCATCACCACTTGAACTCCACCACCACCTTCATACAAAACCACACTTTCCACCGGGACCCAACACTACATCACCGTTACTTGGTGTCGTAACGCAGCCACACAAGGCTTACAAATAAAATCCGGTGACGATCCAACCAGTGCTTTCCGACTAAAAATAAATTCAAGATTGTTTCGTAAAAAAAAAAAAAAAAACTACATTGAGGATCCGACGTATAGAAATTAGGAAGCATTTACCGATTTGTTTTGAGGTGCTAAAACAGTTTTGCAAAAGGTACACTTATTTTACATTCTAACTTGAATCTATGTACATATGTTAGTAGAATTATTAATCATACAGGTTTAAATCATGATTTAAAAAAAAAAATGAACTATAAAACTCATTGTTTCAGACTATCGGTTACGATATTGAAAAGTTCGTGTTTTATAAAATAAACCATGTAATACTCAAATTGGAATCTGAAAACTTCTAATGTTGATATTGATACGTTGAAGCTTGTAAAACTCTAAATCTATACCTTTTGATATATTGAATACATGTATGAATTAGTTTTATATAGTCAATCGAAGAATAGAATAATGTTATATACATTGAGAACCTACAACCTATGATACTAATCTATATGGAAGTATGTAAATATATAAAATATGAATGTAATGGAAGCTAATATAAAATAGAGTGGCTATGCTTTCATAAACGGAAGACTTAACAATAAGAAGATTAATAAAATAAAAAATAAAAATCTATATAATCACATACATAGTGTGAAGCGAAAAAGATGGCTAGAATGTGACGTATATAAATAATAAATAAATTAAGTGAAAAATGAAGGAAACAAAAGATAAATGGTTTTTGTTTTTGCTCGTTGAATTCAACGAACAACAATGATGATGTTTGGAATTTTTGATTTTTGCCCTTGAAGTATCACCAGATTTACAAACTTTATAACAACTAAAATATTAAATATATATACATATGCAGCACATTAAAAAAAAATAATAATAATAATAAAATAAAAATAAAAATAAAAGGTATGTCATTTTAGGAATTCACGACCCTACAGTATACTTAATTTTAAAAAATTGAGATTTCAGCACTTACGTAAATAGTCCCTAAACTATATATTAGTTTACAAAACTTATAACAACAGTTTCAAATAAATTGTGTCATGTAGATATCATTTATATTACGATTCACTATAAACATCTAAATGAATAGATAAACCATTAAACGTATCATATATTTTACAATAGTCATAAACATTGTTATTTGTTATAACTAAATATAACATGAAGTAGTATACATTATTAAGCTACTTTAATAAGTATTTACCATATTAATATTAATAAATGTATTATGAAAATTTAATAGTAAATATTTACTACTTAAAATATATAGAATAAATATAATATATTTATTTATTAATATAACATATAATTTATTAATATAATAAGTATATTACAAATAATAATATATAAACTTGTTTAATTATAATTATATGTTTTAATATATATAATTGATATAGGTTCGTGAATCCGAGGTCAACCCTGCATTGTTCAATATAGTCATATGTATTTTTACTACAAAATACATTAGGTGAGTTTCATTAATCCCTTTTTAAATGCTTTTGCAATATATATTTTTGGGACTGAGAATACATGCGCTATTTTTATAATTGTTTTACGAAATAGACACAAGTAATTGAAACTACATTATATGGTTGAATGATCGAAATCGAATATGCCCCTTTTTATTAAGTCTGGTAATCTAAGAATTAGGGAACAGACACCCTAATTGACGCGAACTCTAAAGATAGATCTATCGGGCCCAACAAGCCCCATCCAAAGTACCGGATGCTTTAGTACTTCGAAATTAATATCATGTCCGAAGGAGGATCCCGGAATGATGGGGATATTCTTATATGCATATGTGAATGTCGGTTACCAGGTGTTCAATCCATATGAATGATATTTTTGTCTCTATGCATGGGACGTATGTTTATGAGAAATGGAAATATGAAATCTTGTGGTCTATTAAAATTATGAAATGATTATTTATGTTAAACTAATGAACTCACCAACCTTTTGGTTGACACTTTAAAGCATGTTTATTCTCAGGTATGAAAGAAATCTTCCGCTGTGCAATTACTCATTTTAAAGATATTACTTGGAGTCATTCATGACATATTTCAAAAGACGTTGCATTCGAGTCGTTGAGTTCATCAAGATTATTATTAAGTCAATTATATTGGGATATATTATGAAATGGTATGCATGTCTGTCAACTGTCGATGTAAATGAAAGTTTGTCTTTTAAAAATGAATGCAATGTTTGTAAAATGTATCATATAGAGGTCAAATACCTCGCAATGTAATCAACTGTTGGGAATTGTTTATAATCGATATGGACTTCGTCCGGATGGATTAGGACGGGTCTTCACAGTTGGTATCAGAGCGGTGGTCTTAGTGAACCAGGTCTTGCATTAGTGTGTCTAACTAATAGTCGTTAGGATGCATTAGTGAGTCTGGACTTCGACCGTGTCTGCATGTCAAAAGTTTTGCCTATCATTTCGTGTCGAAAATTACCTGCTTATCATTCTTAGAAAATCACTTGCTTATCATCCTTAGTCTAGACACATCTTATTGCATTGATTGCATGATTAGTGTATGGACAAAATTCATATCTTAGCATATCTGCTAATTCATATCTTAGCGTATCTGTTATTGTAAACCTTGCCTGACATTTTCTATAGATTCCTCCGTAACTTATGGGATTTTAGTATTATATATGCATATGTAAATTATGTATTGCAGGGTACTAATCTACATTCTATAATTTATTTCTTATCGAAAATCCTTCTTCCAATCGTACGAGATGAATCCCTCAACCAGTTTGAATTCCTCGGATTCTGACAGCTATTCCGATATGGAGTTTCACCTATCAGCGTCACCGGAATGAATCGACCAATCAGTCATCCCCAATTCATTTGATGAGTTTATAGTTGACTTAAACAATGGAGACGCGAAGAAGGCGATCCCTTCCACCAACCGAATTCACCTCTTGACAAAGAACTTGAAGCGTTTACCGGCGAACCTGTTCGAGACACCATTCTCAGTCTCATTTCCAGGGTAACTTGACAAGATTATATTCTATCCACAATTCTGAACCTTATTCATCCGCTCGTTCCGACCGACAATCATCCTGGAGTAATAAGTCGACAAACTTCGCGCTCGAATAATCAATTCGGAGAATATGGTGCAAAATGTACCAGCTTCAGCAACATCACCGGCACCAACAGTACAATCAATAACAGCACCAGTACCATCAACAATCCATGCTTCAATATCATCATCTGTACTTTGAGTATGATCTTCGTTCGACATGTCGAATATGTAATCTCTAAAGTTTTAAAGATTATTTATTCTAGTTCCAACCGAAAAGCAAATGAGTTTAATATTATATTAACTCATTAAATCCATGAATACATCTGAAGAAAATATATATGTATATATGTTTTCATAAAGATTGTAATTAAAAATTCTCTTGTACAAACTGTTAATGGTGAAAATATTTTAACGGGTAGGTAATACCCGAGGACTATTTAAATTTCACATTAATAAGTTACACTGTACATTCTTTGAAGCTAATTCAATGGTCATTTATTATCCTACTTACATCCACCGATATACGAATCTGATTCACCACAGAATAACCATATCCACCCAATTTCATATTTGGATTTTGATTTATCAAAAATCAAGTGGCATAATGAAGGAAACATTTGACAAAATAAAATTTGTTAGAAACAAACAAATTAACTATGAGAAATTTTGTTAAGAATCCACGCTAACTGTTCCGAGCTAATTATTCCCAGCTAATTGTTACACTTTATTTATCGCAATTTAATTATCGCAATTTACATTCTCACAATTTTATTTATCGTCATTTAATTTCTATATTTATTTTACGCACTTTAAATATCGGGTCACGATACGTATTAATTAATTCGAATATTATATATTAAACTATATATGAATTATTGAATTGCTAACTGTGGACTATCAACTGAGGACTACCAACATTGGACAATTAAAATGAATTAAAATATTGATTATAACATATGAAACTAAACAATTCTTCAAGTTTGCCACTTGATTTCATCTTAAACCTCATTGTATCTCGACAATTACAATCTGCATTCAAACCTTTCATGATTCTTGAAAACACCTAAATCAATAGGATGAATCAACTGCACTTCATCTACGGAAGGAAAGATTTATGCATATAGTTATGCACCTGAGAAACTCTCGACAATTGAGTAAAAGTTTAACACATAGCCGCATCAGATCCTTTGGCATTTATTAGCAAAAATAACTTTGCGATCCCTTTTCAAAGTAGCCAATTTTGTCACAGCTCCAGCAAGTCAGCTTCGGACTTTCATTCGAAGTAGCTTTACTATAATCCAGATATATACAATTACCCTTTTGATACCGGAGAATTCTTTTATATTCCACCATACTACCAGCAGACATACCAGCAATCTCGTTGCTTCTTGACTTGAATCTCTCTGACAAATCATTATATTTATTCATTGAAACCCTATCATATAATCATTCGCCTCTTATAACGAGAACTACCATACCAATCACCGGGAATCAGCAATCAGTACTTTGAAAACTCACAGCATATCTACATCAACAGTTATATGTATGATATTTATCTCTTAGAATTATGATCTCTCATTCTGAAATTCTGAAAAGCACTCAGTCACAAATCAATACTATAAAAGTTGAAAAAGTTGAATGAAGCAGCAGAAACCATAGACAACCGTAAATGACCTTAATCATCGAAAGTTTGATGATAAACAATAGTATGTTGGAAAAGCTCAGAAAATTTGAAACTGGAAAATGGATTGAGCTAACCACGAAGGAGAACAAGGACAAATACAAGGACCATACTATATATTCAAAGAATCCAGGTAATTCTGGATCCGATGAAACCTTCAACGAATATCTTGCTCTGTACTCATGTTAAAATCTTGCGGAAAATCTTCCTCATCAACCATCGAACTTAAAAATTCCAAAATATCATCATAAATACCTTCGATATTTCTGAAGATATTTTCATAAATATTCTCGTCCGAAATTATTTATCTCTTCATGCTATCTATATTACATCATAAAGGAAACTACTTTAGTTTCTAAATTTCTTTAAAAATTCGAGTTTAAATTATGAATGTTTTTGAAGTAGTGTTGGGAACTGATGCATGAGTTAGTATAATATAATGACACTTGATCAACGTGATTATATTACAGTAAGTCATGCTGAGTTACTAAATGGAATAGTATGATTCACATATTATAACGTCATCATGTGCCATGTTACATAACTCTTTCATTCTGCTTAACTTCTGAACATATCAAGAAAATATATTCTTGATAGTTCTATTCTCAGTGATTCAGGTAATTTGACAAAACAAATCGTGCTACTACTTTTCCTTCCTACCTTGTATATTATGATAATTCGAAACTCCATACCAATGAATTCTGGACCGTTACTTGCGAAAAGTAAACAAAAGCATGAAGCTCCGAAATAGAAAGGGGGTATAAATCGTAGCAAATAAGAGAGCGCATTAACAGTGGATGACAATAATTATAGGAGACAGAAGCAGGGACATTGAAATATAAAGGAAGATATAAAACCCAATAACAACACAGAAGTTACAAACCGTGGATATTAATACGAATAGCAATATAAAGGCACGGTATAATTAAGAATAGTATCCCCCCAATGCAATAGTAGAAGTAAACAGATTTTCTGGTGGAAAATTGAAAAGAAGGATGACAGATACATAGATAGGAAAATATCAAGAATCAGAACTGGATTAAGCGTTTTCACAATCCTTTGGATGTACGAACTAAGAAGGAAAGTATTGGAATGGTGAAAATAATGGAAAGGAAGAGTTTAATTTATAAGGGAAATATTAGACAGAGTAATCGAGGCAGATCATCGTACTTAATTATAGAGATCTTAATTTCCTTATTCGCCGAAGAATCAAATCTTTTAGATTTCGAAGATTTTCTTTAAATCTCTTGAATTCCGGAATTCAACCAAGACAACGTCAAAAGCTAAGATGTACCTTATTTTCTAAATTCAACCATGACTAGTCAAAAGTTATGATGAAACTTGTCTTTCTCATTTCACTCTTTTGTGATAACTTCACTCGTACGCTTCGCATAATCGAACCGTTTTGGCTATATTAGTCAATGATGATGAAACTCAATTTATCAACTCATATTTGTCATGAAAACATTTTTATTGTTAGTCATGACCACCTCACTCAAATTTCGGGACGAAATTTCTTTAACGGGTAGGTACTGTGACGACCCGGAAATTTCAGACCAAATTTTAACTTAATTTTATATGTTTTCGTTACGATAAGCAAAGTCTGTAATATTGAAGTCTCAAAAACTTTGAACTGTTTCATGAATTCATTTGACGTTTGACTATTCCCGACGATTCACGAACCATTATTTATAAATAAATGTGTATAAATATAAATATAAATATAAATATAAATATATGTATATATATAATAACTTAAAATAATAATATACGATATAATATTCGTAATTAAAACTGTCAGTAGATTAAAAAAAAATTGATGGCTGCTAATTCTAATTCACATGTTTTTAATTATTATTATATTATATACATTTCTTTTCTCATTTGGACGTGTTCATATGTCCTTGAGTCGATTAGAATTGATTGAAGACAATATTATTAAATGTGTACTGTGAATTACTGTTTCACTCTATCAATTCTGTTACACATCAACTATCAAATATAATATATAATATATAATATATAATATATAATATAATATAATGCCTACATGACCCCTCAAAACATCATCCCACTCAATTCTACTTTGTTCTTTTGTGTTTACTGTCCGAGAAATTGTTGTAATGGAATTGGTACTATATTATTCTATCATATCCTTATATATATATATATATATATATATATATATATATATATATATATATATATATATATATATATATATATATATATATATATATACTAATTGGATGAAGGAACAAAACACCCATTTACTACTTATTTTTCTGTTTTTGTTTCTTTTTCCAGTGAATACACAAAACCCATTTTTCTAACCCAAGTTATCACTTAATTTCCCTCTCTCATCTCTACTCATCTCTATTTCTCATACACTATCATCATATTATGAATATGAATATATACAATCATACACATTACATGGAGTTAGGAACCAAAGCTAAACACCCATAATTCTTTTTTTTACTTCTTCTTCTTATTCACCATCAAACCATTACAACCCGAGCACCATTTACTATTCGACTCATACCTGAACATAAACACCACTTCCCTCTCAAACCCACTTCTTCTCTCTCAAATTCCATAATCACCACTTCACCACCAAGACCACCACCCTATCACCTTCATCAAGGCACCTACCTCACCATCACTGAGAGCATCCACCACCTTCGGTTCATAACCACCACCTCAAACCCATTTAAAACACCACCACCTACACGCTATATTGCCGTCGCTTGTTGCGTTTCTGTTTCACCATGGCACCACCATCACCAAGAACTAAATCCACCTTCGTGAACCCCATCACCTTTCACGACATCAACTCTCTCTCTCAATTCCTCTCTCTCGTTTTGATTCTCGCTCGAACAACCGAAGAGATCCATCACCACTTGAACTCCACCACCACCTTCATACAAAACCACACTTTCCACCGGGACCCAACACTACATCACCGTTACTTGGTGTCGTAACGCAGCCACACAAAGCTTACAAATAAAATCCGGTGACGATCCAACCAGTGCTTTCCGACTAAAAATAAATTCAAGATTGTTTCGTAAAAAAAAAAAAAAAAAAAAAAAAAAAAACTACATTGAGGATCCGACGTATAGAAATTAGGAAGCATTTACCGATTTGTTTTGAGGTGCTAAAACAGTTTTGCAAAAGGTACACTTATTTTACATTCTAACTTGAATCTATGTACATATGTTAGTAGAATTATTAATCATACGGGTTTAAATCATGATTTAAAAAAAAATGAACTATAAAACTCATTGTTTCAGACTATCGGTTACGATATTGAAAAGTTCGTGTTTTATAAAATAAACCATGTAATACTCAAATTGGAATCTGAAAACTTCTAATGTTGATATTGATACGTTGAAGCTTGTAAAACTCTAAATCTATACCTTTTGATATATTGAATACATGTATGAATTAGTTTTATATAGTCAATCGAAGAATAGAATAATGTTATATACATTGAGAACCTACAACCTATGATACTAATCTATATGGAAGTATGTAAATATATAAAATATGAATGTAATGGAAGCTAATATAAAATAGAGTTGCTATGCTTTCATAAACGGAAGACTTAACAATAAGAAGATTAATAAAATAAAAAATAAAAATCTATATAATCACATACATAGTGTGAAGCGAAAAAGATGGCTAGAATGTGACGTATATAAATAATAAATAAATTAAGTGAAAAATGAAGGAAACAAAAGATAAATGGTTTTTGTTTTTGCTCGTTGAATTCAACGAACAACAATGATGATGTTTGGAATTTTTGATTTTTGCCCTTGAAGTATCACCAGATTTACAAACTTTATAACAACTAAAATATTAAATATATATACATATGCAGCACATTAAAAAATAATAATAATAATAATAATAAAATAAAAATAAAAATAAAGGTATGTCATTTTAGGAATTCACGACCCTACAGTATACTTAATTTAAAAAAATTGAGATTTCAGCACTTACGTAAATAGTCCCTAAACTATATATTAGTTTACAAAACTTATAACAACAGTTTCAAATAAATTGTGTCATGTAGATATCATTTATATTACGATTCACTATAAACATCTAAATGAATAGATAAACCATTAAACGTATCATATATTTTACAATAGTCATAAACATTGTTATTTGTTATAACTAAATATAACATGAAGTAGTATACATTATTAAGCTACTTTAATAAGTATTTACCATATTAATATTAATAAATGTATTATGAAAATTTAATAGTAAATATTTACTACTTAAAATATATAGAATAAATATAATATATTTATTTATTAATATAACATATAATTTATTAATATAATAAGTATATTACAAATAATAATATATAAACTTGTTTAATTATAATTATATGTTTTAATATATACAATTGATATAGGTTCGTGAATCCGAGGTCAACCCTGCATTGTTTAATATAGTCATATGTATTTTTACTACAAAATACATTAGGTGAGTTTCATTAATCCCCTTTTAAATGCTTTTGCAATATATATTTTTGGGACTGAGAATACATGCGCTATTTTTATAATTGTTTTACGAAATAGACACAAGTAATTGAAACTACATTATATGGTTGAATGATCGAAATCGAATATGCCCCTTTTTATTAAGTCTGGTAATCTAAGAATTAGGGAACAGACACCCTAATTGACGCGAACTCTAAAGATAGATCTATCGGGCCCAACAAGCCCCATCCAAAGTACCGGATGCTTTAGTACTTCGAAATTAATATCATGTCCGAAGGAGGATCCCGGAATGATGGGGATATTCTTATATGCATATGTGAATGTCGGTTACCAGGTGTTCAATCCATATGAATGATATTTTTGTCTCTATGCATGGGACGTATGTTTATGAGAAATGGAAATATGAAATCTTGTGGTCTATTAAAATTATGAAATAATTATTTATGTTAAACTAATGAACTCACCAACCTTTTGGTTGACACTTTAAAGCATGTTTATTCTCAGGTATGAAAGAAATCTTCCGCTGTGCAATTACTCATTTTAAAGATATTACTTGGAGTCATTCATGACATATTTCAAAAGACGTTGCATTCGAGTCGTTGAGTTCATCAAGATTATTATTAAGTCAATTATATTGGGATATATTATGAAATGGTATGCATGTCTGTCAACTGTCGATGTAAATGAAAGTTTGTCTTTTAAAAATGAATGCAATGTTTGTAAAATGTATCATATAGAGGTCAAATACCTCGCGATGTAATCAACTGTTGGGAATTGTTTATAATCGATATGGACTTCGTCCGGATGGATTAGGACGGGTCTTCACAACGGGTAAACGAGAGACTGGCCCAAAATGAGTATGCCCTATATCAATACCAATACAAACTCTAAGAAATATGATCGTTTACATTTGATAATTTTCGACTTAAATTCTTGATCTCCGTCTCTTAATATTTATTATCTCGTTATCCTAAAATTTATTTTTATTGTATAAATACTGTTATGAGTTTTGTTGAAATATTTAGATACAAATATTCAATTACATGCTATATAAATTTGGACTATCATATTGGATTCAAAGTGTCAAACCATATTGTGAGTTTATAATTATAAGTTAATTAATTATAAATACTAGTGTAGTAATTACTACTCCGTAGTAAACAATTGGGAGCTGATACGTACACCACTTACTTTTTGCCATACACCACTAAAATTTAATTTTGGACCATTTTACCCTTTCTCATAATTAATTTAGGGAAAAGGGCCTTGAGTTAGAAAGGGTAAAATAGTCAAAGATTGTAGTTTAGTGGTGTATGGCAAAAAACAAGTGGTATACGGATCAACTCCCTAAACAATTAAGGACTTTTTGAGTAACTTGGTATATCAGGGGGTGGATTCGTACACTTCATATTCTATAGATTAGTGTTGTAACCATATCTATTTTTCAGGGTTTAATACTATAACTTTCAATATAAATCATATGTCGTCTTCTTCTATTTCATGTACTGCAACAAGTTTTGTTTATTTTCTTTCTTTTAATTTAGTTACAACAAATTTATATAACTAATACCATTTGACAAAATAGTATTGTGAGTTGCTGGTTCACACTTGTTATGAAAATAATGGTTTTTGGAGTTTTGGTTCAGAAACTTTCCTATATGTACATGGTCACCAAAATAACTAGTAACGGTTGGGTTTGCTTGGTTTCGAATAAAGATATGAACCCGCAATGATTAGTAAAGTATAGTAAAACATAAATATTTGAGTTTGGTTAAGATTTTACCTCCAAAAAGAAACCGAGTTATTTTATATATGTATGTATATATTTATTTTATTTTATATATATACATATACATCAGGATGTAAGTAATATTACTAGTCAAAATAATTTAGTATTTATGTATAGATAAAAACCTTACGAAGTAAAATATATATATAGCTAGAAATAAAGGTTTGAGAATAGTATGTTGGTGGCTTTGAATGGTTAGGAGGATTTCAATGAATTTAGTTGGTGGCTTTTAGTTTAAGTTTAAACGAGCAGAAGCACAAATGCTATGCTAGCTAGCTTCTTATATGTTATGTATGTATTTTATATAATACTTACTCGTTTGTTTTAATTTAATTCATTACATTATAAAGTTGTATAAAATAAAATAATTAATATTTATGTATGTATATATTTATAAGCACACTTTCGTTCGGGTTGTTATAACATAATCCCTTTAAATTTCATAATGTAATAAAAGTTTATGTTGATCGTTGTCAAAGTAACCTTAAACTATATATATATGGTTTAATAGTAAAACGAATAGATTTCTAAAACAAATGGGTTTCATATTCATGTAGGATACTTAACATGCCAAATTCTTATAATTTTAATGCACTTAAATTAAGTATTGATAAAAAAAAAATTTGATGGTCGTTACAGTATCCACCTGTTAAAGGAAACTTCGTCCTGAAATTTAGGTAATGACTTATGTTGGTGAGATGTCAGAGAAAAGGTGAGGGTATTTCTGTTTATTTTGATCCTCACGCTCCCAAGTAAATTCAGGACCTCGACAAGAATTTCAACGGACCTTGACTATCGAAATACGACTTAGTTTCAACCTTTTGACCTCACAATCCATAATCTCTACAGGTTCTTCGATAAAGTGAAGTTCATTTTCTAAGTAAAGTTCTTCTAAGGGTATGATGAGGTTTTCATCGGCTAGACATTTCTTCAAGTTTGATACATGAAAGGTATTGTGAAAACCACTTAGTTCGTGTGGCAATTTCAAGCGGTAAGCCACTAGACCAATCCTTTCCAATTTTCAAAAGGTCCGATGTATCTAGGGTTTAGTTTCCCTCGCTTGCCAAACCGTATCACGCCCTTCCATGGCGATACCTTTAGCATGACCCTGTCGCCCACTTGAAATTCTAATGGCTTCCTTCTAACTTCCACGTAACTCTTTTGGCGACTTCTGGCTATTTTTAATCTCTCTCGTATATGAAAAATCTTCTTGGTAGTGTCATGTACACATTCTCTCATAAAGCGCTTCAAATGGTGCGACCTTAATGCTCGTGTATTAGATTTTATTATCTCATTTACTCGCATTGTTTGTCCCTAACATATCACGATACATCATTCGGTACTTAATATACTTAGCTCATGTGACATGATGAATGATTGTGATAAGGTTGATCAAGAATTATCACAATCACGATCCCTATCTCCTTCACCAAGCATAGAAGGTACTTTTTTTTTTTTAACTTTTACTCACTAAACCAATCAACATTCTTCATATCCCTTACGTAACAACATTGGGACTTATGCATGACTTACCGTAATATAATCATGTTAGCTAGACGTTATTATATTACCCTAACTCATACTTTCATTCCAACGTCACTCCACAAGGTCAAAATAATGTGATCAACTCTCTACTCAATGTCATCTGATCGGCGCTCTCTAAGTGTCACCTTATCAGAAGCTTCATCTATTCTACCATTTAGTCGTGCTAAGTCAGCGTGTAGGCTCCAATAATTATCCTCTAGCTTTCAAACGTCTCTATCCATTTCACTAACAATCTTGATTGTGGGATATGAGTCCAGGTTTATATTCATTAACTTTATTCGGTTTTCGTGACGTATTGTGCGAGAAACAAGAATTGGTATACTATGATGAGGCGGTTATCTAGTCACTAGGTATGCATGGGTCATAGTAGCAGATTCACAATATTAGGAAAAAAAGTTACCCTTCTCATCACTTCAATTGACGGGTGTTATAGAACCCTAAGTCCAACAACGGGCATCCAATTCGGTGGGTTTTAAAAGACGAAGTTTGAGAGTAGTGGTGAAATTGCACGAGGTTCATATACACTTGAGGCATCCATAAACTCTTCTATGGAATGGACTGTCTGAGTGGCCCATCAGGGTGATCACAATAGAGTCCAAAAGACATGGTGAGAATTATGAAACTTAGGTGAAAACAAGGATTGAGGATCAGGGCATTCAGAATGATATTCAAGGGGTGTGCCTGATGTGAAGCTCGATATGGGGTGTTATTGAAAGATCTAAGAAACAAAATCCTCTCGAGTTGGTTGGTTATTCAGACCAGTAATTGGTGAAACTAGGTAGGCTTCTTCGGGAAAAATCCTTGAGTCTTGGAAATAACTCAATAATTTCCTCTAGATGTCTGTTCTGGGTCTCATGTCAATTCGTGTGGGCTAAAAGTACAAAGAATGGTGTTGTGAGAAGGACTCTTGGTTACTGGACCAACCTCTAAGAAATGCCTACCGTCTCAACGTCTCCACTCACGGAGGGTGTCCGGGGCCTAAGTTCACCAATGAACACCGTATCATCACTGAGCGATGGAGGTCGGAAGTAAGCTTCGTAAGCTAGTGTATGAATTGGGTCTACCTGGAGTATCTGGATAGTTTTCCTGTGGGTGAATATCATATGTGGCCCGTTCGGGTAGATGCAAAATGATCTAAACGATGGACTCTGCTATGCTTAAATTGAAGCATCTACAGGGTGTGTTTAATCTGCCTTCTCTTCAGTTACATAATGAGAGAGGGATGGTAGCAATTCATTGTCGGAATCCAACAAGATGATAGTGGCTGGTGGATTGTGGCACTCGACTTCAGAGTCACACGTGTGAGTATAGTTCGGGAAAGACACCTTGTAGTAACACGTTTTCTCAAGATCTATACTTTTTAGTAGATTCCGGGCATAATAAGTATAAGTAAATACAATGCACATAATCAATATAGACGGGTAACTCCGTTATAGACTAGACTCATTAATGCATTCTAGCGACTCCGGTTAGACACACTAATGCAACCTAGTTCCCTATAACGTGGGCTCTGATACCATCTGTGACGCCCCTCGTCTTAGCACATAAGACTTGGTGTCATTTGGCGTGCACCAGTTATATTGAATGACCTCTAAATGAGACGTTTTAAAGTTTTTATTCAGAAACAGCCTACATAGTTTGTTGATACAACCCAAAAGTACAATCATAACGACAATGAGGGTTTTCAATATATGATACATAATAAGCGACAACAGAAGTTTTGAAAATATGCGACCAATGATCCTGACCGGGACTTGAAGCTATGCAACCACTTAAGGACCTGAGAAACACATGCTAAAATGTCAACATAAAGTTGGTGAGTTCATAGGTTTGTTTTATCGATAGTATTGTGGACCACAAGATTTGTATAATTAAAACAGTTATAAAAACAACATTCTTAAATACCATGAGCACCCAATATCGAAGCTTAACGTTGTACCTTTACCCCATGTGTAACACTTGCAATCCAGAGTGTTATAGGATCAAATTATTATGCACCTGTTTGACCGACGGTCAAGTTAGCAGCTGACTAACCCGGGTGAGGGTGTCAACCCCGAATAGCTATTCACAATAATTCACGCTTAAGTCCATAACTAACGATATTGAATTAGGGGATTTGTTTGGATTACGTAACGAACAACTCATGCATAAGAATAAAGTAATAGTACTTGTGTCCATGCGTAAAACGTTAAGAAGAATGTGTTCTCACCCCAATTATAAAACATTTGTAAACATGTAAAGTGGGGCTATGAAACTCACCTTGATACGAGTGATGAAAGCTAACGGGTAAACGAGAGACTGACCCAAAATGAGTATGCCCTATATCAATACCAAGACCAACTCTAAGAAATGTGGTCGTTTACATTTGATAATTTCCGACTTAAATTCTTGATCTCCATCTCTTAATATTTACTGTATCGTTATCCTAAGATTTATTTTTATTGTATAAATACTGTTATGAGTTTTCTTGAAATATTTAGATACAACTATTAAATTACATGCTATATAAATTTGGACTATCATATTGGATTCAAAGTGTCAAACCATATTGTTAGTTTATAAATTATAAGTTAATTAATTATAAATACTAGTGTAGTAATTACTACTCCGTAGTAAACAATTAAGGACTTTTTGAGTAACTTGGTACATCAGGGGGTGGATTCGTACACTTCATATTCTATAGATTAGTGTTGTAACCATATCTATTTTTCAGGGTTTAATACTATAACTTTCAATATAAATCATATGTCGTCTTCTTCTATTTCATGTACTGCAACAAGTTTTGTTTATTTAGATTTTTTTTATTTTCTTTCTTTTAATTTAGTTACAACAAATTTATATAACTAATACCATTTGACAAAATAGTATTGTGAGTTGCTGGTTCACACTTGTTAAGAAAATAATGGTTTTTGGAGTTTTGGTTCAGAAACTTTCCTATATGTACATGGTCACCAAAATAGCTAGCAACGGTTGGTTTCGCTTGGTTTCGAATAAAGATATGAACCCGCAATGATTAGTAAAGTATAGTAAAACATAAATATTTGAGTTTGGTTAAGATTTTACCTCCAAAAAGAAACCGAGTTATGACTGAACGAAACACGAAAATATTTGATTTCTTCTCGTTGTGACTCTCCTGATTTGTTTCTATAAGACTTAGTTTGGGAATGATATAAATTTGTTTTGGGTGAATTATTTGTTGACTAAAGAAAACTATAGTATATGTATATGTAACATAAAGGGAAGTAGAGATAGAAGTATGGGACATAGGTTTGTAGGTGGTGGGAGGTAGGTGTGTAGATGGTAGGATGGTGGATATTTTTGGTTGGATTGTTTCCCCTTGTTGAGAGAAAGAAAAGAAACACACTAGAAGGCAATTCATGTTTTGTTTGTTTTAATTTTTATTTATTATTTTATTTTACTTATATATATATATATATATATATATATATATATATATATATATATATATATATATATATATATATATATATATATATATATATATATATATATATATCAGGATGTAAGTAATATTACTAGCCAAAATAATTTAGTATTTATGTATAGATAAAAACCTTACGAAGTAAAATATAAATATAGCTAGAAATATAGGTTTGAGTATAGTATGTTGGTGGCTTTGAATGGTTACGAGGATTTCAATGAATTTAGTTGGTGGCTTTTAGTTTATGTTTAAACGAGCAGAAGCACAAATGCTATGCTAGCTAGCTTCTTATATGTTATGTATGTATTTTATATAATACTTACTCGTTTGTTTTAATTTAATTCATTACATTATAAAGTTGTATAAAATAAAATAATTAATATTTATGTATGTATATATTTTACGTTCGGGTTGTTATAACATAATCCCTTTAAATTTCATAATGTAATAAAAGTTTACGTTGATCGTTGTCAAAGTAACCTTAAACTATATATATATGGTTTAATAGTAAAACGAATAGATTTTTAAAACAAATGGGTTTCATATTCATGTAGGATACTTAAAATGCCAAATCCTTATAATTTTAATGCACTTCAAGTTAAGTATTGATAAAAAAATTTGATGGTTGTTACAACATTTGTTATAGGTAGCTCCAAAATGCAAGCTTGCTGTGGATAAATGTGAATTCGTGACAGATTACTTATTTAGACTTGAACTATACCACTTTGTTAATATAGTCAATTGGATTGAACTTTATTAGTTTAATTAGTACACATAGCCTTCTTTTCATAATAAGCAACCTGATATCAAATGCAAGGGTGTTGCCGGTAATGATGCGTGAAATATTAATTTATGCCTATTTCCTCCAAACTAAGGTAACTTCACTTATAGTTATTAAGACATTTTTTATACTATTTTTGAGTATTTGTGATGTTATTTATACAGAATATTTGTTTGTTACTACCTTTGTTAATAATGAGCATATATCTACTGATAATCAAAGAACATGGTGTTTTGATATGTCAACAAGGCCTCTTCCATCTACTTCACCAGTAATCATCGAGGTAAATGCTTTTCACACTCGCTTTCATATTTCAATTTTTCTTAGGTATAGTTATCATGTACTGACCAGATGTGCTTCAATGTACATTTTATATGTTTGATATTGGTCAGCGGGATGGATTTTCAACCATTTTTTTTTGTCAATATGATTAGTAGTAAATATGTAGTAGATTAGATATATGATGAATGTTGTTTTAACTGTTTTAGCACGTTACTATGTTTAGGTAATTGAAGGCATATGGTAAATGTCTATATCTATTAGCTTTACAGATGTCACATGTATACGTTTGATTATGAATCATGATACTTTACTTCACTGCCAATGGTTTGGGGTGTCGGGCTCAATTCTTCTCTGACTTCTCTGATGCACTTCTGCCCGAAGGTGATGGGTGTACTTTACGATTTAACTCTCGGTCATCTCTCTACCAAAAACCAGCATGTAAGTTGTTTTAATTTGTAAGAATGCATTTCAGTTTTAAGTGATTGAATTGAAATTGTTATGGCTATTTATGTCAACATGAACGGGTCGGTTAGGTTGGGAAACGTGGTTGAATGGGTCGATTTCACTATATATTTATCAAAGTGAGCTTATAATACTGTCAAACAATATAGCAACTTTTGATTTATTAGATGTACAAATATACTTGTCATATTTAGCTTATGATAAAGACAAATGATATAGCGTTTTACATTTCAATTTAATTTGCTTGTTCACCTACGACTTGAGTAAACGTGCTTTATATCTTTATTAATCTTTACAACAATCCTTAGAAGAACTTGAATGCATTGGTTGAATTAAAAACATTGTTTGTTTACATATCAAGTGTGATGTTTTATATTGACGTTGTTATGTTCATTTTTCATAAGTTCGTTAACATTTTATACTTAGTTTTATTAGGGCCCGCCGTGCAACGCACGAGCTCTTAAAGGCTAGTATGTACTAAATTATAAACGTATCCATTTACATATATGGATGTATTCACCGTAAGATACTATTAAATTATTGAAAATAAGGATCGTAAAATATACAATTATGTAAAAATACAACTAGCTTAGTGCCCGCGAATTCGCGGGGCTACTTTATTGGATTAAGCAGGGATTGATTTTACGTGAGTAAATGTGAATAATTTTTTTATTTTGCATGTGTTGTAGTAACCTCGACATTCATATAATATTTCTATATAGTTATTGAGCAAAGTAGAACCAAAAAATGCATATCTACATGTACAAAAGATTCGTTGTATAGTAACAATATTCATAAAATGGAACGTTCTGCATCAATTAAGTTCATAAATACACTCTACTTTTGGAATTCAAGATAACATGTTCAAACATATACTATGAGTGGGTGATGTCCCAAAACCTCACACACCTTATTCCAACAAAAACATCTTAACATTTTATTTACTTATTACTTATCTAAGCTTGTTGAAAAGTTCTACTTGCAAGATGATATCTCATGTGGCAATTCAGAAAAGATATCTTTATCTGATACACGCTCTTCCCCTTGTGGCCCTTCAGAAATCAGACAAAAAACCCATTGAAATCCACCAAAACACTGATTAGTCTCATCCAATCCAACCTAACTGAAGGTTCAATCATAAACAAACCATTAGACTTTTGAGTAGATCAAATTTATTGTGATCAACACAAATTCTAAAGGGTTTGGTACCCTTTGAAAAGACCATCGTTTGATTTGTTGGTTGAATGTTGGTTAATACACTAAACGATAAACTTAAGTATGATTAACCAAAAGAATATGTTTTGATGATGACACACACATATGCATAAGTGATGACTGACATCTTAACATAAAACACGCAAGGTCACTATATAACACCCCACCAAAATACCATCTGAAGGCGTGTTAATTCCGGTCCCACAGTTAACAGTTACGCCCTCTATATGAGACGTTTAAAGCAATCGCATTTAATTTTATTTAAATTAATAACTTTCAAAAACAAAAGTCAGAAATCCCAAAATAGAAACACTGTTGTGATCGTAACCACAAGCCAACAGTATTTAAACAGTATAAAAGTTTTAAATGCGAAGGTAAATAATGTTCTTTAAAATCAAATGCTGACTCCACGGCCAGACATGCAGCAAACACAGCGGAAGCATACCTCTTAAGGACCTGAGAATAACAACACGTAAAAACAGGTCACCAAATAATGTTGGTGAATCTACAGGTTTAAAATAATGTAACAGTATCTGAAAAACAGTTATCAGAAAAATAGTTTAGTTTCCTTGACCACGAGATTCTATCGCTTGCATAAACCGAGCACCTGAATACTAGCATTAACCCGAGCATAGAAACTACTACACCCGACCTTACCTCGTAAAATGTTATACACTTATTCAAATGTATTTAATGTTCAAAGTAAATGCACCACTGCTTTTATAGTGGGTGAGGTTGTCAACCTAACGGATCCGTCCATCTAAATTGTGCTTACACCGATGGTATTAAAAGTATTCAAGCTAGAGGCTTTATGAACAAACTCATTATGCATATGTGTAGTACTCATGTGAATATAAAAGTAATTGAAAAGATAAATATAACAGCGTGTATTCTCATCCCTGAAAACATGTAAAAAGCGGGACTGTAGACTCACCTTTGAATAAGCTCGGAATGAAAGACAAATGACTTGTACGGTTTACACCCGAGTAATGTAACCTAAGTATACGTATGTAGGTTGGTCAATATATGTATCTTAAATAGGTGTGATTTCATAGTGTACGTTGTCTTATTGCTCGACTCGACGCGATTTAAAGTAAAAGTCAACTATATCATGCAAGTCAAACAAAGTCAACTGAAGTCAAACCGAAAGTCAAACTTGGTCAATGTGGTCAAATAAAGTCAACATCAGTAGTTTCATGTCAAATATTGGTCAATAAGTCAAACCTAAGTCAAACAATACGTTTTAGGTCATGAATAATCATTTCCACAATTTCAGTTTATCGTCATGCACAAAGTTTATGAACACGTAGCATACTTAGCATATTATCTCATAGTAAAAAATTCAAGTAAATATGAAAAACTCTAGATCATAATTAGACTTAAAATCGATTCCAAAAAGTCCGGCCAGGGACTCATACGACAATTAAAAGTCAGGAATCAGAAGGGATACATTTGGGGTTTGCCAGGTCAGTTTCTGACCGCGCACTGATTTCATTTTGGCTATAACCGGAGTTAAAAACATGCAATTGATACAAGACCAGTGGCCATAGTTCAAGGACAAATCAAAGTAACACATATCAAAAATCTAGAAACTTTTGTTTAGCCAATTTGTACAGTTTATTCGTGCAAGTTGATCATTCAGTTTTCAGCTCAAACCAGAATTCATATAAAGTATGGCTCTATTGTGCCCAATGCATAAGGTTTTAGAGATTGACATAAACTAAAAATAAGTCACATATAATGTTAATATTCATTTTCCAGAAGCATACATGCTCAATCAATATAAAAAATTCACAAAGTACAAAACCGTGTTCAATTTACAGATTCGATTCCCATTTCGTTAGTCACATTCGCATATGATTATCTGAAGATCTAGATACAATTAGCCTATGATATCTACATGAAAGATGAAGTACTTTTTGTCTACTTTTCAAATATTCAAAGTTTCAATCACAGAAGTTAACACATTTTATCATACAAGGTTATTTTCATGCAAGTGCTGTATAAAACTACATCTACACTGATTCTAGCATATCTCAGGCTATACATAAGCAAAAGACATGATATCCTAGTCTAACTTGAGTTTTTTTTAATTATCTTTCCAGTGGTATATGTCTCACATTCCAATTCGTTATCTATCAATACCAGATTTCTGATCAAGCAACAAAAACACAACGATAATTCAAATCGACATAACTTAATCATACGGAAACGAAATTAAGCGAATCCAAAGCCTAAACTCAATAGTTTTTCGCAAGGAATCTGATTATAAGATAATAATTAACATTTTAAAAACTTAATTTTTCTGATCAAACAAATACAAATTCGTTTTTAAACCCTAGCGCATCAAACAATCAAAATAACGATTACAATTAACACGTACGCGTATAGACTTGAGCAATTGACAACATAACTTTGAAACTCACATGAAAATCAGCTTTGTAATAATTAGGGTTCATGCAATTATACCTTTGATCGCTAAATTAAATACACCAACGCGTAGAGGAGATCGGGAATTACAACTTTCGTGTTCAAGGTTTAATCTAAAAATCAAAAATTGATGGTATGGTGGTGATGATATGGTCGATGATGGGAGGGAGCGGGAGGGAAGAAAACTGCGTTTTATTTTTATTAAAGCTAATTAGGTTTAACACAAACCTTAAATACTAGCCCTAATTATCCTAAATTGCACATAAGTCCTTCCACTAGCCAAAAATTAACAAAATAAGGGGGAGGGGGTGGGGTTCGGCCGAATGGGGCCCACTATGGGTTCCCGGGCTCTCGTTTTATAATCCCGTGTATTCGTGGTCCGTTTTAAGTGTCGTTTAGTCGTACCGAAGGCCCGGAACGCTAATCCGATCGTTAAACGCAACCAATCGCTTAATTTATTAAAAACCCAATAAATTAAATATTTTAAAAAGTTAATAATTAATTAAATTAATTATTAAAATAAACTCGAGCATTTCGTTGCTCAAAAAGCTATTATCAAAATCGTATCGTTTTTATCGTATTTCATTTGTGATGACCCGGGAATTTTCGACCAAATTTAAACTTAATCTTTATATGTTTCGACACGATAAGCAAAGTTTGTATGGTTGAATCTCATATATTTTGAAGTGTTTTCATTTATGCAATCACCATTTGTCAGTGCTCAGCGATTCACGAACAATTATTTATAAATGAATATATGTGTAGATATTTATATGATAAAATAATAACTTGAAATACATTAATAAAATATTATACGATTTAATTTACTGAAAGTAAAGACGTAAGATAAGTTATGACATACAATAAAAATTTGATATTTAAAAACATAAATTATATGTATAGTAGTTTGAAAACATATATGACTTCGATACATAACTATTACTATATGTATATTGTTAAATGTATAAATAATAAATAATGTATATTATATAAATTTGAAATATTACAAAACTAATAAGGTATATGTAATTACAAGTTAAAAATATAATTATTAACAATATTAGTATTACATTCAATACTAAAATAAATATTAATATTAATACTAATATCTGTATTATGATTATCACTATAGATATAAAATTTGATACATTTAAGTTGTAATTAAAATGAAGATATATATATAAATAGATGAAAATTATTATGTTATATATATTGGAATGTATATAAAAGATATAAATATTATATGTATTATATATTTTACAATTATTAAATACTACATAATTAGTAATAGGTAATATTAATGTATTAAAATACAAGTTAAGTTATAGTTGTTATATTAATATATTATTAATATTTGTATTATTAATATATATATATATATATATATATATATATATATATATATATATATATATATATATATATATATATATATATATATATATATATGAAATTGGATATATTTAATTGCTAGTATTATTATTATCATTATTAATACTAGTATTATTATATATAGTAGTAAAATTTATAATTTAGTTATTATTATGATTTTAATATTATATTTACTAAAAATTATCATTTTCATTTATAATTTTTGTTATCATTATTTTATTACTTTTAACATTATTCTTATTATAATTTGTATTATTTTGATATTATTATGATTAATCTTATTATTACTTTTAGTATTATTAGGTACATTAATATTATTAATTATTATTATCGTTTAATACTATTATTAGTAGTATCTTATTATTAATAAATAGTCCGTGTTATTATTAATATATTTTATATTTTATAATTATCCATATTAATTTTATATATGTATTAAAAAAACGGATGAATGAACCTGTCATATATCATTGCCTTTTTTTCCTCTCTCTCGTTTTCTTCTGCATATGACAAACCACGATTTAAAAATTGTCACTACAAAATAACTTATGATCAAATCTTGTCTCTGCATCAATTATTCGATTAACATCATTACATACAGCTACTCCACAACTGAATTTCGAATTTAAAAAACGAATTTCATAAAATAACTGGTTCAGGTACCCTGCTCGTATTTTTTTTTAAAAGCTCGAATTTTAATTATAATTCAAGAATGTATAAATGTAGTTTAGTTAGATATCTTTCATTTTAACTATCTGCAAAGTTTCAGTTATCAATTCGCAAAATCGATTAGTAATTTTTGAGTCAAAGTTTGAATTACAAAAAGTCAAATATTTTGTTATTGAGGATTCACAAAGATTATAGGGGTGATTTGAAATGTATCTTGTGTTGAAACCTTTTGCTAAAACGTACTAAAAACCTCAATCGATTTTTTTCTTCTTAACCGCGACAGCAGCAAGGACTTTTTATATTTTTTTTTTCTTTTTTCGCGTTTTCAATAATAATAACTGATTTGGTTTATCATATTTCGGTTAGAAAGTTTAAAGAACAAATTCTATTACTTGTTGTTAAATTGTTTGGATTGATTTTGGTCGATGATAATTCTGTGAGGAAGAAGAAAGATTAGCAAAGTAGTCAGGTTATAAAGTTTGATTTGTCTTATAATTCAGAAAAAGTGAAACGGTTCAGATGGTTAGAGTGTTGTGCCACTAAGTGAGAGGTCTCGGGTTCGAGCCGGGTGGATGGCATTTTTTTGTATTTCGACTAGTTTAAGGTAGTTTCCTTTTTCTTTAAAAATTATCATTATTATTATTATAATTAATGTTATTATTATTATTATTGTTATTGTTATCACACATATAATTAATTATTATTATTACTTCCATATTTATAAGTATTATAATTACTACTATCATTAGTATTAGTATATGAGTATTATTTATATAATTATTGTTAATTTTATCATTTTATGTATCGTTACTATTATGATGATTAAAATTGTTGATCTTATTGTTAAGTATTATAACTATTATTATTAATGATAACATATTTATATTTATAGGTATTAAGAATGATATTAACATTAGTATATTTATAAGTATTACTGAGATTATTATAAACTGTATCCTTTATATATTATTATTAACACTATTATAACTTTTATGAAAATAATAAAACCTATTAGTATTTTCGTTAATACTAGTATTAGTATCATTTTAAAATTATAAGTATTATTAGTATTGACGAAAGTATTATTACTAATATTACCACTTTCGTTAACATGAATATCAATAACAAGTACTATTATTATTGAAATTTAATATAATTACTACCAAAAGTATCGTTACTTTAAATCTATATAATTACTTTAAATCTATATGTTATTAAAAACTATTATTAATATAATCATAAATATTGTTAGTCCTATGAAAAATTATTATTATTATCAGTATAATTATTCTAGTGTTATTATAACTAGTCTTTTGTAAACAAAAGAGTAATTACATAAAAGTATATTTAATATACATAACTTAACTATAATAATATTTTTATATATAAAATGAATACATTTAATTAAATAATGAAATATATATAAATTGTTAATATAAAAATTATATCACTAATAATAATATAGATATTTATTCGATTACGATTATATATATTAATGAATACACAAATGATATAGGTTCGTGAATCCGAGGCCAACCCTGCATTGTTCAATGTCGTCATATGTATTTTTACTACAAAATACAGTACTGTGAGTTTCATTTGCCTTTTTACCCTTTATATTTTTGGGCTGAGAATACATGCGCAATTTTTATAAATGTTTTACGAAATAGACACAAGTAATCGAAACTACATTATATGGTTGAATTATCGAAATCGAATATGCCCCTTTTTTATTAAGTCTGGTAATCTAAGAATTAGGGAACAGACCCCCTAATTGACGCGAATCCTAAAGATAGATCTATTGGGCCTAACAAACCTCATCCAAAGTACCGGATGCTTTAGTACTTCGAAATTTATATCATGTCCGAAGGAGGATCCCGGAATGATGGGGATATTCTTATATGCATATTGTGAATGTCGGTTACTGGGTGTCCAATCCATATGAATGATATTTTTGTCTCTATGCATGGGACGTATATTTATGAGAAATGGAAATATGAAATCTTGTGGTCTATTGAAATTATGAAATGATTATTTATGTTAAACTAATGAACTCACCAACCTTTTGGTTGACACTTGAAAGCATGTTTATTCTCAAGTACGAAAGAAATCTTCCGCTGTGCATTTGTTCATTTAGAAACATTACTTGGAGTCATTCATGGCATATTTCAAAAGACGTTGCATTCGAGTCGTCGAGTTCATCAAGATTATTATTAAGTCAATTATAGTTGGATATATTCTGAAATGGTATGCATGCCGTCAATTTTCGTTGTAAAGAAAGATTGTCTTTTAAAATTGAATGCAATGTTTGTAAAATGTATCATATAGAGGTCAAATACCTCGCGATGTAATCAACTGTTGTGAATCGTTTATAATCAATATGGACTTCGTCCGGATGGATTAGGACGGGTCTCTACAGTTGGTATCAGAGCGGAGGTCTTAGCGAACCAGGTCTTGCATTAGTGAGTCTAACTGATAGTCGTTAGGATGCATTAGTGAGTCTGGACTTCGACCGTGTCTGCGTGTCAAAAGTTTTGCTTATCATTTCTAGTCGAAAATCATCTGCTTATCCTCCTTAGGAAATTACCTGCTTATCATTCTTAGTCTAGACACATCTTACTGTATTGATTTCATAAATAGTGTATAGACAAAACTCATATCTTAGCATATCCGCTAATTCATATCTTAGCATATCTATTACTGTAAACTCTGCCTGGCATACTCCGTATATTCCTCCGTAACTTATGAGATTTTAGTATTATATATGCATATGTAAGTTATGTATTGCAGGGTACTAATCTACATCCTATAATCTGTTTCTTATCGAAAATACTTCAGCTAATCATACGAGATGAATCCCTCAACCAGTTCGAGTCCCTCAGATTCCGATAGATATTCTGATAGTTATTCCGACAGCTATTCCGATATGGATTTCCACTCGAACTCCGAAAGCAGTATAACCAGAATGAATCAACCAATCAGTCATCCTCAATTCATCTGATGGGTTCATAGTCGACTTAATCCATGGAGACGCGAAGAAGGCGATCCTTTCCATCAACCAAATTCACCTCTTGGTGAAGAACCTGAAGCATTTACCGGCGAACCTGTCCGAAACACCTTTTTCACACTCATTTCCAGGATACCACGCAATGATAATATGATATCAAAAATTCTAAAACTTTATTCATTCGCTCATTCCTACCGACAATTATTCCGGAGTAATAAGTCAACGAGCTTCGAGACCGAGTGGTAGCCTTGGAAAATATGGTGCAAAATGTACCAGCTTCAGAAACATCACCGGCACCAGTAGTACCATCAATAACAGCATCAGTACCATCAACAATCCATGCCTCGATATCACCATCTGTACTTCGAGTATGATCTTCGTTCTACGTATCGTTCTACCTCATTTATCTTCGTTCGACATGGCGAATATGTAAGCTCTAAAGTTTTAGAGATTATTTATTCTAGTTCCAACCGAAAGCTAAATGAGTTTAATATTATGTTAACTCATTAAATCCATGATTACATCTGAAGAAAATATATATGTATATATGTTTTCATAAAGATTGTAATTAAAAATTCTTTTGTACAAACTGTTAATGGTGAAAATATTTTAACGGGTAGGTAATACCCGAGGAATATTTAGATTTTACATTAATAAGTTACATTGTACGTTCTTCAAATATGATTCAACATTCATTTACTATCCTACTTACATCCACCGATATATGTATCCGTTCACCGCAGAAAAACCATTTTTATTCAAATTCACATTTGGATTTTGATTTATCAGAATCCAACAAGTGGCATAATGAAGAAAATATTGGACGAAATAAAATTTGTTAGAAACAAACAAATTAAATATGAGAAAATTTGTTAAGAATCCACGCTAACTGTTAATTCCGTATTACCTTTTATTTATCGCAATTTATTTATCGCATTTTATTTATCGCAATTTTAATTCTCGCAATTTTATTTATCGTCATTTTATTTCTGTTATTTATTTTACGCACTTTAAATATCGGGACACGTATACAAGGTTTTGACATATCATATCGACGCATCTATATATATTATTTAGAATAACCATAGACACTCTATATGTAGTAATGCGGGAGTTAGCTATACAGGGTTGAGGTTAATTCTACAATAATATATATAGTTTGAGTTGTGATCGAGTCTGAGACGTATACGGGTCACGATACGTATTAATTAATTCGAATATTATATATTAAACTATATATGAATTATTGGACTGTAACTGTGGACTATCGACTGTGGACTAATAATATTGGACAATTAAAACGAATTAAAATATTGATTATAACATATGAAACTAAACATTTCTTCAAGTTTGCCACTTGATTTTATCTTAAACCTCATTTGTATCCTGATGATTACAATCCGCGTTCAAACCTTTCATGATTCTTGAAAACACCTCAATCTAGAGGATGAACCAACCGCACTTCATCTACCCAAGGAGAGATTGATGCATATACTTATGCATCTGAAAACACTCGGAACTTGAGTAAACGTTTAACACATAACTGTGCTAATTCCTTTAGTGTTATTATTACCCAAAATAACTTTGCAGTTCTTTTTCAAAATAGCCAATTTTGTCACAGCTGCAACTAGTCAACTTCGACTTTTCGTTCGAAACAACCTTATTATAACCTTGATTTTTTATGCGTGTTTTTTTTTATTGTTACCGGGGAACCTTTCATATTCTACCATATTACCAGCAGACCTACCAGCAATCTCGTTGCTTCTTGGTTTAAATCTCTCCGATAAATCATTATATTTATTCATTGAAACCTTATCATATACTCATCCGCATCTTGTAACGAGAACTGCCATACCAATTATCGGGAATCAGCAATCAGTACTTTGAAAACGCACAGCATATCTACATCAACAGTTATATGTATAACATTTATCTTTTAGAATTATGGTCTTTTATTCTGAAATTCTGAACAGCACTCAGTCTATAAATCAATACTCTGAATGTTGAAAAATTTGAATGAAGCAGCAGAAACTGTAGACAACCGTAAACGACCTTAATCGTCGGAAGTTTAATGATAAAGAATTGTATGTTGGAAAAGCTCAGAAAAAAATTGGAACTGGAAAACGGATTGAGCTAACCACGAAGGAGACCAAGGACAAATATGTCAAAACCCGACCTTAACCATAAGGACGAATACAATAACATATGATTTCATCACTAGGTATTGACCTCTATATGCGACATTTTTCAAAAACTGCATTCATTTTTACAATACAAACCATAGCTTTTATTACAAATACAAGGTTTAAACAACTTAATAATGATTATCGTTTAGCGATAATCTTAGACTTACAAACTTTACATGTGATAATAACAATACGACTTCCAACATATTTTACATTACAAATCCTCCGATATGCAGTTTTATTTTTGACACAAATATGCATACTCAAGATCTTGCTTAAATTCAACATGTTGCAGTGGAAGCTTTTAGTTATCACCTGAGAATAAACATGCTTAAAATGTCAACATAAAGTTGGTGAGATATAGGTTTAATGCCGGCAGCATTATAAATATAGACCACAAGATTTCATATATAAACGTTTTAATAAAAATATTCTAAGTTGTTGAGTACTTGATAACCATACTTAACATTTAATCAACGTCGCATATTCCCTTTATTATGAAATCTTACTACACCGTACCAAGTGTAGTCACCGAAACGAAGTACTGTGCAACCGTTGAATACTGGTCGTCCAGTCCGGTTGGGGTTGTCAGGCCCGATAGATCTATCAACAGGATTCGCGTTTACAATACCTCATGTAAATAGTAGTTACCAAGTTACGGGGAAGTATGCCAGTGGTACAACTCAACGTAGAATATATATTTTTAATCACTTGTGTCCATAACGTAAATCATAAAATGCATGTATTCTCATCCCGAAATATTTAGAGTTTAAAAGTGGGACTATATACTCACTTTTGCCTTGGAGGTATTTAACACGACTTGATCTCCGATAGATATCACGAACCTAACCATATATATATAATATATCAACATATTTTCTTTTTAAGTAATCGTTACATATATATATACTTTTAATACTTTTAATATTTTCTTAGTCCGTAGTTAGCAGTCCGATGTTAGTGGTCCACAATTAGTTGCTTAAATAAAATAAATAAAGACCCCATCGTATTCGTATTGATCAGAATTAATCTCGACCCATGGTACCATGTTGTCAAATGACGTGTTGCGTATATAAAGTACCGTGTTGTCAAATGACGTGTTGCGTACAATCATGAGGTCTTATGATTAATCTTCTCGTGTTGTTTACGGGTGGTCCTGAAATATATAAAATCAAATCATAAGTAATTATATATAAAATATCATATTAATTAGAAAAGATATGATTAATTTACTTTTTCTCCAAATATTTTCGTAGCCAAACTAGCTTCGGATACCCAATCTTGTTTTAGTCGTAGTTTCTTCATTACAACTCCGTTTTTGTTGGTTCAACTTGCCACTTCCTTGGATCGAGTCAAATTTTAAGAATATGAACTAAAAATACCTTAGTTTGTATTCGAAATCACAGGTTATAGGTCAAACTTTGGTGAAACTTATGAAAGTGATCATTTTCCATCATAAAAACAACATTTAATGATCATTTTTCTAAAAATACTTACACTTTGAGTTAAACTATGAAATTTTATGTGTTAACATATTCATAAGAAATATTATTTTTCCAGAACATGAACTTCCAATTTAAAGTTCAAGATAATTTTTATTTATCCAACCCAAAACAGCCCTCGGTTGCACTCCAACGATGTAGATTCAGTTTTAAGGTGTTCTTTGTAAAATCAAGTTGTATCATGTTAAGTTAGCATATCCTTATGATATATTATAGGTCTTGAAGTGTTTTAAAATTTAAGTTATAAGGATCTATTTAGTTTGCGAACAAGTTTGAAATCATTCAAACTATGTTCTTGTTGTTATAATTTTATATCACAAAATAAGATAGCTATATAAATATGAATCGAATAAGGTTATGAACAAAGTTACTACCTCAAGTTACTTGGACAAAGTTACTGCAAAAGATAAGAAATAATCTTGAGATCAAAGAGTGGGGTGGGATTGAAAGGTTGGAAGTAAACTTCTTCAAATGGGTGGTTATTTTGATATGTTCTTGAAAGAGTTTTCTTATGGTGTTTAAGGCTTGTAATTGAAGCTAAATGATGGGGAAAATGCTTGGAGATGATCAAGTATGAAGTTAGGAGTATTTTGAGAGAGAAATGAGGGTGTAGGTATGAGAAAATGGAGTGAAGAAATGGTGTTCATTCATAAAAACGTTTTTAGTTTATAAAGAAAGAAAAGGATTCCTAATTTTGTTTTCTTACTAATAATTCATGCTACTTGACAAATCCTAGTTACCACATATCTAGGACAGTAATAATGTTGATTAGGATGTGGATTTTATGTGTATATACCAATAGTTAATACGTATAGAAGCTGGGTATGATACGGGTACATATACCCTAGATATACGTATAGAAATCTTGAGGAAACGGAACGAGAATTCAAATATAGCTATCTTTTGTGAATATACTTATATTGTTTTATGTATTTAAGTCCTTAAAAAGTGATTAAATACATTATATATACGATACTTGTATAAGCATTATAGGTTATAAGTATATATATCAAAGAATGTTACGTATAGTTATCGTTTTGAAAACTTAAGTTAGTAGTTTCAAAATATACTTATAACTCATTGTCATTAGTACACAATGAGATGTTAAACCATCCTTAGATCATGTTAAATATATAAATATATATACACAAACGTATAATTATCGTATGTTATATAGTTCGTGATATCATCGGTCAAATTGGACGGTCAAACATTGTGTAAAACTCTTTTCAAAAACACAAGTCTCAACAATTTGGATTGCTTATCATGTTGGTAAGGTTTAATTTATGTAAATATTAATCTTATAAGAATAGAACGGTCGGAAAAATCCGGGTCATTACAAAATACAACGACCAAACTCTGTATTTAAAGAATCTGATGATTCTGTTTCTGATGAAATCTCTAGCGAATACCTTGCTTCCGAATATAAACCCTTATAGATAAATCTTCTTCATCATCCATCGATATTAGAAATTCCAAGATATCATCGTATCTTTCATTATAAATATTCTCCATATTTCTGAAGATATTTTCATAACTGTTCTTATCTGAAATCATTAATCTCATCGTGCTATCAGTGTTACATCATATAGAAACTGCTAGTTTCTATATTCTGTAAACTTTCGAGCTTAAAATATGAATGTTATTGAAGTAATGTTGGAAACTGATGCATGAGTTAGTATAATATAATGACACTTGATCAACGTGATTATATTACAGTAAGTCATGCTGAGTTTCTAAATGGAACATGATGATTCACAGATAATAACGTCATCATGTGTCATGTTACATAACTTTTTTATTCTGATTAACTTCTGAACATATCAAGAAAATATATTCTTGATCGTTCTATTCTCAGTGATTCTGGTAATTTGACAAATCAAATCGTGCTATTACGTTCTTTCTTGTTTAGAACATGAAGTTCATTCGAAACCCCATATTTACAAATTCTGAACCATTACTCGCCTTACTAGAGGTCAAGTAGAGAATAAAAAAGGCAAAGAGCTCCAAAATATAAGAGAAAATATAAAGCTCAATAACAACACGGAGGTTACAAACCATGGATATCAATACAAATAGCAATATAAAGACACGATATAATTAAGAATAGTATCATCCCAAGGTAATAGTAGAAGTAAACAGATTTTTCTGGTGGAAGATTGAAAAGAAGGATGACATAAATGATAACTAGGAAAATATTAGAGATTAGAACTGGACTAAGCATTTTCACAATCTTTTGAATGTATGAACTAAGAAAGAAAGTATAGGAATGGTGAGAATAATGGAATGGAAGAGTTTAATTTATAAGGAAAATATCAGACAGAGCAATCGAGGTAGATCACCGTATTTAATTATAAGGATCTTAATTTTCTTACTCGCCGAAGAATCAAATCTTTAAGATTTTGAAGATTTCCTTTAAATCCCTTGAATTCCGAAATTCAACCCTGACTCTGTCTAAAGTTAAGATGAATCTTTACTTTCTTATTTCACTCTTTGGTGATAGCTTCATTCGTCCTCTTCGAATAATCAAATTATTTTTATCCATATTACTCAATGATGATAAAACTCAATTTATCAATTCATATTCGTCATGAAAACATTTTTATTGTTAGCTATGACCACCTCACTTAAATTTCGGGACGAAATTTCTTTAACGGTAGGTACTGTGATGACCCGGGAATTTCCGACCAAATTTAAACTTAATCTTTATATGTTTCGACATGATAAGCAAAGTTTGTATGGTTGAATCTCATATATTTTGAAGTGTTTTCATTTATGCAATCACCATTTGTCAGTGCTCAACAATTCACGAACAATTATTTATAAATG
The DNA here is from genome assembly GCF_046630445.1 of Rutidosis leptorrhynchoides. Classification (NCBI taxonomy): domain Eukaryota; kingdom Viridiplantae; phylum Streptophyta; class Magnoliopsida; order Asterales; family Asteraceae; genus Rutidosis; species Rutidosis leptorrhynchoides. The sequence continues at coordinate 86,675,747 of NC_092342.1, read as the reverse complement.
AATATATGTGTAGATATTTATATGATAAAATAATAACTTGAAATACATTAATAAAATATTATACGATTTAATTACTGGAAATAAAGACGTAAGATAAGTTACGACATACAATAAAAATTTGATATTTAAAAACATAAATTATATGTATAGTAGTTTGAAAACATATATGACTTCGATACATAACTATTACTATATGTATATTGTTAAATGTATAAATAATAAATAATGTATATTATAATGTATATTATATAAATTTGAAATATTACAAAACTAATAAGGTATATGTAATTACAAGTTAAAAATATAATTATTAACAATATTAGTATTACATTCAATACTAAAATAAATATTAATATTAATACTAATATCTGTATTATGATTATCACTATAGATATAAAATTTGATACATTTAAGTTGTAATTAAAATGAAGATATATATATAAATAGATGAAAATTATTATGTTATATATATTGGAATGTATATAAAAGATATAAATATTATATGTATTATATATTTTACAATTATTAAATACTACATAATTAGTAATAGGTAATATTAATGTATTAAAATACAAGTTAAGTTAGGTTGTTATATTAATATATTATTAATATTTGTATTATATATATATATATATATATATATATATATATATATATATATATATATATATATATATATATATATATATATATGAAATTGGATATATTTAATTGCTAGTATTATTGTTATCATTATTAATACTAGTATTATTATATATAGTAGTAAAATTTATAATTTAGTTATTATTATGATTTTAATATTATATTTACTAAAAATTATCATTTTCATTTATAATTTTTGTTATCATTATTTTATTACTTTTAACATTATTCTTATTATAATTTGTATTATTTTGATATTATTATGATTAATCTTATTATTACTTTTAGTATTATTAGGTACATTAATATTATTAATTATTATTATCATTTAATACTATTATTAGTAGTATCTTATTATTAATAAATAGTCTGTGTTATTATTAATATATTTTATATTTTATAATTATCCATATTAATTGTATATATGTATTAAAAAAACGGATGAATGAACCTGTCATATATCATTGCCTTTTTTTTCCTCTCTCTCGTTTTCTTCTGCATATGACAAACCACGATTTAAAAATTGTCACTACAAAATAACTTATGATCAAATCTTGTCTCTGCATCAATTATTCGATTAACATCATTACATACAGCTACTCCATAACTGAATTTCGAATTTAAAAAACGAATTTCATAAAATAACTGGTTCAGGTACCCTGATCGTATTTTTTTTTAAAGCTTGAATTTTAATTGTAATTCAAGAAGGTATAAATGTAGTTTGGTTAGAAATCTTTCATTTTAACTATCTGCAAAGTTTCAGTTATCAATTCGCAAAATCGATGAGTAATTTTTGAGTCAAAGTTTGAATTACAAAAAGTCAAATATTTTGTTCATGCAAAATTCGTGATTTTGTTGATATTTCTGTTAAAATTGAGGATTCACAAAGATTATAGGGGTGATTTGAAATGTATCTTGTGTTGAAACCTTTTGCTAAAACGTACTCAAAACCTCAATCGATTTTTTTTTTCTTCTTAACCGCGGCAGCAGCGGGGACTTTTTATATTTTTTTTTCTTTTTTCGCGTTTTCAATAATAATAACTGATTTGGTTTATCATATTTCGGTTAGAAAGTTTAAAGAACAAATTCTATTACTTGTTGTTAAATTGTTTGGATTGATTTTGGTCGATGATAATTCTGTGAGGAAGAAGAAAGATTAGCAAAGTAGTCGGGTTATAAAGTTTGATTTGTCTTATAATTCAGAAAAAGTGAAATGGTTCAGATGGTTAGAGTGTTGTGCCACTAAGTGAGAGGTCTCGGGTTCGAGCCGGGTGGATGGCATTTTTTTGTATTTCGACTAGTTTAAGGTAGTTTCCTTTTTCTTTAAAAATTATCATTATTATTATTATAATTAATATTATTATTATTATTATTGTTATTGTTATCACACATATAATTAATTATTATTATTACTTCCATATTTATAAATATTATAATTACTACTATCATTAGTATTAGTATATGAGTATTATTTATATAATTATTGTTAATTTTATCATTTTATGTATCGTTACTATTATGATGATTAAAATTGTTGATCTTATTATTAAGTATTATAACTATTATTATTAACGATAACATATTTATATTTATAGGTATTAAGAATGATATTAACATTAGTATATTTATAAGTATTACTGAGATTATTATAAACTGTATCCTTTATATATTATTATTAACACTATTATAACTTTTATGAAAATAATAAAACCTATTAGTATTTTCGTTAATACTAGTATTAGTATCATTTTAAAATTATAAGTATTATTAGTATTGACGAAAGTATTATTACTAATATTACCACTTTCGTTAACATGAATATCAATAACAAGTACTATTATTATTGAAATTTAATATAATTATTACCAAAAGTATCGTTACTTTAAATCTATATAATTACTTTAAATCTATATGTTATTAAAAACTATTATTAATATAATCATAAATATTGTTAGTCCTATGAAAAATTATTATTATCAGTATAATTATTCTAGTGTTATTATAACTAGTCTTTTGTAAACAAAAGAGTAATTACATAAAAGTATATTTAATATACATAACTTAACTATAATAATATTTTTATATACAAAATGAATACATTTAATTAAATAATGAAATATATATAAATTGTTAATATAAAAATTATATCACTAATAATAATATAGATATTTATTCGATTACGATTATATATATTAATGAATACACAAATGATATAGGTTCGTGAATACGAGGCCAATCCTGCATTGTTCAATGTCGTCATATGTATTTTTACTACAAAATACAGTACTGTAAGTTTCATTTGCCTTTTTACCCTTTATATTTTTGGGCTGAGAATACATGCGCAATTTTTATAAATGTTTTACGAAATAGACACAAGTAATCGAAACTACATTATATGGTTGAATTACCGAAATCAAATATGCCCCTTTTTTATTAAGTCTGGTAATCTAAGAATTAGGGAACAGACCCCCTAATTGACGCGAATCCTAAAGATAGATCTATTGGGCCTAACAAACCCCATCCAAAGTACCGAATGCTTTAGTACTTCGAAGTTTATATCATGTCCGAAGGAGGATCCCGGAATGATGGAGATATTCTTATATGCATATTGTGAATGTCGGTTACCAGGTGTTCAATCCATATGAATGATATTTTTGTCTCTATGCATGGGACGTATATTTATGAGAAATGGAAATATGAAATCTTGTGGTCTATTAAAATTATGAAATGAATATTTATGTTAAACTAATGAACTCACCAACCTTTTGGTTGACACTTGAAAGCATGTTTATTCTCAGGTACGAAAGAAATCTTCCGCTGTGCATTTGTTCATTTAGAAACATTACTTGGAATCATTCATGGCATATTTCAAAAGACGTTGCATTCGAGTCGTCGAGTTCATCAAGATTATTATTAAGTCAATTATAGTTGGATATATTCTGAAATGGTATGCATGCCGTCAATTTTCGTTGTAAAGAAAGATTGTCTTTTAAAATTGAATGCAATGTTTGTAAAATGTATCATATAGAGGTCAAATACCTCGCAATGTAATCAACTGTTGTGAATCGTTTATAATCGATATGAACTTCGTCCGGATGGATTAGGACGGGTCTCTACATCATTATCCGAAATATTTATTTGAATTAATATCAACCCATATCAATTATTGAAACCCTCCAAAGGTCAAGTACTCATTTAATACACGTAACCACATAAGAGTTAAATAATCACCGTTAAATAAACTAACGGAAGGTTAACGAAAGTAACGGAAAAATCAGAGTTGTTACATTACCCACCTGTTATTGAAAATTTCGTCCCGAAATTTTAGTGATCGTCCACTGAAGTGGTTTCCTCGGGTAACAATTGCGGATACTTCAGCCTCATCTGGTCTTCACGGTCCCACGTAAACTCTGGTCCTCTTCCCGCGTTCCACCGAACTTTAACGATAGGAATTCTGCTTTGCTTCAACTGTTTGACCTCACGGCCCAAGATTTCAACAGGTTCCTCGATGAAATGAAGTTTGTCATCGATACGTAGTTCCTCTAAAGGAATAAAAAATTATCATCGGCTAGGCACTTCTTTAGATTGGATACATGGAAAACGTCATGAATACCGCTGAGTGTTTGTGGTAGTTCCAATCTGTAAGCTACTGGTCCAACTCTTTCAGTTATCTCAAACGGTTCAACATAGCGAGGACTCAGTTTACCTCGTTTCCCAAATCGTACAACACCCTTCCAAGGTGATACTTTAAGCATTACTTTGTCTCCAACTTGGAATTCTATGTCCTTTCGTCTAACATCGACATAACTCTTTTGTCGACTTTGAGCCGTTCTCAGTCTTTCCTGAATCTGTAGAACTTTCTCAGTTGTCTCCTGAATAATCTCAGGACCTGTCAACTGACTATCTCCCAACTCGCTCCAACAAACGGGAGATCTACACTTCCTTGCATACAATGCCTCGAAAGGTGCAGCTTTAATACTCGCATGGTAACTGTTATTGTATGAGAACTCAGCTAGTGGTAAATACTTATCCCATCCATTTCCGAAATCAATGACACACGCTCTCAACATGTCCTCAAAAGTCTGAATAGTTCGTTCGCTCTGGCCATCCGTCTGGGGGTGATATGCTGTACTCATATCTAAACGAGTCCCCATTGCTTTCTGCAATGATTGCCAAAACCTGGAAGTAAATCTGCTGTCGCGGTTGGATATAATAGATATAGGCACTCCATGCCTAGAGACGACTTCCTTAATGTAGATTTGAGCCAACTTCTCCATTTTATCAGTTTCCCTTATCGGTAAGAAGTGTGCGGACTTAGTGAGACGATCCACGATAACCCAAATAGTATCGTGACCTCCCGCCGTTCTCGGTAGTTTCGTAATGAAGTCCATGGAAATTCCTTCCCACTTCCACTGGGAATCTCTGGTTAAATTAATAATCCTGATGGCTTCTGATGCTCAGCCTTGACTTTAGCGCAAGTCAAGCACTTCCCGACATAAGTAGCAATGTCAGCTTTCAAATTCGGCCACCAATAAAATGCCTTCAAATCTTGGTACATCTTATCTGATCCCGGATGAATTGAGTATCTTGACTTGTGTGCTTCCTCCAACACTAGTTCTCTCAATCCACTAAATTTTGGTACCCAAATTCGGTTAGCAAAGTATCGTGTTCCGTCCTCCTTGATGTCAAACTTCTTATCCATCCCTTTGAGAAATTCAACATCAACATTCTCCTGCTTCATGGCTTCTTGTTGTGCTTCGCGGATTTGTGACGTGAGATTCGTACGGACTACTATGTTAAGCGCTTTAACCCTAAGAGGTTTCTCTCGCTCCTTTCTGCTTAAGGCATCTGCCACAACATTCGCCTTGCCCGGATGGTATTAAAGTTCGCAGTTATAATCATTAAGTAGTTCCATCCAACGTCGTTGTCTCATGTTGAGCAGCTTCTGATCGAATATGTGCTGTAAACTCTTATGGTCAGTGAAGATAGTGAACTTGGTTCCAAACAGGTAGTGTCTCCACATTTTGAGTGCAAAGACAACAGCTCCTAACTCAAGGTCGTGCGTAGTGTAGTTCTGCTCGTGAATCTTTAACTGACGCGATCCATAAGCGATAACTTTGTTTCGTTGCATAAGCATGCAACCCATCCCTTGACATGAGGCATCACAATAAACAACAAAATCTTCACTTCCCTCGGGTAGAGATAATACTGGTGCAGTCGTTAACTTCTATTTCAACAAATGAAATGCAGTCTCTTACGGTTCTGACCACTCAAACTTCTTGTCCTTATGAGTCAATGCGGTTAATGGTCGGGCGATCTTAGAGAATCCTTCAATGAATCTCCGGTAGTAACCAGCTAGACCCAAAAATTGCCTAATTTGCGTTGGCGTCTTTGGAGTTTCCCAATTCTTAAACGACTCAATCTTTGCTGGATCGACCTGTATTCCCTTGGCCCCTACAACATGACCAAGAAATTGTACTTCTGGTAACCAAAAGTCACACTTGGAGAACTTTGCATACAACTGCTCTTCTCTAAGCATAGTTAATATCGAACGTAGATGCTGTTCGTGCTCTTCTCTGTTCTTGGAGTATACCAATATATCATCAATGAACACAATGACGAATTTATCTAGGTATGGCTTACACACACGGTTCATGAGGTCCATGAACACTGCTGGTACATTCGTCAAACCAAATTACATCACTGTAAACTCATAATGCCCATAACGTGTTCTAAACGCTGTCTTCGGGACATCAGCTTCTTTGACTCTCAATTGATGATACCCGGATCTCAAATCAATCTTTGAATAATAGCTAGATCCCTGCAGATGATCAAATAAGTCATCAATCCTCGGTAGCGGATACCGATTCTTGATTGTCAGCTTGTTCAATTCTTTGTAGTCGATACACAACCTCATCGACCCATCATTCTTCTTAACAAACAGGACCGGAGCTCCTCAAGGCGAAGAACTCGGTCGAATAAATCCCTTGTCTAACAACTCTTGCAATTGACTAGACAACTCTTGAAGCTCTGGGGGTGCAAGTCTGTATAATGCGCGAGCCACCGGTGCCGCTCCTGGCACTAAGTCTATCTGAAACTCAATTTCTCGATGCGGTGGGAGACCAGGTAATTTCTCCGAAAAAACTTCAAGAAATTCCTTAACTATAGGAACATCTTCGGGTCTCCTTTCTTCTGGTACAATTTGGCTTACATGAGCCAAGAACGCGATACATCCCTTTCTTACATACTTCTGGACTTTCAAGCAGTTAATGAGATGTAATTGTGAGCCATTCTTTTCACCATAAATCATCATAGGTTTACCATCAGCAATAGGAATACGAATAGCCTTTAGGTCACAGACCACCTCGGCTTTGTTATCAGCTAACCAGTCCATTCTAACCACAAGGTCAAAACTTCCCAGTTTAATAGGTATCACATCAATGCAAAAAGGCTTACTTTCTAATGTCAAAGTAAAATCACGATAAATCTTATCAGCTCTCATTAAATTACCATTCCCTAGTTCTATGGAATACATGTTATCTAGGGGAGAAACAGGTTTCTTAACACTGTGACAAATATCCTTTGATATAAAACTTCTATCAGTGCCAGTATCAAACAAAACATAAACAAGTTGATCATGAAGTGAAAACGTACCCGTGACTAGCTTTGGATCATCACGAGCTTCCGCAGAATTGATGTTGAACGCCCTTCCTCGAGCATTCCCATTGTTGTTCTTAGGACAGTCTTTCTTGAAATGATCCGGCTGTCCACAACCATAATAGTTCTTACCACCATTAGCATTGTTCGCGTTGCTTGCAGTGCTGTTGTTGTTGGTGTTGCCGTTGAGATTAACCTTGCACTCTTTTGAAAAATGACCAAAATTCTTACACTTTGTGCAAACCAGCGCTTTGCATTCCCCACGATGGTGCTTTCCGCATCTTCCACACAATGGTAGTTTTCCCTTGTAATTCGTGTTGGATGAAGATCCCTTCTCAAAGTTACGGGGCATCTCTTGCTTCTCACCTCGGTTCTGTGCGAGACTCCCAACAATGTTCTCACTTCGTTTTCTTTTTCCATTAACTTCATTTCCTGTAACAGGCACCTCTTTTCCTTTCGATCGGCTAACTTGCTTCATCCTGTTTATCGCCATGTTGATGACTCCGAGTATTGTCTTTGGTTGATGGGAAAGGACAAAACCAAACACTTCCATCGGCAATCCCGACATGTACCTCTTGATTACTCTTTTCGTTGATGAGACCAAATGTGGGCAAAGCAACGATAGTTCCCGGAATCAGGTAGTGTAACTAGCAATGTCATTTCCAATGACCCTTAGGTTCAGAAGTTCATTTTCCCATCTTATCCGCTCTCGTCGAGGACAGTATTTCTCAATCGTGCAATCAAAACCTGCAGCTATAAGAGCTTCTGTCACACGCTGGTTAACGAGTTCTTCCAATTGAGCCTCGAGCATTTTCGTAGTAAACATGGTCTCCTTCTACACAAACGATACATCAAGGTAAGATCAATGAAAAACAGAGTTATTAAAAATATACTAGCAATGAGTGTTGAAGACTAGTAAATAATAGTACAAAAAGATTCGCTAGTAGTGAGAAGTAGTGTATGTAGTGATAGTAGTGTTAGTAGCAACACTAGTGGTAGTAGTAGTGGTACTAGTGTTATGTAGTGACAGTAGTAACACTAAGTAGTAACATTAATGGCAATAGTAGTAGTATAGCATAACACAAGTATTATGATCATACAAGTTACTAAATACATAATATTACCACATGCAATAAAAGATAATAGTTACCAATAGCATAATCCACCATTAATATAAGTATAATCCAAGAGTGATAAACCAAATTCCAAAGTAGTAAACCAAACAATAAACATAATGTGCTAATAGCCCGGTTTTATAACACCCGGTAAGTCTTATATAATCAATTAAAGAATGTATGGCAGATGAAAAAAAAAAAAGAAGCTCATGGTCAACGACCCTTCACTTCCTCTTCTGTCGGGTACGGAAGGCAGATCCATCATTCCTCGGCCTATTACGTTCCGCCTCTAACGCAGCAACCCTGGCAGTTAAGGCTGCTATCAATCTCGCCATCTCAACGAACCTTGCTTCAGCCTCGTACGTATAAGTATTTATACCCGTGACTCTTTCCTCCATCCTCTCAAGATTATCGGGGTGCGGATATGTCCTAGCAATATCGCTCAAGGTGTTAACACGATCAACAATATCCCTGTTATGGTTAGTATGAACCAAATCCAATGCATAAAGGTTCACGGGATGGTTAGGTATCCGATGCGGAGCAGGTGCTGGTGCTAGGGCTGGAGCATTCACCTCAGCCACACTGGAGTCGCTGTCACTGCTTCCTGAATCCTGTGACATCTAACTCATAGTACAAGAACACAAACAAAACAGATTAGTCAAGTAAATAACGTTAGTCACAAAGTACTCATGTAATGACTAAGTCCCGGTCGTAGTCTAGACTCATCAAGGCGTCCTAATGATTAAATTAGACACACTAATGAAAGTCCTAGTTTCCCTACGAACCGTTAGCTCTGATACCAACTATAACACCCCACCAAAATACCATCTGACGGCATGTTAATTCTGGTCCCACAGTTAACAGTTACGCCCTCTATATGAGACATTTAAAGCAATCACATTTAATTTTATTTAAATTAATAACTTTCAAAAACAAAAGTCAGAAATCCCAAAATAGAAACACTGTTGTGATCGTAACCACAAGCCAACAGTATTTAAACAGTATAAAAGTTTTAAATGCGAAGATAAATAATGTTCTATAAAATCAAATGCTGACTCCACGGCCAGACATGCAGCAAACACAGCGGAAGCATACCTCTTAAGGACCTGAGAATAACAACACGCAAAAACAGGTCAACAAATAATGTTGGTGAATCTACAGTTTAAAATAATGTAACAGTATCTGAAAAATAGTTATCAGAAAAATAGTTTAGTTTCCTTGACCACGAGATTCTATCGCTTGCATAAACCGAGCACCTGAATACTAGCATTAACCCGAGCATAGAAACTACTACACCCAACCTTACCTCGTAAAATGTTATACACTTATTCAAATGTATTTAATGTTCAAAGTAAATGCACCACTGCTTTTATAGTGGGTGAGGTTGTCAACTTAACGGATCCGTCCATCTAAATTGTGCTTACACCGATGGTATTAAAAGTATTCAAGCTAGAGGCTTTTTGAACAAACTCATTATGCATATGTGTAGTACTCATGTCAATATAAAAGTAATTGAAAATGTAAATATAACAGCGTGTATTCTCATCCCTGAAAATATGTAAAAAGCGGGACTGTAGACTCACCTTTGAATAAGCTCGGAATGAAAGACAAATGACTTGTACGGTTTAGACCCGAGTAATGTAACCTAAGTATACGTATGTAGGTTGGTCAATATATGTATCTTAAATAGGTGTGGTTTCATAGTGTACGTTGTCTTATTGCTCGACTCGACGCGATTTAAAGTAAAAGTCAACTATATCATGCAAGTCAAACAAAGTCAACTGAAGTCAAACCGAAAGTCAAACTTGGTCAATGTGGTCAACTAAAGTCAACATCAGTAGGTTCATGTCAAATTTTGGTCAATAAGTCAAACCTAAGTCAAACAATACGTTTTAGGTCATGAATAATCATTTCCACAATTTCAGTTTATCGTCATGCACAAAGTTTATGAACACGTAGCATACTTAGCATATTATCTCATAGTACAAAATTCAAATAAATATGACAAACTCCAGATCATAATTAGACTTAAAATCGATTCCAAAAAGTCCGGCCAGGGACTCATACGACAATTAAAAGTCAGGAATCAGAAGGGATACATTTGGGGTTTGCCAGGTCAGTTTCTGACCGCGTACTGATTTCATTTTGGCTATAACAGGAGTTAGGAACATGCAATTGATACAAGACCAGTGGCTATAGTTCAAAGACAAATCAAAGTAACACATATAAAAAATCTAGAAACTTTTGTTTAGCCAATTTGTACACTTTATTCATGGAAGTTGATCATTCAGTTTTCAGCTCAAACCAGAATTCACATAAAGTATAGCTCTATTGTGCCCAATACATAAGGTTTCAGAGATTGACATAAACTAACAATAAGTCACATATCATGTTAAGTTTCATTTTCCAGAAGAATACATGCTCAATCAATATAAAAAATTCATAAAGTACAAAACCGTGTTCAATTTACAGATTCGATTCCCATTTCGTTAGTCACATTCGCATACGATTATCCGAAGATCTAGATACAATTAGCCTATGATATCTACATGAAATATGAATTAATTTTTGTCTAATTTTCAAATATGCAAAGCTTCAATCACAGAAGTTAACAAATTTTATCATACAAGGTTATTTTCATGCAAGTGCTGTATAAAACTATATTTACACTGATTCTAGCATATCTCGGGCTATACATAAGCAAACGACATGATATCCTAGTCTAACTTGAGTGTTTTTAAATTATATTTCCATTTTTATAAGTCTCACATACCAATTCGTTTTCTATCAATACCAGATTTCTGATCAAGCAACAAAAACACAACGATAATTCAAATCGACATAACTTAATCATACGGAAACGAAATCAAGCGAATCCAAAGCCTAAACTCAATAGTTTTTCGCAAGGAATCTGATTATAAGATAATAATTAACATTTGAAAAACTTAATTTTTCTGATCAAACAAATACAAATTCGTTTTTAAACCCTAGCGCATCAAACAATCAAAATAACGATTACAATTAACACGTACGCGTATAGACTTGAGCAATTGACAACATAACTATGAAACTCACATGAAAATTAGATTTTTAAGAATTAGGGTTCATGCAATTATACCTTTGATCGCTAAATTAAATACACCAACGCGTAGAGGAGATCGAGAATTACAACTTTCATGTTCAAGGTTTAATCTAAAAATCAAAAATTGATGGTATGGTGGTGATGATATGGTCGACGATGGGAGGGAGCAGGAGGGAAGAAAACTGCGTTTTATTTTTATTAAAGCTAATTAGGTTTAACACAAACCTTAAATACTAGCCCTAATTATCCTAAATTGCACATAAGCCCTTCCACTAGCCAAAAATTAACAAAATAAGGGGGGAGGGGGTGGGGTTCGGCCGAATGGGGCCCACTATGGGTTCTCGGGCTCTCGTTTTGTAATCTCGTGTATTCGTGGTCCGTTTTAAGTGTCGTTTAGTCGTACCGAAGGCCCGGAACGCTAATTCGATCGTTAAACGTAACCAATCGCTTAATTTATTAAAAACCCAATAAATTAAATATTTTAAAAAGTTAATAATTAATTAAATTAATTATTAAAATAAACCCGAGCGTTTCGTTGCTCAAAAAGCTATTATCAAAATCGTATCGTTTTTATCGTATTTCATTATCCGAAATATTTATTTGAATTAATATCAACCCATATCAATTATTGAAACTCTCCAAAGGTCAAGTACGTATTTAATACACGTAACCACATAAAAGTTAAATAATCGCCGTTAAATAAACTAACGGAAGGTTAACGAAAGTAACGGAAAAATCAGGGTTGTTACACACTAATCCATACTTCATCTTACAAATGACCAAGTCAAACATAGGTTAAAGAATGAAATTAAAAGTTCAGCTAAACACACGGTCGAGGTACGGTCGACCGCATAGTCAACCGTGAAATCCCAAACTAAATTGCAACGCAGTTTTGTGAAAACAAGTTGCACGGTCGCCACCACAGTCAATCGCAGTGCGACCGCAGTTTTCTCTGTTACCGTTTTTGACCAAATAAAGTTTGACTAGTTGCCGACATCTATAATTCATGAAACCTTTCTCAACATGCTTAGAATAGATGCCTTCTCCATACTCAATTGAGTTTTGGTCATAAAAACACTAACTGTGATTAATTACGCCTAATGACATCTTAATGACAAATTAATCAAGATTAGGCATAACACATAAGTGTTAATCAACAACTTGAGATCTTAATTCTTATATAGATATTCTTAGTATGATCATCAAGTACCAACACACTTAAGCCAATGTCACTAGAACAATAATTGCTATTAGAAATGACTTAGTGATTAATTAAGGCTAAATAAGGAACAATGCTCTCAAGGTTAATTAGTAATGACTTGTAATTCTAAAACACACTTAGATACATTTAGGATGGTCACCAAGTCCCAACTAGAGATTGCTCTTCCCTTGAGCATGTGTTGGACATTAATGTGTGCTTACACATTAATCAAGCAATATGTTATATTGCACTTAAACTTGTTAAAGCTTGAATTATAAGTTGTGCAAGTATCTATAGGATTGATCCTAGAATAACTATCTCTTGCTATGTGAGTATTATTTGCTACTTGCCAATATGCTTAATACTCATAAACTTGTCAATTTGATTAATATGTTTGCCGTGCTCACTAGTTAGGATTCAAGTAACTAACCTACTCCAATAGATTAAGTGTAAAATGGTTCACAATGAAAGTATAGTCAATTGTCTATTTGGTCTAGTCTAAGTAAGTAAGGGTGATTGCTTATGACTTAACATTGATATCTCTACATACTTCATGATTATCTTATAGAGACATTATTCAATTAATCTCTAAACTAAACTCAAAAAGAACATGACTTGTGATTAATTGAAACTAGAAAGTTAATGACATAGTGACTAGTCTTTAGAATTGAACCAAGGGCATTAAAGTGACTAACTAAGACTTGACCAAACTGAGATTTCTCAAAATATCAATCAAGACACTTCTCCAAGAATGTTGGGTTTGCCACTTTTGGAATGATTAGTCACTTTCATGCCTTAAGACCAAATCTCACACACTTAATGCATATAGTACTTGTATAGGATGTTTGGTTTCCTTTGCAGGTGCTAGAAGGAGTAAAGGTGCCAAAATGTGGTGTTCAAATTTGAGTCAAACGGCTACACAACGGATGCTAAATTTGGATTGAAGCACGCACGGTCGCACCACGGTCGATCGTGAAGGCAACCGTGTGTCAACGGCTACTTTTTGAATCCCACTATAAAAGGCAAACATTTAAGAGCATTTGAAGCTGACCCTCTTGCATATTTCAAAGTCTTATTTCCAGTGATCACAAGTGCTTCAATTACTACTCAAATGTGATCAAGCAAGAGAAGATTCTATGATCTCATAGATATAGAATTGGGTTGTTGTAAACTTACTAATCAAAATCATTTATCTTGTGAGTTTACTTAATGTAATGTATGTCCTAGTATTGTCTTAGGATCATCATTACAAAGTGTATAAGTCTTGTAACTTCAATTAATATAAGCATAGGCTAGCTTAGTGATCTACTTCCTTAAAGGGACTTAGGAAGTTGATTAATCTTATTTGGAGATTAATACTTATTCAAGGTGAAGGCAAGTTGATCTAGGTTGGAGATGATCTTTCAAAGGGATAGAAAGATTAGGTTTGTTGTCTACCAAATAAATTGAAGACTTGTAAATCGGATCTCCACCGGATTTAGAGAAAAGTGCTTAGTGAAGCAACAAATCCCGATTAGTGTAATCGGGGAGTGGATTAAGGTGGATTAGTTAACATCCACCCGAACCACTATAAATCCTTGTGTCTATGTTCTTTACATTACTTCATTTATCATTTTGACCATATACACCACACACATCAAGTTTGAGTTGAGTTGGTTGATCAAAGTTAAATCAAATTTTGTGATCAATCGAAAAAGTGTTAAAAACGTATCAAGTAACTATTCACCCCCCTCTAGTTACTTACAATTGGTATCAGAGCGGTTGCTCAAGTCATTGCGCTATAAATGATTGCAAAAGCATCAAAATTCATTTTGTGCAAAAACTTGAGTCAACGATTCTCGGATCAACTCAAACTATGGGATATTTGGAAGAATTGGTGAAAGAAGCATCAATCTTTGATAAGATGAATATTGATGTGTGGAAATTAAGATTTGAGTCTTATCTTAAATCCAAGGATTACTACTTGTGGAGAATAATCAAAGTAGGAGACTTTGTACCACAAGCTAGTTCAAGACTAGTGAAGTTAATATTTCAAAACAATGATGTTTTGAAACAATTTGATGCAATTTCACTACTTCATGGAATTCTTCCTAGTGAAGAAAGATTAAAGATAATCTCATGTGAAAGTGCAAAAGAATGTTGGGATTCACTATGTTCTCAAGAAGATTTAAACTCTAGAAGTATAAAGGGTAAAAGAATAGAGAAGGGTTTGGAAAAGGTTGGTGATTTTCAAGCAAAAAGTTTGAATGGAAATGAAGACTACTTGTGATTCATCAAAAGGTAAACATGAAATGAGGTAAAGGATAACTACTTGTGATTCATCAAGAGGTAAACATGAAATGAATATATGTCATGACTCTGGCAAACACAAATCTTGTAATCAAAGTCCATTGTCTATTATTAGAAAAATTGAAAATATGGGAAAAATGGACCAAGCTAGCAATTCCATGGTAAGGATAAGTCAAGGATTGGGTAACCTTAAAATCAATCAAAATCAATGATCAAAATACTAATGAGAATAACCTTCTCAAAAAGACTTTGTATTAATGAAAGGTTTTTCTTACAAATGCAAAATTGTTTTTGATAAGTGATTTTAAAAGATTAGTGTAGGAAGCTTACTTGCCTTAGGATTGTGTGTTTATGTATTGCATGCTAAATACTATATTGATGCGTTTTGTGTATACTATGTGAATGATTGAATATGAGTATACATACATACATACATACATACATACATACATACATACATACATACATATATATATATATATATATATATATATATATATATGAATATGAATATACATACATACATATATACATACATACATACATATATATATATATATATATATATATATATATATATATATATATATATATATATGAATATGAATACATATATATATATATATGAATGATTGAATATGAATATACATACATACATACATACATACATACATACATACATACATACATACATATATATATATATATATATATATATATATAGTATATTACGTGTCACTGATGATTAAACATCAGGAGGATGTACATTCAATGTTAGGTAAAGAAAACTTGTCCTCAAATATTCTATAGAATCTAAAAAATCGTCAAAACGCGCTCGAAGAAAGAAGAAGTGAAGAAATAAGTGATCAGAAAGATCCACGGCAGCACCACGGCTGACCGTATACACGACCGTAGATTCCTGTCCTGTACGTGTACAAATTCATGTACGGCTAACCCCACGGTCGACCGTGCTTCGACCGTGCGTGGTCTAATTCTGTTTTAAATTAAATTAAACCCCCACTTTTATTTCTTTTCAAACCACTTCAAAACACACACACTTACACACGGCTGAGGAGATCGACCGCACGAAGAAGAACGCTCATTCCTTCAATTTCAATTCCTACTTTTGGTATGATTAATCATTAATTTCCTAGCATTCAATTGTGTTTGTATGATGAATTAGGGTTATGAAGAAACCCTAACTAGAATGAATCAAAACTTAAATTGATGCAAACAATTGAAATTGTTCTTGAAGAATAATTTAGAAATAATTGTAGTAATGATTGTAGTATATCTATGCATTGATTTAACTTTGAACAATTCTAGGGTTCATTATACATCTAGGTTAAATTTTCATAGAAGCATTGTTCATATGATATGAATGACATTGTTTGTAACGACCCTACTTTTTTCGTTATCTTTTACCGTTTATTATTTAACGACCGTTAACTGTTATTCGTGCCACGTCATTTCTATGACTTATATTATTATTTTAGTAATAATATTGATGTTATGCGAGGCGTATATGAAATAGCTTATATTTTACTAGGAAATACTATTAAATGTGATACAATTTTACACAAGATATTTATTTATTTATAGAATGGATATACCTAAACCTTGCTACAACACTTATAGGTAGTGTACCTAATCATACAGTAGTGTAGTTTTAGTAAGTCCGGTTCGTTCCACAGGGAAATCTTTTAAACAAAGCTTAACGCTATATTAGTTTTATCTTATAAAAATACAAATATATATAAGTAATATTATTATTATAAAAAGGGGATTTTTACCGTTTAATGACCGGTTTGTCGATTTTTAAAACTTTAGTCGTAGTTAAAACCTAATGTAAAATATTAAATAAATAAAAGACTTAATTTAAAGCGTAAAGTAAATAACGATAATGAAATTGCGATAAATAAAAGTGCGATAAAATAAACTTGCGATAATTAAAAAGTACGATAATTAAAAGTGCAATTAAATACAATGACAATAAATAAAAGTGCGATAATTAGAAATGCAATTAAATATGAAAATAAAGGAATTATGCTTATTTAAACTTCCGTAATCATGATGTTCGACGTGTTGATTTTAGTTTATTCCTATGAGTTAATTGTTCTTTGTCCTGGAATATTTAATATGTCCGTCTGGTTTTTCTCCATAACAGTCCATCAGTCATAAATATAAAGTGTGAGTGTCCTCGTCAAATTATCCTTATATCCGAAGTCAAATATTCCAACTAATTGGGGACTTAAACTGTAACAAGGTCTTAATACTTTGTTTAATAATTACACCAGGATATCGACTGCGTGTAACCCAAGGTTTTAATACTTTGTTATCAATTATGCCAAGTCTCCTTGTACATAATTTCACCCCTGTTTTAATAATTCCATAGACTATTAATCCATTCCCGTATCCGGTTAAATGAACGATTATTCGTACGTATAAATATCCCGCCCATCGTGTCCGATCGAGTGTATATGGTTATTTATAGGGACGTCCAATTGTAAATCTTTATATTAAAATTAACAAAATATCATTTAGTTAAACAAATATAAAGCCCATTAATAGCCCATAGTCTAATTTCCACAAGTGTCGTTCTTTTGTCCAAACCCCAATTATGGTACAAAGCCCAATTACCCAATTTTAATATTTTTAGCCCAACATCATGATTACTTCAGCATTAAATAAGCATAATAATAACTTAGCTACGAGACATTAATGAAAATAACATAAACATAACTTACAGTGGGTGTTATTAGCGTAGTGGTACACAGACAGAGTTTCGACTTACAAAACCTTAAAACATTCGACTAATCGATCCTTATTATTATCACTAACTTAAAATTAAAATTACAAATTGAGATTACGATTTGGAGTGATACTTAATACATAAAAATGGGGAAAGAAAAATATATATAAAATATAAAAGGTATATCTAAATCGTCGAAATGCATGTTCTTTTATAGGCAGAGAGTGCTCCGCGAGTGCGGTGCATTTTGGTCTTCAAAGCTCCGCTAGTGCGGAGGTCGTGATTCCAGCTCATCCAAGTTTGGATCTTAGTCTGCCAACGGATTTTATTATAAATATAATATAAATATATAATTTATATAATTAATTATATATTATATTATATTTATATACATAATTAATTTATAATTTCCGATACGTTGCGTCGTACGTTGAAAGCTGGTTCATGTCTAGGTTCCGGATTTTCGAACGTCCTTTTGTATAATTTAATATCTTGTACTTTGCATTTTGCGGCTTTTACTCTTGTAATTTTGAGACGTTTCTCATCAATAATTGGAACCACTTTGATTGTACTTTGTACTTTTGAGCTTTTAGGTCGTTTGCGTCTTCAATTCATCGCATCTGTCTTTTGTCTTCACCTTTTATTATTTAAACGAATATCACTAGTAAATAGAACAATTGCAACTAAAAGCTTGTCTTTCTTGAGGGATAATGCTATGAAATATATGTTCATTTTTAGCATTATCAAATATTCCCACACTTGAGCGTTGCTTGTCCTCAAGCAATATAGTCTTCAAATATACTAGAATCACTTCTTTATTCTTCACACTTTGTACATCAGTGATTTCTATACGGCGGTATAAACAATGGTAGTAACGATGTGGTTTACAGTCCCACATGACTATAAAAGTTTAGATCCATAAGGAAATTGGATCTTTATGAAAACATTTGATCTTTTAAAAATTAAATCTAGCTTTTACCCTAGATAAGTTTTCCGGGATAACCCTTCACCGGTGTTTGCAAATTCTTTTTGTGGGTTTCATATTTGAAATTTTTAGCTCAAAACTTAAGGTTTTGTGTCACCCACTTGCTAACCTTGTATTGGGAAAGCAACACATCCAGTATACTTGCACCGTATATTACCTTTCGGTAATCTACCGTCCGGTTGTAAAGGAAAGCGTTGAACAAGCAACTGTTAAGGCAATGTCCTCTGACATGCTTTTAATTATGGTCTGTAACGTATCGGATGCAATTACTATCCTTTGTAAGAGCAATAGTAAAGCTCACCCTTATAATTTTTCGGTCTGGCACAAGGTCCTGTCTTTGACCATGCTATGCAACCACCGTTCTTACGGTTGGCACCCGATTTGGTTCAGGTGACCTAATGAATTCCAGGTGAATTCCTAGGATTTTACGTTCAATGGTAATGAACGCATTGAAAATGGGTTTTCAGAAAACAAATCGATTTATAATTTTGATCAAAATATTTTCTCGTTCAAGCTCGAGTTTAGATATCATTGAATTCTATGAGTTTGTAATTCTCAATCTTTAAGGTCCATCTCTAGGATTGAGTAATATCAGGCTTAAAAGCTGATTTTTGATCTTTTAAGGAGATTATCCTTTCTGGGGATCTGATTCATTAGTCTTATCCAGCTAATTTGCACGGCGTCCTTCCCATTTTACAAGACAGATCCTCTCATGGTTAGGATAAGTCTGACCACTTGGCGACCCTGTTTTATGCTGAGGTCCGTGGATTTCCTGCTGATTTTAGTGATGATTTTTCTAGATTTTTCGTCAACCTACAGCTGGTCTGGACGACAACTTCATGACCTAAATCAAGAAGCACGTTTCTTTTTCGGAAGACTTTACTTCCTTTTAATGATGAAATTGATTCATCGTGTAGATCCATCTTTCTTTCAAATATATTACAGTAAATTGGGTAAAACTGATTAAAATCGTCCAAAACAAAAGTATCTTCAGTTATTTGTTACAAAAATATGTGACTTATGTTTTAAATAACTTGGTAAATTTTTCCACACTTGGCTTTTATTTTCTTTTATTTGCCTTTTTATTGTCCTCTATTCCATTTTAAATGAATTCTAACATTTTGGTTTGTTTCTCAATTTATGTCCTTTCCGAGATAACAATAATTTCGGTGTTAGCACCTAGTTTTATCGTTCATAAATATGTATAAACATGATTTTGAATTCATTTAATTGAAAATTTTGAAAATTTTTACTAGAAGTGGGTAGTCAGTATATAAGACTAGGGCTGTTCTTTGTTATCAAAGAGCACTAGATTCTAATACAACTACTGTGTTACTAGTATTTTTAATGGTAACCAAGTGTATAAGTTAAAAATTTTAAAAATCCGAAAGAATTTAACCCCTTCCCACACTTAAGATCTTGCAATGTCCTCATTTACAAGAAATCAGTAACAATTTAAATTATTGAGGGTGATTAGCGTAGAAAAATAATTAAATTTTACCAAAATTTCCAAACATATTGGCTTTTGTTTGCTGAATGATAAATGGTGCACATCATTTGTTCATTCCGTCTGTTGGTACATCACATTTGTTTTTTGTTTTGTCGTCAAAATTAATAGCTTTTGCTGAACTTAATGTCAGTCTTTAAAAATACGTTGTTTTACCCTGTTTTGTACATGAGATAAACTACAAACACATATATACATATTTTTGAAGTTGGGTTTTCACACCACATTCAAAAATTATTAAAATCTAATAAAGTTAGAAAATTATTAAAGCTATTATAATAATAAAATAAGAAATAAGAAAATTAAGAATTAGTAACATTACAATAAAATAAACAAAAATAAAAAATTACAGATGAGGAGGATAGTTCCAGTATGGGTCCCAAGCGTATCCGTAGATGCTGTAAAATGCTTGGGCCGGGTCATATGTAGGATATGGTGGTCGGCTCTCTAAAGTCCAAGGAGCAAATTCGGGCATAACGGTACGAATGTAGTTTCTACCTACGTGTGTACAATGACTTATGATTTGGCTTTGATGATACTGCCAATCTTGAAATGCTTTTTGTCTAGCCATTTCATACTCGTGTCGAGACATAAAAATTTGCATTTCCGTCATTGGATTACCCCCTCCCGGTTGACCTTGCTGTTGATCTCTCAAAACCTGTGGATGCCTGCCATCATAATGTGCTGCCGCGTTGTTTCGTTTCTTTAAGACCTTAGCACCATGATAAACACGCAAATCTATTCTATCGCGGGGTTCTGGTTCTGCCATTAATAATCCCCCGACTTCTATCCACACCGAAATATTCAGCAATTAAAGTAATAAATATACCACCTCCTATTATGCTACCATGCCTCATACCCCTAACCATAGTCAATAAATAATAACCTACACAAAAAGGTATACTTACAGCGCTCTGTGGGTCTCGAATACACATGTGGTAAAACAAATCCTGTTCATTTACCTTTTCCTTATTCTTACCTCGTTGTGTAATCGAATTGGCTAAAAACCTATGGATTACTCTTAATTCAGCTCTATCAATATCAAGATAAGAGTATAACCCCCCCTGGAATCGGCGATGGCTAGTCATCCTACTCCATACGTCATTCGTATCAAAATTCTCATCCACCCTCCTACCATAAACTATTAACCTCTGACAATCATAAGATGCTAGCTCCTCGGGCGTATATATACGTAAAGCCCGAGCCATATCTAGTAAAGACATATGGCGCATCTCCCCTCCTAATAAAAATCTAAGAAAACTACGATCGGTTAAAGTATCTACCCGATCATTTATTTCAATAGTACATAATAACTCTATACACCATTCTCTATACACAGGTCTACGCATGTTGAATAAACGTACCCAATCACTAAAAGTAGAATTACCATACCTTTGAGTAAGTAATTCTCTGATTGGCTCGGCCAATTCCACTACCTCTAATGGTTCCCAATCTATAATTTTGGGTACCTCAACATTATTAGACACAAGGTTGTGCAGGTTCTTTTGATATTTTGGATAGTCGATCCAATATCTATCAAATCTCAAATTCGGATGTAAATCTGCCTCATGAATGTTTGAATATGAAACAATTGGGTGAGGCATATCTTGTCGGTATTGGTTATTAATTTCCTGTTGATCTGCATCTTTCGGAGGAGCATTGCGAGCCTGGGATGAAGATTCACCCCTTTCAGTCTGCAAAATATATCAAACACAATTTTTGTGCATCCAAATATGCATTAGTTTTAGTAAAGTCATAAATCTTAAACAATTACAATGACATGTTTAATCCATATTAAACTCTATACACATTTTCAAAATATTAACAATTCTACACTTTTACAAATATACTTTTACAAAAATGTATACAAAGTTCCTTCGCATTTATCTTTTAAAACATGTCAAAAACAATCATTATAACAATTAAATAAGTTCCTCATGGCATTCATATCAATTAAATCAAGTTCATGCAATTTTGGTTCAAAAAGTCCACTTTAATCTTCATAAATCATGTTTAGGATCAAAGTTTTGATCATTTAGCAACCTAAACATGTTACACTACTCAATTTAGCATAAACTAACAACAAAATTCGGCCATAACCTGTTTATATCAAAAAGCCCTAATTTTGCTCAAGAACACAAACCCTAGATTATTCAAAAATTGAAGTTCAAAGCTTCTAATCATGTTAAATAGCATCAATCTAGGTTATACAAGCATAATACACAAACAATTGAAGCATTATTACACTAGAAAGCATCAAAATCGAATTAGGCATAAAATTGTTCAAGAACACTAAAAATTCGGATTAAATGGTGTTTAGGTATAGAAATTTACCGATTTCCTTGAGTAATTCCTTGATAATAGTCTCCTCATTGCGATTTTATAAAAGATTTGATGAAAAATGGTGAAAAATCACGAATTTGGGCGATTTTTTGTGTGTGTTTTTCGCAGAAAATGGGTGTGGGTGGTGTATAAACTGGTCTGTTCGACCAGTTATATTTTTTTTCTGGATTTTATAAGCTCCGCGAGTGCGGTGGTGGTCCCACTAAAACCTCCGCGAGTCGCGGCTATTTTTTTTTATATAAAACCTTATACTAACAAAACATAAATTAAATTTAAAATTTTTTTTTCCTTTTATTTAGGACGAGGTTGTTTCGGAACGATGTCCTAGTCCGTCCCTCGACAAAATTTTAAAATTTCGTCATTTCAAAACATTGTTTTAAAAGTAAAGATTTTTGGATTTTTTTTAATATTTTTGGCATACTTTAGTTCAATAAGATTAAAAATAATGATAATAAAAGTTCTCGTCCCTCCCTCGGGTAAAGCAATTTCGGTTCAACGACCTAGTCTTCAACTCACGACGAATTTTAAAAATCATATTTTTAACTTAGCAAAATAAAGTAAATTTTTGTTTTTAAATTTACACCAAACTTAAATTTAAAATGCATAAAATTAAAAATTCATATTAAAAATTCACACCAAACTTAAATTATATTTTTGTTTTCATACAAATTTATATTAAAAATATTAATTTTTCAAATATTTACAAATTTAAATATATATTAATTTTAACAAGTTTACAATATTATTTTAATATTAATTTTAAAAACAAAGTAAAAATAAAATTAAAAATCTTTTTGGTCTTTTATCCCACTTTAATCAACCAAATATTATCAAAAATATACGCCCCTCTTTTCGGTAAAGTAATTTCGGTTCAACGACCTAATTTAACTCATGACGAATTTTTGAAATATTTTGGGTTGATTGATTAAAGATATTTATACCTTAAGAATAAATGGTAAATTTCGCAGTGATGTAATAAATTTTTGAATGATATCAATAATTTCGGTCATGCATACCTAATTTTATCGAATACCAATTTAATACTTTATAGCGAACAAATTAGCGTTTATTATCAAAAGGTTAAAAATAAAAATAAAAATAAAAACTAAAAATAAAAATAAAAACAAAAACTAAAAACTAAAAACTGTACAAACTTACCTGTGAGATAGTATTCTTAGTGATATGCTTTAGCCCACTCATAAGATAGTTGGACTAATTGGTTTTCCATAGATACATAGGTGTAACCTCGAGCATTTAACGTTTTTTCTTCTAAACATATGAACGGTCCATCTCTGCATAAAGTAACAAATTCGGTATTTGAATAGGTTTGATTATTTGAACATTTACCTTCGTGTGACCATTTTCCACATTTGTGACATCTTTCAAGGTGTCGTGCTCTTCTTTTCGCTGCGGATTTTGATTTTCCTTTACCAAACTGTAACTTATTATTTTCGTTTCTGGATTCTTTTCTTACTCCGTCCAATTTACCTCTGATTAATGATACTATTTCACTTGGAAGTGTGTCATTATTACGTTTAGTGATCAAAGCGTGTAGCATTAGACCATGGTTTAATTCACAGGAAGTCTTCATCTCGTAAAACCTAAAAAAAAATAAAAATTCAGAATGGGGGGAGAAGACTAGTTCTTTAGGGTCTGCTAGGGAAATACCATTCGGGTTCCATTTCTGAGAACTACACGAAAATAGAAAATCTAACTCTAACAGAAATACATATTATCCTTTAAAGACTTGATTCTCCCCACACTTAGTTAGCTGTGGTGTCGAAATTGTGATTAACTTCGTTGTCAACTTCCATTGGACTATCTATGTAATGTTTAACTCTGTGACCATTAACCTTAAATTCAATCCCATTTGAATTTATTAATTCTACTCTTCTGTATGGGAAAACTCTTTTGACTATGAATGGTCCAGACCATCTTGATTTCAATTTTCCAGGAAATAGCTTGAATCGTGAATTGAAAAGAAGAACTCTGTCTCCTTCTTTAAATTCTTTTGAACTTCTGATTCTTTTATCATGTCATTTCTTCGTTCTTTCCTTATAGATTAACGAATTTTCGTATGCTTCATGTCTTAATTCTTCTAATTCGTTTAGTTGACTTAATCGTAGACGTCCAGCTTCATGTAAATTAAGATTACATGTCTTCAAAGCCCAAAATGCTTTATGTTCAATTTCTACTGGAAGATGACATGCTTTTCCGCAAACGAGTCTAAAAGGTGTGGTTCCAATTGGAGTTTTGTAGGCTGTTCTAAAAGCCCAGAGTGCATCCTCCAATTTTATGGACCATTCCTTCGGATTTGATCCTACGGTTTTCTCTAGAATACGTTTTAAAGCTCGGTTGGTATTTTTAACTTGTCCACTTGTATGTGGATAATATGTGGTGGAGATTTTATGAGTTACTCCATATCTTTTGAGAACTTTCTCAAGTTGGTTATTACAGAAATGAGTTCCCCGATCACTTATTAAAGCTTTCGGTGTTCCAAACCTTGCAAAAAGACATTTTAAAAAGTTGACTACAACTCGTGCATCGTTAGTTGGGAGAGCTTGTGCTTCCGCCCATTTAGATACATAATCAATGGCTACGAGAATGTAGAGATTATTATGAGATTTTGGAAATGGACCCATAAAGTCAATACCCCAAATGTAAAATACTTCACATACTTGAATGACATTTTGTGGCATTTCATCACGTTGACTTATTTTTTCGGCCCTTTGACAAGCATCACAGGATTTGCAAAGAAGGTGTGCGTCTTTGTAAATTGTAGGTCAATAGAATCCAGCATCATAAACTTTTTTTGCTGTGAGTTGAGGCCCATAATGCCCTCCTGTTGGTCCTGTGTGACAATGGTTTAAAATTTTACTAGCTTCATCTCCGAATACACATCGGCGTATTATTCCATCTGGACAACTTTTAAACAAATGTGGATCTTCCTAGAAATAGTGTTTTATATCACTAAAGAATTTCTTTCGTTTTTGGTACGATAATCCTTTTTCAAGGAATCCACATACTAAGTAGTTTGCATAGTCTGCAAACCATGGAATTTCATTATAATCTATCTTCAATAGATATTCATCAGGAAAGTTGTCTTGTATGACCGATTCATTTAGAACTTCTAATTCAGGATTTTCAAGACGAGAAAGATGATCAGCTGCGAGATTTTCTGCTCCCTTTTTATCTCAAATTTCAATATCAAACTCTTGTAAGAGTAAGATCCAACGGATTAATCTTGGTTTGGCATCTTGTTTCGAAAATAGGTATCTAAGAGCAGAATGGTCGGTATAGACCACCGTTTTAGCTAGAACGAGATATGAACGAAATTTGTCAAAAGCAAAGACAATAGCAAGGAGTTATTTTTCAGTAGTTGTGTAATTTGTTTGTGCTCCTTGTAACATTTTACTAGCATAATATATAGGTTGAAATCGTTTTTCAATCCTTTGTCCTAAAACGGCTCCCATTGCAAAATCACTTGCATCGCACATTAGTTCAAACGGTAGATTCCAATTTGGAGTTATCATGATCGGCGCATTAGTGAGTTTTTCTTTAAGAATATTAAAAGATTTGATGCATTCATCTGAAAAGATGAATGGAGCATCCTTTTCTAGGAGTTTATTCATAGGAGTGGCAATTTTAGAAAAATCTTTTATGAAACGTCGGTAAAAACCGGCATGCCCTAGAAAACTCCTAACTCCTCTAACATTGGTGGGATGTGGAAGTTTAGTAATTACATCTACTTTAGCTCTATCCACTTCAATTCCTTCTTTTGAAATTTTATGACCAAGAACGATTGTAACGACCCGGATTTTTCTGATCGTTTTACACTTATAAGATTAATATTTATATAAATTAAACCTTACCAACATGATAAGCAATCTAAATTGTTGAGACTTATGTTTTTGAAAAGAGTTTTACACAACGTTTGACCGTCCAATTTGACCGATGATATCACGAACTATATAACATACGATAATTATACGTTTATGTATATATATGTATTTTTATATATTTAACATGATCTAAGAATATTTTAACATCTCATTGTGTACTAATAACAATGAGTTATAAGTATATTTTGAGGCTACTAACTTAAGTTTTCAAAACGATAACTATATGTGACGTTCTTCGACTTAAATACTTAAAACTTATAATGCTTAAACATGTATCGTATAGATATGTATTTTATCACTTTTAAAGGATTTATATACATAAAACAATATAAGTATATTTACAAAAGATAGCTATATTTGAATCCTCGTTCCGTTTTCTCAAGATTTTTATACGTATATCTAGGGTATATGTACCCGTATCATACCCAGCTTCTATACGTATTTACTATTGGTATATACACATCACAATCACTTTATTAGCAGCCATGAGTCAGCCAATTTTGGATCTTAGCATGCATGATTAATCAATTTGGCATATTACAAGACTTTTGCACAATATTACAAATTTATACATCTTTTCACCACCATTTATACTCCATTCCATTTTCATTTTTACTACACATTTTCTCTAACCAAAAACACACTCTTAGGAACCTTAAGTGTTCTTTACAATCTCAGCAAATAACCATGAAGATCTAGCTTCAAAAACAACCCTTAATCATCATAAGAAAATCCATTCAAGAACACTTCAAAAATCCTTCCAAGTAAACAAGTTTACTTCCAACCTTTTAATCCAACTCCACCACTCTTTTGATTCTAGGATTTTTCTCATCTCTTACAGTAACTTTGTCCAAGTAACTTGAGGTAGTAACCTTGTTCATAACCTAATTCGATTCATATTTATATAGCTATCTTATTTTGTGTTGTAAAATTTTAACAACAAGAACATAGTTTGAATGATTTCAAACTTGTTTGCAAACTAAATAGATCCTTCTAAATTAACTTTTAAAACACTTAAAGGCCTGTAATATATCATAATGATATACTAACTTAACAAGATATAACTTGGTTTTACAAAGAACATCTTAAAAACTGAATCTACGTCGTCGGAGTGCAACTGGGGCTGTTTTGGGTTGGATAATTAAAAACCATCTTAAGCTTTGAATTGGAAGTTCATTTTCTGGAAAAATTATATTTCTTATGAATATGTTAACACATAAAAATTTCATGGTTTAACTCAAAGTGTAAGTATTTTTAGAAAAATGATCATTAAATGTTGTTTTTATGATGGAAAATGATCACTTTCATAAGTTTCACCAAAGTTTGACCTATAACCTGTGATTTCGAATACAAACTAAGGTATTATCAGTTCATATTCTTAAAATTTGACTCGATCCAAGGAAGTGGCAAGTTGAACCAACAAAAACGGAGTTGTGATGAAGAAACTACGACTAAAACAAGATCGGGTATCCGAAGCTAGTTTAGCTACGAAAATATTTGGAGAAAAATTAAATTAATCATATATTTCTAATTAATATGATATTTCATATATATTTACTTATGATTTGATTTTATATATTTCAGGACCACCCGTAGACAACACGAGAAGATTAATCATAAGACCTCATGATTGTACGCAACACGTCATTTGACAACACGGTACTTTATGTACGCAACACGTCACTTGACAACATGGTACCATGGGTCGAGATTAATTCTGATCAAAACGAATACGATGGGGTCTTTATTTATTTTATTTAAGCAACTAATTGTGGACCACTAACATCGGACTGCTAACTACGGACTAAGAAAATATTAAAAGTATTAAAAGTATATATATATATATATATATATATATATATATATATATATATATATATATATATATATATATATATATATATGTGTAACAATTACTTAAAAAGAAAATATGTTGATATATTATATATATGGTTAGGTTCGTGATATCTATCGGAGACCAAGTCGTGATAAATACCTTCAAGGCAAAAGTGAGTATATAGTCCCACTTTTAAACTCTAAATATTTCGGGATGAGAATACATGCATTTTATGATTTACGTTATGGACACAAGTGATTAAAAATATATATTCTACGTTGAGTTGTACCACTGACATACTTCCCTGTAACTTGGTAACTATTATTTACATGAGGTATTGTAAACGTGAATCCTATTGATAGATCTATCGGGCCTGACAACCCCAACCAGACTGGACGACCAGTATTCAACGGTTGCACAGTACTTCGTTTCGGTAACTACACTTGGTACGGTGTAGTAAGATTTCATAATAAAGGGAATATGCGACGTTGATTAAAT
Organism: Rutidosis leptorrhynchoides; assembly: GCF_046630445.1. NCBI lineage: Eukaryota > Viridiplantae > Streptophyta > Magnoliopsida > Asterales > Asteraceae > Rutidosis > Rutidosis leptorrhynchoides. The sequence goes on along the minus strand of NC_092342.1, from coordinate 86,646,937 downwards.
GTTAAGTATGGTTATCAAGTGCTCAACAACTTAGAATATTTTTATTAAAACGTTTATATATGAAATCTTGTGGTCTATATTTATAACGCTGCCGACATTAAACATATATCTCACCAACTTTATGTTGACGTTTTAAGCATGTTTATTCTCAGGTGATAACTAAAAGCTTCCGCTGCAACATGTTGAATTTAAGCAAGATCTTGAGTATGCATATTTGTGTCAAAAATAAAACTGCATATCGGAGGATTTGTAATGTAAAATATGTTGGAAGTCGTATTGTTATTATCACATGTAAAGTTTGTAAGTCTAAGATTATCGCTAAACGATAATCATTATTAAGTTGTTTAAACTTTGTATTTGTAATAAAAGCTATGGTTTGTATTGTAAAAACGAATGCAGTTTTTGAAAAATGTCGCATATAGAGGTCAATACCTCGCGATGAAATCATATGTTATTGTAATCGTCTTTATGGTTAAGGTCGGGTTATGACATGTGATATCAGAGCGTTGGTCTTAGAGAACCAGAAAATTTGCATTAGTGTGTCTTATCGAGTTTGTTAGGATGCATTAGTGAGTCTGGATTTTGACCGTGTTTGATTTAGAAAACTATTGCTTATCCTTGTTGGTTAAAAATTAATATGTAAATATTAGGTGATACTAACATGCTAGTTGTTATGTGATAGATGTCTAGCTTAGAACTTGTTATCACATTCAGCGACTCCGAACTAGAATCTTCAGATGGTGTTCCAGTCATTAACCTATCCGATGATGAAAACGACACCTTTGGGGAAGACTCACAAGTTCCGGATGAATCAATTGAAGAGGAACCGGAAGGTGATCCTGAGGAGGAAGAAATACAGGAAATTACGAAAGACAAGTTCGAACGAGGAAAGAAACGAAAGGCTACTGAATTGGAAAATCCAAATCCCGAGTTTAGAGAGGATGTTGTGGCACCAACTCCACCAGATACTTCCACCCCTATTCCCGCTATTCCTATTAGTTCTATCCCGGCATCCAGTTCTTCAGCCCCTCAGCCAAAACGCAGGGAGACAGTCAAGATAACCTATAAGCGATTTCTTTGAACACAAACGTTTTGGGTTAAATGATGCGCTGTTGTTTTAAACCATGGGATCATATAACGTTTTGTATAATATTACTAGTGTGGTTTGCTTAATGTTTGATGTAAGATAGGCATATGTAAAATAGTGAAGTGTGAAATGCAATAATTTTCCATGGTTGAGTATTATTTGGGTGATAGTAATTGATTTCTGTACTAAGCTATTAAGTATGAACTTTAACGGGTAGGTACTACCCTAGATATAATTATAAAACGCTAATAAGAAGAAAAGGCTTTTATAATAATAACTGGTTCATATTATTAATAAGCTACGATGTACTGTAAATACATACTACATCTATAATATTCCATGTGAATAATTATTTTTTCATTCTTATTGAAGATTATGGCGCGATTGAACCGAATGACGGAACAAGAAATCCAGGAACTCATCAATCAATGAGTGAACGACAGAATGTTATGGGTCGAGGCTGCAAGAGGTGCTGCAGTTAACCCAAATCCTCGTGTGGGATACACTTACAAAACTTTTTAAGGTTGCAAGCCCTCATCATTCAGTGGAACAGAAGGACCGGTCGGTTTAACCCGGTGGATCGAAAAGATTGAGTCTGTGTTTAAAATCAGTGGTTGTATTGAGAAGGACATGACCAAGTATGCATCGTGCACCTTACAAGATAGTGCACTTACGTGGTGGAAAAACTATGTGAAGGCCGTAGGAGGAGATGTAGCTTATGATACTCCCTGGGAAGAATTCAAAACAATGCTAATCAACGAGTATTGTCCAAGGAACGAGGTTAGGAAGTTGGAAGCTGAATTACGAAGCCTGAAAGTTGTTGGTACTGAACTCACCAACTACAATCAGCGATTCATGGAATTAGCTTTGCTATGTCCCGAATTGGTACCAACCAAAGAACGGAAGATAGAACTGTACAAAGATGGTTTGCCTAAAAATGTCAAAGCAAATGTTACATCATCGAAACCCAAGACTATTCACGAAGCCATTACCATGGCGAATGAGTTGATGGACCAGATTATTCTAGATAAGAACACCGATGTCAAGACATCGGGAAACAAAAGAAAGTGGGAAGGTAATCATCAACAATCCAACAAGAAACAAGAAACCACGCAAGGTGCGGGTAGCGGTTCGAACTCAGGTTACAAGGGACGAAATCCTTTATGTAACAGATGCCACAAACATCACTCTGGTTATTGTAATGTGGTGTGCGAAAATTGTAATCGAAAAGGTTATCTTGCTGAAGATTGTAGGGTTCCCGCTACAAATACAAACGGTACCAAGACTCCTGCCACCAATGCAAATAGAACTGCCTTGGCCACTGTTACTTGTTATGGGTGTGGGAAACATGGTCATTATAAGAGTCAGTGCTCGAATCCAGAGAAGAATAATGGATCTGCACGTGGAAGAGCATTTGTTATTAATGCTAGAGAGGCGTGTGAAGACCCGGAGCTTGTTACGGGTACGTTTACCATTAATAACTTATCTGCATCTATTATATTTGATACTGGTGCCGATAGAAGTTACGTGTGTAGAGACTTTCATGCTAAATTGAATTGTTCATCATTACCTCTAGATGCTAAGTACATGATTGAGTTAGCTAATGGTAAAATAATTAAAGCCAAAAAAATTTGCCATGATTGTAAAATAAATTTAGCCGGAGAAACATTTAAGATTGATTTGATACCCGTAGAATTAGGAAGTTTTGATGTAATAGTTGGCATGGACTGGATGTCCAAAATAGGAGCTGAAGTTGTGTGCACCAAGAAGGCAATTCGCATTCCTCGTAAGGATAAAACGCCAGTAATGATTTATGGAGAGAAGGGTAACTCAAAGCTAAAACTCATTAGTTGTTTGAAAGCTTAAAAGTGCTTGAATAAAGGGTGTTATGCTATCTTAGCACATGTTAATAAAGTCGAAACGAAGGAAAAAGTGAAGAGCATCAATGGCGTGCCTGTGGCAAGAGATTTTCCTGAAGTCTTTCCGGAAGAGTTGCCGGGATTACCTCCATTTAGATCTGTAGAATTTCAAATAGATCTAGTACCAGGAGCTGCACCAGTGGCTCGTAATCCATATAGACTTGCACCGTCCGAGTTAAAAGAACTTCAGAGTCAGTTAAAAGAATTACTGGACCGAGGATTCATACGACCAAGTACTTCACCGTGGGAGCTCCAATTTTATTTGTTAAAAAGAAGGATGGATCTTTTAGGATGTGTATAAATTATCGTGAATTAAATAAGTTAACTATCAAGAATCGGTATCCACTACCGAGAATTGATGACTTATTTGATCAGTTGCAAGGATCATGTGTGTACTCGAAAATCGACTTAAGATCGGGCTATCATCAATTACGTGTCAAAGAAGAAGATATTCCGAAAACTGCTTTTCGGACACGTTATGGTCATTACGAATTTTTGGTTATTGGGTTGACTAATGCGCCAGCTGTATTCATGGACTTCATGAATCGAGTTTATAGTCCGTATTTAGATAAGTTTGTTATCATTTTCATTGACGATATTCTTATCTATTCCAAGAGTGAGCAAGAGCATGAGCAGCATTTAAGGTTGGTATTAGAATTGTTAAGAAAAGAACAGTTATACGCCAAATTTTCTAAGTGTGCATTTTGGTTGAAAGAAGTGCAATTTCTTGGCCACGTTGTTAGTAGCAAAGGAATTCAGGTTGATCCAGCTAAAATTGAGGCCATTAAAAAATGGGAGACTCCTAAGACACCAACGCAGATACGCCAATTTTTGGGTTTAGCTGGTTATTATAGAAGGTTTATTCAAGATTTTTCCCGAATAGCTAAACCATTAACAGCGTTAACACAAAAAGGGAAGAAGTACGAATGGACCTCTGAGCAGGAGAGTGCATTTCAATTACTGAAGAAGAAGTTGAATACGGCACCTATTTTATCGTTACCTGAAGGGAACGATGATTTTGAGATATATTGTGACGCTTCGCGACAAGGATTTGGTTGTGTCCTTATGCAACGAAAGAAAGTTATTGCATACGCATCTCGTCAATTGAAGATTCACGAACGGAATTACACGACGCATGATTTAGAATTGGGAGCAGTAGTGTTTGCATTGAAGATATGGAGACACTATTTATATGGGGTTAAATGCACTGTGTTTACTGATCATAAAAGCCTTCAACATATTTTTGATCAGAAACAGCTGAACATGAGGCAACGTAGGTGGGTCGAGCTGATAAACGACTATGATTGTGAGATTCGCTATCATCCCGGGAAAGCGAATGTAGTGGCCGATGCTCTAAGCAAAAAGGAACGGGAACCAATTCGAGTACGAGCAATGAACATAAAAATTCGCATGAATCTCAACTCACAAATCAAAGAGGCTCAACGAGAAGCTCTTACTAAAGAAAACATAGGAAATGAAATAATGAAGAAGTATGAGAAGCAACTCGTTATGCGGGAAGACGGAATTCGATATTTTACAAACCGTATTGGGTACCGAAGTTGGGTGGATTAAGGAATTTGATATTGAATGAGGCACATAAGACAAGATACTCGATACATCCTGGAGTTGGAAAGATGTATCAAGATCTTAAGACGCATTATTGGTGGCCTAATTTAAAGACAGATGTTGCAACATATGTTGGGGAATGTTTAACTTGTCCCAAAGTCAAAGCAGAACACCAGAAGCCGTCAGGGTTACTTCAACAACCTGAAATCCCAGAATGGAAATGGGATGGTATTACGATGGATTTCATCACAAAGTTACCTAAGACTGCCTGGGGTTATGACACCATTTGGGTAATAGTTGATCGTCTCACCAAATCTGCACATTTATTGCCTATAAAGGAAACAGATAGAATGGATAAACTCTTACGATTATACATAAAGGAAATTGTTTCAAGGCATGGAATACCTATTTCCATTATATCCGATCGTGATAGTAGATTTACATCAAAGTTTTGGCAATCACTACAGGAGGCCCTGGGAACTCGTTTGGATATGAGCATCGCATATCATCCACAAACTGACGGGCAGAGTGAAAGAACAATTCAGACTCTTGAAGACATGCTCAGGGCATGTGTGATCGATTTTAGAAACGGATGGGATAAATATCTACCATTAGCAGAATTCTCGTATAATAACAGTTATCATGCGAGCATTAAAGCTGCACCATTTGAAGCACTGTATGGAAGGAAGTGCAGATCCCCTATCTGTTAAAATGAAGTAGGAGATCGACAATTAACTGGTCCCAAGATCATACACGGAACGACTGAGAAGATAGTACAAATCAAGGAGAGATTGAAAACAGCCCGTAGTCTCTAAAAGAGCTACGCCGATGTCCGAAGGAAACCATTAGAGTTTCAGATCGGTGACATGGTTATGTTAAAGGTGTCACCTTGGAAAGGTGTAATACGTTTCGATAAAAGGGATAAACTGAACCCAAGGTATGTAGGCCCGTTCAAGATCATCGAACGCATTGGACCGGTAGCTTATCGACTCGAGTTACCGCAACAACTCGCCGGAGTACATAATACATTTCACGTATAAAACCTTAAGAAATGTCTTGCAAAGGAAGATCTCACCATTCCTCTTGAAGAAATCCAAGTCGACGAGAAACTACAATTCATAGAAGAACCAGTCAAAATCATGGACCGTGAAGTTAAACGGCTCAAGCAGAGCAACATACCAATCGTTAAGGTTCGTTGGAATGCTCGAAGAGGTCCCGAGTTTACTTGGGAATGAGAGGATCAGATGAAAAAAAGTACCCACATTTGTTTCCCGAGAACGCAAAATAGGTACAACTTTAAAATTTCGGGACGAAATTTATTTAACGGGTAGGTACTGTAACGACCCGGATTTTTCCGATCGTTTTACACTTATAAGATTAATATTTACATAAATTAAACCTTACCAAAATGATAAGCAATTTAAATTGTTGAGACTTATGTTTTTGAAAAGAGTTTTACACAACGTTTGACCGTCCAATTTGACCGATGATATCACGACCTATATAACATACGATAATTATACGTTTGTGTATATATATGTATTTTTATATATTTAACATGATCTAAGAATGTTTTAACATCTCATTGTGTACTAATAACAATGAGTTATAAGTATATTTTGAGACTACTAACTTAAGTTTTCAAAACGATAACTATATGTGACGTTCTTCGACTTAAATACTTAAAACTTATAATGCTTAAACATGTATCGTATAGATATGTATTTTATCACTTTTAAAGGATTTATATACATAAAACAATATAAGTATATTTACAAAAGATAGCTATATTTGAATCCTCGGTCCGTTTTCTCAAGATTTTTATACGTATATCTAGGGTATATGTACCCGTATCATACCCAGCTTCTATACGTATTTACTATTGGTATATACACATCACAATCACTTTATTAGCAGCCATGAGTCAGCCAATTTTGGATCTTAGCATGCATGATTAATCAATTTGGCATATTACAAGACTTTTGCACAATATTACAAATTTATACATCTTTTCACCACCATTTATACTCCATTCCATTTTCATTTTTACTACACATTTTCTCTAACCAAAAACACACTCTTAGGAACCTTAAGTATTCTTCACAATCTCAGCAAATAACCATGAAGATCTAGCTTCAAAAACAACCCTTAATCATCATAAGAAAATCCATTCAAGAACACTTCAAAAATCCTTCCAAGTAAACAAGTTTACTTTCAACCTTTCAATCCAACCCCACCACTCTTTTGATTCTAGGATTTTTCTCATCTCTTACAGTAACTTTGTCCAAGTAACTTGAGGTAGTAACCTTGTTCATAACCTTATTCGATTCATATTTATATAGCTATCTTATTTTATGTTGTAAAATTTTAACAACAAGAACATAGTTTGAATGATTTCAAACTTGTTTGCAAACTAAATAGATCCTTCTAACTTAACTTTTAAAACACTTCAAGACCTGTAATATATCATAATGATATGCTAACTTAACAAGATATAACTTGGTTTTGCAAAGAACGTCTTAAAAACTGAATCTACGTCGTCGGAGTGCAACCGGGGGCTGTTTTGGGTTGGATAATTAAAAACCATCTTAAGCTTTGAATTGGAAGTTCATGTTCTGGAAAAATGATATTTCTTATGAATATGTTAACACATAAAAATTTCATGGTTTAACTCAAAGTGTAAGTATTTTTAGAAAAATGATCATTAAATGTTGTTTTTATGATGGAAAATGATCACTTTCATAAGTTTCACCAAAGTTTGACCTATAACCTGTGATTTCGAATACAAACTAAGGTATTATCAGTTCATATTCTTAAAATTTGACTCGATCCAAGGAAGTGGCAAGTTGAACCAACAAAAACGGAGTTGTGATGAAGAAACTACGACTAAAACAAGATCGGGTATCCGAAGCTAGTTTAGCTACGAAAATATTTGGTGAAAAATTAAATTAATCATATATTTCTAATTGAAAAATCGCCATCATGCACCTTTGAAAGGTTGCAGGGGCGTTGCAAAGCCCAAATGGCATGCGTTTGTAAGCAAAAGTACCATAAGAGCACGTGAATGTGGTTTTCTCTTGATCCTCGGGTGCTATTGGAATTTGAAAATATCCGGAAAAACCATCAAGAAAACAATAGTAACTATTTTCGGCAAATCTTTCCAACATTTGATCAATAAAAGGTAAGGAAAAGTGATCCTTTCTGGTGGCGTCATTTAATTTTCTATAATCAATACAAACACGCCATCCTGTTACAGTCCTAGTAGGAATAAGCTCATTTTTCTCATTTGTAATGATAGTCATGCTACCCTTTTTAGGCACGCATTGAACTGGGCTTACCCATGGACTATCAGAGATTGAATAAATTAAACCTGCATCAAGCAGTTTAATAATTTCTTTCTTAACAACATCTTGCATATTAGGATTTAATCTTCTTTGGCGTTGCACATACGTTTTATGACCTTCTTCCATAAGGATTTTATGTGTGCAATACGAAGGACTTATTCCTTTAATATCATGAATTTTCCATGCAATGGCTGGTTTATGAGCTTTTAACACATAAATGAGTTGAGATTTTTCATTTTTAGTAAGAGAAGACGATATTATTACAGGTAATTCAGATTCACCATGTAAATAAGCATATTTCAAATGGTTTGGAAGTGGCTTTAACTCTAATGTCGGTGGTTCTTCTATCGATGATTTATATCGATATCTGTCTTCTTCTTTTAGCATTTGAATTTCTTCTGTTGTTGGTTCATATCCATTGGCCATAAGTGTAGCTAACATTTTAGTTTCATCAATTAGTTCAGTTCCTTCTCCTAAAGAACATTCTCCTGTTTCTTGTAATTCTGGAAATTCTTCTAACAATTCTGCATGTGAATCTATAGTTTGAATATAATAGCATGTATCATCTGCAGATTGCGGTTGTTGCATTGCTCTATCAACTGAAAAGGTAACACTCTCGTCCTCTATACTTGGGGTTAGTTTCTTACCAAACACGTCTATCATTGCTTTAGCCGTGTTTAAGAATGGTCTTCCTAATATAAGAGGAACTTGAGAATCTTCTTCCATGTCCAGAACAACAAAATCTACTGGAAATACTAAAGTACCAACTTTAACTAGCATGTTCTCCATTATCCCTCTATGATATTTTATTGATCTATCGGCTAGTTGTATACTTATTCTTGTTGGTTTCAATTCTCCAAGGTCTAGTTTAGCGTATAGTGAATACGACATTAAATTTATACTAGCACCTAAGTCTGCCAATGCTTCTATTGAACTAAGACTACCCAGAAAATATGGAATTGTGAAACTTTCTGGATCAGATAGTTTTTATGGTATCTTATTCAACATCACTGCTGAACAATTAGCATTCATAGTAACAGCCGAGAGTTCTTCCATTTTCTTTCTATTTGTGATTAGATCTTTCAGAAATTTAGCATATCTAGGCATTCCTGAAATCACATCAATGAAAGGAAGATTTACATTTATTTGTTTAAACATATCCAAGAATTTGGATTGCTCGGCTTCAAGTCTCTCTTTTCTCATTTTACTCGGGGTATGGAAGTGGTGGTTGGTATGGTTTAACATAAGGTTTAGCCTTAACTGTGTTATCTTTGTTAACCTTTTCAACTACCGGTTCTTTTTCCTTATCTTGAACAGGTTGTGGTTCTTGTGGAGTAGGAATAGTTTCATCAGAAATTACAGGTATTTCAGGTGGTTTAAGTGTAATACCACTTCTTGTGGTAATAGCTTTAGCTGTTTCATTCTGGGGGTTAGCATTTGTATCACTAGGTAGACTTCCCGGTTTTCTTTCACCTATTAACCTTGCTAGGTTACTTACTTCTTGTTCCAAATTTTGAATAGAAGCTTGTTGATTTCTAAATGCTTGAGCATTTTGTTCATTAGTTTGTTTCTGAGATGTGAAAAACTGTGTTTGAGATTCAACTAGCTTCGTCATCATATCTTCTAAATTTGGATTTTTATCATCGGTTTGTGGTGGTTTGTTTTGAAAATTAGGTCTTTGCTGATTGTAAGTATTATTGGATACTTGTTGATTACTAGGACCTTGTTGATTATTGTATGGAACATTTCGGTTATAATTCTGGTTTTGATTGTAAATTGGTCTTGGCGGTTGATAATTATTCTGATTATTATTTCCAGGCCTTTGGTTTATGTATGAAACATTCTCTCTTTGTTCCATTGTTAGTTCAATACTGAGACAATCTTTGGTCAAATGTGGTCCTCCACACTGCTCACAACTAATTCGTATTGAGTGAATATCCTTAGTCATCTTTTCCATTCGTCTCTCGACAGCATCTATCTTTGCAGAAATGGAATCTAAGTCATGGCTAGAATCGGCTCTAGCTGCTTTAGATGATCTAACGATATCTTTTTCTTGGTGCCACTCATGTGAGTGGGAAGCAGTGTTATCAATAATTTTATAAGCATCAGTTGCTGTTTTCTTCATAATGGAACCACCAGCTGCTATATCGATGTCTTTTCTTATAGTGATGTCGCATCCTTGGTAGAATATTTGTACTATTTGACAGGTGTCTAAACTATGTTGCGAACATCCTCTCAATAACTTTCCAAATCTGGTCCATGCCTCATATAGAGTTTCATTTGGTTTCTGTGTGAACGTAACAATTTCTCCTTGAAGTCTTACAGCTTTAGATGCCGGAAAGAATTGTTTAAGAAATTTTTCAACTAAAACGTCCCATGTATCAATCGCCCCTTCAGGTAACGATTCTAACCAATCTTTGGCTTCTCCTTTTAAAGTCCAGGGAAATAACATGAGATATATCTGTTCATCCTCAACTTCTCTTATTTTAAATAGAGTGCAGATCCTATTAAAGGTACGAAGATGTTCGTTTAGATCTTCCTTCGGCGCACCACTAAATTGGCATTGATTAGTCACCATGTGTAGAATTTGTCCTTTGATTTCATAATCTCGCGCATTAATGTCTGGTTGAGTAATTACGTGACCTTGGCCAGTGCGTTTAGCTCTCATTCGGTCTTCCATACTTAAAGGTTCTAGATTTTCCATGATTGAATTTGTTGAATCTGAATCACTAGAGGATTCTGATTTAATAGTTGGTTCCTCAACAATCTCTGTTTGAATGATTGGTGGTTCTGGACTAAAGATTAATGGTTCAGGATCTATGAATTGTCCCTGAATATTCTCCGGATTCTCAATTGTGAGGTCGGGTTCAAAAAAAGGATTATCGGAAATTTGAATTGGAGTACTTGGTCGACTGGATGACGATTCTAAAGAAAAATCAACGGCGACAGTATTTGCTAGATGTCTTGATCGAGTTACAGGTGGTGAACGTACAAAAGGTGGTGAACGTTTTGCTCGGTACATTCACTGAATATCCTATTAGTTTTTAAAAAGAAAGAAAAATTATATAAGTTATCAAATTAATAAACTTTTTTGATTTTGCCCACGTTTCGAATAGCCAAAAGATGCAGCAGAGGGGCAGGATTCGTTTGGTCTCAATATAATTGAGTACTGTTTGGCTCCAATAACCTGGTTCACGTACAAATCCAACTATTACTACGAACCAGAAAATTTTGATGTCTATCAATTTAACCACTTAAAACAATTTTTCGTTTGAAATTTAAAGAAATATTAGATAAGAAATAGAGAAAATTCTAAGTCCTAAAAACTAGAATGGCGAGAAATAAGAAAGAAAAAGAGCGCGTCGAAAAACGTCGAAAAATAAAAGATTGAAAACTAATAGGCGTTGAAAAATAAAAATAAGAAAGTGGCGCGTCGAAACTTAAAAAGGCACTAAAAACTAAAAATTAAAAGTTGCGTCTAAAAATATTAAAGCTTAAAAAAAATACTATATCCCAAATGGCAATAACTTAAAAAGGAACTAAAAACTAAAAACGGCGTCGCAAAATTCTAAAGCACCTAGATCTTAGTCTAAAGAAAAACCACTTAAGAGATTTTACGGCAAAGCCTAAAAATCTAGAAATAAAAATAACTATGGCAAATACTATATTTAAAACTAAGTACGAACGATAAAAAAATACAAATTATGCTAAAACAAATAAAAAGATACAAAATATAAAAATAAACTTAAAGTTTATAAAATTATAATTTTTATAAAAATATTATTTTTATATTATTTATTTTATAAAAGTATTAATTTTATAAATTAATAAAACTAATTAAACTAAATAAACAAATTAATTAAAACTAAAACAAATTAATTAAATATTTAAAACCTAATTAGGGTTAATAATAATTATTATTATTAATAAAACCCTAAACTGTAATTAATGCGTACTATGTTGACCTGTCAGAGGACCTCCGCGAGTGCGGTTAGTCCCAGTTCAAAAGTTTCGCGAGTCGCGGAGGGTTCAGTTTCAGCTGAGAAAGGTTCGATTTTTATGCAGGATCAGATTTTTTTTTTATTTTTTTACATTTTCTATTTTTCTGTTTTATAAAATATAAAAAATATAAATATAACTTAAATAAAAATTTAATTTTAAAACTAAAATAAAAATACTTATTTACTTTATAAATATTATAAACTCTTAAAAATATAAATATATATTATTTTTTTTTCTTTTTGTATTTTTATATTTTTATTATTTTTAAAACTTATATTTTTATAAAAAGAACTTAACAAAAACTTTTATAAAAACTTTTTTTTTTCTTATTTTTAGCGTTGCGCTTTCGGCGTTTAAGTTCCCCGGCAGCGGCGCCAAAAATACTTGATGTTATGCGAGGCGTATATGAAATAGCTTATATTTTACTAGGAAATACTATTAAATATGATACAATTTTACACAAGATATTTATTTATTTATAGAATGGATATACCTAAACCTTGCTACAACACTTATAGGCAGTGTACCTAATCATACAGTAGTGTAGTTTTTAGTGAGTCCGGTTCGTTCCACAGGGAAATTTTTTAAACAAAGCTTAACGCTATATTAGTTTTATCTTATAAAAATACAAATATATATAAGTAATATTATTATTATAAAAAGGGGATTTTTACCGTTTAATGACCAGTTTGTCAATTTTTAAAACTTTAGTCGCAGTTAAAACCTAATGTAAAATATTAAATAAATAAAAGACTTAATTTAAAGCGTAAAGTAAATAACGATAATGAAATTGCGATAAATAAAAGTGCGATAAAATAAACTTGCGATAATTAAAAAGTACGATAATTAAAAGTGCAATTAAATACAATGACAGTAAATAAAAGTGCGATAATTAGAAATGCAATTAAATATGAAAATAAAGGAATTATGCTTATTTAAACTTCCGTAATCATGATGTTCGACGTGTTGATTTTAGTTTATTCCTATGGGTTAATTGTTCTTTGTCCTGGATTATTTAATATGTCCGTCTGGTTTTTCTCCATAACAGTCCATCAGTCATAAATATAAAGTGTGAGTGTCCTCGTCAAATTATCCTTATATCCGAAGTCAAATATTTCAACTAATTGGGGACTTAAACTGTAACAAGGTCTTAATACTTTGTTTAATAATTACACCAGGATATCGACTGCGTGTAACCCAAGGTTTTAATACTTTGTTATCAATTATGCCAAGTGTCCTTGTACATAATTTCACCCCTGTTTTAATAATTCCATAGACTATTAATCCGTTCCCGTGTCCGGTTAAATGAACGATTATTAGTACATATAAATATCCCGCCCATCGTGTTCGATCGAGTGTATATGGTTATTTATAGGGACGTCCAATTGTAAATCTTTATATTAAAATTAACAAACTATCATTTAGTTAAACAAATATAAAGCCCATTAATAGCCCATAGTCTAATTTCCACAAGTGTCGTTCTTTTGTCCAAACCCCAATTATGGTACAAAGCCCAATTACCCAATTTTAATATTTTTAGCCCAACATCATGATTACTTCGGCATTAAATAAGCATAATAATAACTTAGCTGCGAGACATTAATGAAAATAACATAAACATAACTTACAGTGGGTGTTATTAGCGTAGTGGTACACGGACAGAGTTTCGGCTTACAAAACCTTAAAACATTCGACTAATCGATCCTTATTATTATCACTAACTTAAAATTAAAATTACAAATTGAGATTACGATTTGGAGTGATACTTGATACATAAAAATGGGGAAAGAAAAATATATATATAATATAAAAGGTATATCTAAATCGTCGAAATGCATGTTCTTTTATAGGCAGAGAGTGCTCCGCGAGTGCGGTGCATTTTGGTCTTCAAAGCTCCACGAGTGCGGAGGTCGTGATTCTAGCTCATTCAAGTTTGGATCTTAGTCTGCCGACGGATTTTATTATAAATATAATATAAATATATAATTTATATAATTAATTATATATTATATTATATTTATATACATAATTAATTTATAATTTCCGATCCGTTGCGTCGTACGTTGAAAGCTGGTTCATGTCTCGGTTCTGGATTTTCGAACGTCCTTTCGTATAATTTAATATCTTGTACTTTGCGTTTTGCGGCTTTTACTCTTGTAATTTTGAGACATTTCTCATCAATAATTGGAACCACTTTAATTGTACTTTGTACTTTTGAGCTTTTAGGTCATTTGCGTCTTCAATTCATCGCATCTGTCTTTTGTCTTCACCTTTTATTATTTAAACGAATATCACTAGTAAATAGAACAATTGCAACTAAAAGCTTGTCTTTCTTGAGGGATAATACTATGAAATATACGTTCATTTTTAGCATTATCAAATATATTAATTATTATGTGTTAAATGAATATGTGTATTCATATTTTAAATCGTACGTTTCTACGTGTCGCGGATTTCTATCCGGTGAATCTTTTCGGTTTTCAAACCAACGGTCAAGCTTTTGGGATTTTTAGATCTAAATTATTTTAAATATGATATTTTAATGGCATATGTATATATATAGTGTTTATATATTTTATTCGTCTCGTATTTGTTATCTCTTCAAATATTTAATCGCGTAACGGTGTTTTCACGTTTCGGGCTTCGTTCGGGCATTCGGGCCACAAGCAACTAGTTATTATTCAAATTTGGCCCACTAAGGGGCCCACCCTACCAAATTTTGGACAACACATCCATGGGGAGGGGTGTTTGGTGCATTTTTGCTAAACTTGAGGCATTAGATCATAATACCTCACCACTTCCCTCATTTGTAAACCTAATCACTTTTTTCTCATCTTCTCCCCTCCTCTCCCATCCTTGGCCGTCGCCTACCATCACTCTCACCATCATCATATTTTTTTTTTCAATTATAGCTTGGATCATTCAATCGATTGCATAAACGGATTGCTCTCATCATTCTCTACACGATCATACCACTTGATTATTGATTAGGGTATAAACCCTAACCCTATATTTTCAATTTTTCTTTAATTTTTCTGTTTTTATATGTTATAATGATAGTGTAGTGCTTGTATGTTGTTGGATTATTGATTGTATGCATAGAATCACTCGTTATTGCATGTTTTCGGTTTGATTGATTGTGGACAGCAGACTATTCGACCGTTTCAGTGAAATAAACTGATGTAAATGTTAAATTAAATTGTTTAGATGTGTTCCTCTCATCAAGACATTAATTTTAGACTCCGGATTCATGTTATTTCGATTCCCGGAACTTAAGTTATGATTAAAATGGTGTTTTGTTGAGATTAAATTGTGAAAACGAATTGGTACAGGTATGGTCCAACTTTATGATCATCTTTGGAGTCTTTAGGGTGTCCTAGTATGTTAGGATTGATGATGGGATGAACTTTCATGTTCGGGTCATCGAAATCCGAGCCACGGATCACCCGGTATGACAAAAACATGTTTTTGAACGGATTAAAGCTACAAGTTGATTTATGGCTGTATGTCACGACTTATTTGCTGTTCTTGGGGTTTTCTTGAGCATACTAATGTGTCGGGTGGGTTGGTTGGGCGAAGATATATATAAGACTCGCCGAAAACTGATTCCCAGGGCTCAAGTTATGACCCGATGAACTTTTAATTAAAACTTATGGTTATAACATCAAACTTATGATATAAAATAATGATTTTCATTATCATTAAATTACTTATGATATAAAAGTGATTAATTTAAATTAAGACTTATGATATACATATTTATTATATCATTTATTAATTACATTTTGATTAATGAAACTTTAATTAAACTTATGATTAATAATACTTTTATTATTAATGAAAAATACTTATGGTAATTTTTAAACTTATATTATGATATTATTATAATAAGACTTATAATTAGGATTAATTAATTATTTAATTATTATAAGGCTTAGTTATTATTTAATTATAATTTAATTATTAAATACTTATGATTTAATAATTATAATTAGAAACTTATGATATGATTAATAATTCATTATTAATTAATAATACTTATGATATGATTTAAAATCTATTATTAATTAATAATACTTATATTATGACTAATATTTAATTAATTAATTAAATACTTATGTTATATTAATTATATCATTTAAACTTATGTTAACTTTAATAATTCAATTTAATTTAATTAGAATTATGTTATGACATAATTATACATATATGACTTTAAATAACATTATAACTTATGTTATTAATATAACTTATACTTTTAAAATTAACGTTGACTATGTTTGACCAAGGTTGACTTTTGAGTTGACTTTCGGTTGACTTTGACTTTCAGTTGACTTTTGTTGACTTTCTAATTAAGGAAACTTTCCTAACTTATAAACTTTCCAAAAATACCAACTTTTTAAATATGGAAACTTTCTAAATTGGAAACTTTCCAAAAATAGTAACTTTTCTAAAATAGAAACTTTCCTAAAATAGAAACTTTCCAAAAATGGAAACCTGCTAAAAATAGAAACTTTCTAAAAATAGAAAGTGTGTGTCCGTACGCTGTTCCGATCAAACCGATGCATGTTGAGTATTGTTCTATGTCTACTTGCAACATGTACAATAGCTATCATACTAAGACTTGACCTAAGTTAGTTATTTTTATTGACCTGCTTTATTTATAGGTCGGCGTTGTGACCGTTCTTGATCACTTTACTTCGTTTGCTGTTCGCATTTTTGTGTGGTTACTTCATTTGCTTTAAGGTGAGTTATAGTCACATTTTTCCCATTTTAAATCTTTTGGGATGAGAATACATGCACTTCATTTTATATTTTGGACACAAGTAGAAGTTAGTTTAAATTATTCATTGTGAGTCGAACAAAAATAATCCCTAATCTGGTATTTGTAATCGCTGGTTTCTACTGTGAACGAGAATCCTATGGATAGATCTATCGGGTTTGACAACCCTATTTCGAGCTAGTCGCGCTAGCAATTTATAATCGGAATATTTAGTACTTCGTATTTAGTTGAAGATACACTTGTTCGGTGTATATTATTTATTGTGTTTGGCAATGGTAAATAAATGGTTAAGTGGTTACCATGTGGCTTACGGAAAATGGAATAATATTTTTATATGTTTTCTAGCATATAATTTTGTGGTCCAAAAAAGGAGTTTTTATGTTTTCAAACATAAATTTTTATGGTTTAAATTAAATATTGTTCGCAATATTAAACCTATAATTCACTCAACATTTTTGTTGACAGTTACTCGCATGTTTTATTCTCAGGTTCATGATTGATTGCTTCCGCTGTGCTTAGAGAGTCTGCATATTTATGATGGCAGCTTTTGTTAAACATTAACTTGCATTCTATTTTGATACATTTAATAGTGGATATTGTTGACTTGTTTTGGTCAACTTTTGGTTAGGTAATAATGTATGGTTTTTCTAAACTTACACATTTTGGTGGGTTTCTGTAACATCCTCAATCGGGCCTAGCTGTAAGATTACTAAATTGTCCATAAGTTGGTGTTGTGATATTATATGCTTATATTTTTATTCAATATTTATTATTATTTGATGATGTGGTTAGGACCAGTTTGTGACAAGGGTCACAGAACAGGTTTGTTTATTTAATTTAGAATTCGTTTGGGTTGCCAAATTATGTACGAAAGATATCAGATAACTGGTAAATACCCGTGAGTTACACAGTATGGGATTTAATCCCAAATAATAGACTGATGACTATCCCCTTCTTGCATTTTCCAGAAAATTCCCAAAACACTCCCGTACCTTCCTTTCACCTACAATCAAACCCTAATTTCTAATCCTTGTTTTAGAGCTCGAATCATTTACATCTTTGTGTTCCTTGTGATTCACTGATTCTTTCAAGGTAAGAATCACAAGTTTTCATGCTTTAATCTTCAAGAAAATGGGGTTTTTGTGTTAGTTTTTATAAAGTGTGTATTTTGGGTCAAAGTGGTTAGATTTGATGTTGTTTGAGTCCAAATCTTGTGGGTTTATGTTTCTTAATGTATAGTGTTTTTGATTTGGTCAGTTTTGAGGTCATAATCGAGCTTTAGAGTAAGAATTGGGTGATTTTGGGTGAAACCCGTCACTTTGTTTTCAGCTTCTGCAGATGAACACGGTCGGCCGAGTGTCTCCTGACACTCGACCGATCGACGAGACCATCGACTGAGTGTGTATGACCCACGACCGAGTGTGTCTGTGTAAGACCATCGACCGAGTGACTAGACTCTCGGCCGAGTGAGTGAAGACAGTCGGCCGACTGGTCTCTGACAGTCGACACTGCCCGTTTGTATTTTGATGTTCAGGATGTAAATTTTGAAAGTGCACAAGTGTTAAGCAAAAATTTTTAGCGGACACTTTTTCTGACAAAAATTTCAGTATTGTGCTATTTTGTGCTATCGGATATAAACTAACTTGTGTTTATGTTATTCTCAGGAGAAAATGAGAAAGAGAAGGTTCAGTGATTAGATAGCTGAATACCTTCTCGTTTGCTGGTAATTGGTGAGTGGGACTAACTGGAGAATATAGTATATATAAGCATGTTATATTATGATTGTCATGCTTGTTAGATATACTTATTATTGTGGTTAGTTAGTTGTTGTGACGACTGCATGTTAGTTGATGCTTTTCTGCTGGAGCCCAGTGCGTCCCTATTGTGTGGTAGCCTCGGTAGGAGAGATCAACCTGCGGGTTGGGTTCCTCATGTGGTAGCCTAGACAATCGTGTTGTATATATATGTGAATGACGCGTCCGTCGCGTGTGGATTATATATATATGACATGGTGGTGGAGGAACTTCTGGTAAGCCCCAGTCCGATCAGCTGGTGGTTAATGGTTTGGCCGAGCTGCCAGAGTCTCTGTAGACGGCACTTGGGTGATGTTTGTGTGTTAGACTATTGTGACATGATTAGTATAACGCTTATGTATGCTATGGCCTGTAGTTAGTCGTACTCACTTAGCTTCGTGCTAATTTCCCTCTATCTCCTCCCTGTAGGTTGTTAGCTTTTGTAGATAGTGCGTTTGGGAGAAGACGGGCATGATGATGTTATGTTTGACAGGGTTAACTCTGATGTGGTCTTTTAGAATATGAACCGTGTACTTTTGAAAACAGAATGTATTTACGTCTCTTCCTGCTAATATGTAAATTGTTTTAATGACACGTGACATCGGTTTGTACAAATGTCGATATCGTATTTAATTAATATTATGCTTCCGCCACGTATTTATTATAAAAAAAATAGCAGTGTCACAGTTTCCTTTATAGGAAATCATTTTTTTAATAAAGAATGCAAGGTTATTTATCAAATTCATATAGAGTTATGATCAAGATGTGGGACCAAGATAATGATGGTCGTCAAGTGTACTTTGACGGGTCGTTTTAGTTGGTATCAGAGCTCTGGTTGTAGGGAATTAGGCTGCATTGATGTCGTTACCCGAGTCAATAGGGTGCATTAGTGAGTCTAGTCTACAGTCCGGCCTATAATATATTATTATATGTGATTATTTGTATCGTATTGGTATGTATAATGTTATCATACATACATCTCTATTACGTTCTGAATCCAGAGGAACTCCCATACCGATTTAAACGTATTCTCCGACTCATGCGAACTTATCCTTATAAGAACACCTCGGGTAGTGAAACCGAGGGATGTCATTCTTGACATCTGAAATTCTCGACATTTCTATGTCATCTATTATGGTTATGTATATAACGTTTGAGTTATCTTACACGAGATGTCATTCTTGACTTCTAAATGCTCGGCATTTCAATGTCAGCTATTATGTTTAGGTATATAACATTCTTGTTATATTACGTGCCTTTGTGCCGTTGTGCCTATGTGCTTTGGTTTTTGAACCGGAAAATGTCATTCTTGACTTTTAGAGATTCTTGGTACTTTGAAAACATTTTTATGTCATCGTCACTCCTATTCATTACTTTTGATGTTTTGTCTCTTGTGCTATCCTTAGCACATTGTTTAAGAAATCATTTTAGGGAAATTGTGTGGAAATTCGAGGTTGATCGCGTGTCCTGTGTAGTGACCCGAACTTTTCCGAACCTTTCTATGATTATATGTTTAATGAAAAATATATTTATATGATTAAATGTTTCCAACATGTTAAGCAATCAAACTTATTAAGAATTGGTTAATTGAAACGGAAATTTTGTAAACGTCTGATTACCCAGTTTGACCAATGATTCACGAACGCTATAAGTTGTATATGACATGATGATATATAAATGAATAAATATATATGTTTAACATGATATAATGATCATCAAGTATCTCATTAAAAATAGTAACAATAAGTTATATACTTAAAAAGGAGACTATTGACGTATGAAACTCGAAACGATACATATAACGATTATCGTTATAACCACGTCTTACTAAATATATATGAAGCATATTAATACATTGTTATATTATATATAACATGATAATATTATAATTAAATATATCATTAAGTGTATTAACAATGAACTACATAAGTAAAAACAAGACTACTAACTTAAGGATTTCGAAACGAGACATATATGTAACGATTATCGTTGTAACGACATTTAAATGTATATATCATATTAAGATATATTAATATATCATAATATCATTATAATATAATAATTTAAAATCTCATTTGATATTATAAACTTTGGGTTAACAACATTTAACAAGATCGTTAACCTAAAGGTCTCAAAACAACACTTACATGTAACGACTAATGATGACTTAACGACTCAGTTAAAATGTATATACATGTAGTGTTTTAATATGTATTCATATACTTTTGAAAGACTTCAAGACACTTATCAAAATACTTCTACTTAACAAAAATGCTTACAATTACATCCTCGTTCAGTTTCATCAACAATTCTACTCGTATGCACCCGTATTCGTACTCGTACAATACACAGCTTTTAGATGTATGTACTATTGGTATATACACTCCAATGATCAGCTCTTAGCAGCCCATGTGAGTTACCTAACACATGTGAGAACCATCATTTGGCAACTAGCATGAAATATCTCATAAAATTATAAAAATATGAGTAATCATTCATGACTTATTTACATGAAAACAAAATTACATATCCTTTATATCTAATCCATACACCAATGACCAAAAACACCTACAAAAACTTTCATTCTTCAATTTTCTTCATCTAATTGATCTCTCTCAAGTTCTAACTTCAAGTTCTAAGTGTTCTTCATAAATTCTACAAGTTCTAGTTACATAAAATCAAGAATACTTTCAAGTTTGCTAGCTCACTTCCAATCTTGTAAGGTGATCATCCAACCTCAAGAAATATTTATTTCTTACAGTAGGTTATCATTCTAATACAAGTTAATAATCATATTCAAACTTTGGTTCAATTTCTATAACTATAACAATCTTATTTCAAGTGATGATCTTACTTGAACTTGTTTTCGGGTCATGATTCTGCTTCAAGAACTTCGAGCCATCCAAGGACCCGTTGAAGCTAGATCCATTTTTCTCTTTTCCAGTAGGTTTATCCAAGGAACTTAAGGTAGTAATGATGTTCATAACATCATTCGATTCATACATAAAAAGCTATCATATTCGAAGTGGTAATCTAGTAATCACTAGAACATAGTTTAGTTAATTCTAAACTTGTTCGCAAATAAAGTTAATCCTTCTAACTACACTTTTAAAATCAACTATACACATGATCTATATCTATATGATATGCTAACTTAATGATTTAAAACCCGGAAACACGATAAACACCATAAAACCGGATTTACGCCGTCGTAGTTACAACCGGGGGCTGTTTTGGTTTGGATAATTAAAAACTATGAAAAACTTTGATTTAAAAGCTATACTTCTGGGAAAATGATTTTTCTTATGAACATGAAATCATATCCAAAAATCATGGTTAAACTCAAAGTGAAAGTATGTTTTTCAAAACAGTCATCAAGATGTCGTTCTTTCGACGGAAATGACTACCTCTTTCAAAAACAACTTGTAACTTGTATTTCCGACTATAAACCTATACCTTTTCTGTTTATTTTCATAAAGTCAAGTTCAATACGAAACCGTGGCCGCTTAAATCACTCAAAACGGATTAGAAACGAAGAAATGACGAGCAAAACAAAATTGGTAAAAACTACTCATTTTAGCTACGTGAAAATTGGTAACAAATCTATTCCAACCATAACTTAATCAACTTGTATTGTATATTATGTAATCTTGAGATACCATAGACACGTATACAATGTTTCAACCTATCATGTCGACACATCTATATATATTTCGGAACAACCATAGACACTCTATATGTGAATGTTGGAGTTAGCTATACAGGGTTGAGGTTGATTCCAAAATATATATAGTTTGAGTTGTGATCAATACTGAGATATGTATACACTGGGTCGTGGATTGATTCAAGATAATATATATCGATTTATTTCGGTACATCTAACTGTGGACAACTAGTTGTAGGTTACTAACGAGGACAGCTGACTCAATAAACTTAAAACATCAAAATGTATTAAAAGTGTTGCAAATATATTTTGAACATACTTTGATATATATGTACATATTTGTTATAGGTTCGTGAATCGACCAGTGGCCAAGTCTTACTTCCCGACGAAGTAAAAAAACCTGTGAAAGTGAGTTATAGTCCCACTTTTAAAATATAATGTTTTTGGGATGAGAATACATGCAGGTTTTATAAATGATTTACAAAATAGACACAAGTACGTGAAACTACATTCTATGGTTGAATTATCGAAATCGAATATGCCCCTTTTTATTAAGTCTGGTAATCTAAGAATTAGGGAACAGACATCCTAATTGACGCGAATCCTAAAGATAGATCTATTGGGCCTAACAAACCCCATCCAAAGTACCGGATGCTTTAGTACTTCGAAATTTATATCATATCCGAAGGGTGTCCCAGAATGATGGGGATATTCTTAAATATGCATCTTGTTAATGTCGGTTACCAGGTGTTCACCATATGAATGATTTTTATCTCTATGTATGGGATGTGTATTGAAATATGAAATCTTGTGGTCTATTATTATGATTTGATAATATATAGGTTAAACCTATAACTCACCAACATTTTTGTTGACGTTTTAAGCATGTTTATTCTCAGGTGATTATTAAGAGCTTTCGCTGTCGCATACTTAAATAAGGATGAGATTTGGAGTCCATGCTTGTATGATATTGTGTAAAAACTGCATTCAAGAAACTTATTTCGTTGTAACATATTTGTATTGTAAACCATTATGTAATGGTCGCGTGTAAACAGGATATTTTAGATTATCATTATTTGATAATCTACGTAAAGCTTTTTAAACCTTTATTGATGAAATAAAGGTTATGGTTTGTTTTAAAATGAATGCAGTCTTTGAAAAACGTCTCATATAGAGGTCAAAACCTCGCAACGAAATCAATTAATATGGAACGTTTTTAATCAATAAGAATGGGACATTTCAGTTGGTATCCGAGCGTTGGTCTTAGAGAACCAGAATTTTACATTAGTGTGTCTTATCGAGTTTGTTAGGATGCAGTAGTGAGTCTGGACTTCGACCGTGTTTACTTGAAAAATGATTGCTTAACAAATTTTGTTGGAAACTATATATTTTTAACATGTGAATATTATGTGATATATTAATCTCTTAACGTGTTTGATATTATGTGATAGATGTCTACCTCTAGAACAAGTCCCATTGACTCACCTAATAATAATGAAGAGTCAAATGTAAATTGGAATGATTCGTGGACTGATTCACAAGTTCCCGAAGAGGAACCGGAAGAAGAGTCGGAACCGGAAGAAGAATCGGAACCAGAAGAAGAATCGGAACCGGAAGAAGAAATAGAACCAGTGGGGGAAATAATAAAACAGTTAAGTAGAAGAAAATCCTCAACCAACCGACCAAAGTTAATTATGGTCAATGGTGTTTCCGCCAAGGAAGCAAAGTATTGGGAGGATTACCAATTCTCCGATGAATCGGATCCCGACAAGGATTCCGATGATGTTATAGAAATTACCCCAACACAATTTAATAAGGCAAAAGAGAACAATAAGAGAAAGGGCATAAAATAGAGAAATTTGATTCCAAACCCGATGAACTTTATATGTATCGTCAACACCCGTATTTCTTAAGTTGTGACAATAACCCGGGAACCTCTAAACCACCAGGTTTTTCTAAACCAATGTGGAAAACGACGGCTCGTATTAGGGGAACATCATATATCCCTAGAAACTTGGCAAAACGAACCAAAACCGAAGAAGAAGAAACGAGCGAGTCGGAATAAGATAGTTGTATTCGTGTGGTGTAATATATGTAATATAGTATGCTTATGCTTTATGATATATGTAAAAATTGCTTGTATTAATAAGTATTTTTTTTTATGAATCTAACTCTTGTCTATTTTACAGTATAAAAACACAAAATGGATAGACAACCCAATATTTTAAGAGACCTACCCGGAGACATGATTGATGAAATCTTGTCTAGAGTCGGTCAGAATTCCTCGGCACAACTATTTAAGGCGAGATCAGTTTGTAAGACATTCGAAGAACGTTCCAAGAATGCCTTGGTTTATAAAAGGCTTTCGTTCGAAAGATGGGGGATATCACATTGAGAAATCCATAAGTTACGATGTGTTTACTTTGACGCATATATTGCGGGGAACCCAAATGCTATTTTACGCAACGGGTTAAGAAATTATTTTGACTCAATATATCCGAATATAGGACTTCGTGATTTAGAAAAAGCTGCTAACATGCAACATAAAGAAGCATGTTATGCTTACGGGTTAGTAATGTTCGCTTCTCACTAAAGTGAGAACAAGAACATCAGGCTACAACTATTAAACAAAACGTTCCTACAAGTGACGGAGTCGGTAATTGGGGTAAGAAATGAGGTTTTTAGATTGTTACAGGACTGTTGGACATTACGTAACCCTCGTCCCTTTGACGACGTTACAACACGCTGTCTTATCAACGGCCATAACGGTTATGTTCCACAAGACCAAGGATGGGAAGTAGTCCTAGTAAAACCAGAATGCATGACTTGTTTCTGGATGTATGAATTACGTGTATTTATTGCCTTTGCTAAACGACTTGTGTACTAGCTAGAATTATCTTCACAACCATCTTGTATCAAATTTATTGTGTGCTATATTTCATGATATATGTAAAATAAGCGGTATTGTAAGTTTGTAAAATATTGTGTAAAAGTTTAAACGCGAAATATTATTATAATCAGTTTTTCATATAGAATTGTAGTAGTTGAATTATATATTAGCTACTAAGTATGAACTTAACGGGTAGGTACTACCCGAATTTAAACTTATAAAACACTAATATGAAGAAAAAGCTTTTATAAATGAGTTCATATTATGCTACGAGATACTATTGACTACTCTTAATATTCTGTATGATTAACTTGTTTCATTTGACTATTTTGAAGGAAATGGCACCAACTACTCGACATACCTTGAATTTGAGCGAAGAGGAATTTCGTGCCTTTCTTGCTTCAAACATAGCTGCAGTACAGGCTGCGCTACATACCAACAATAACCTTGGATCTAGCAGTACATGAAATCGTGTAGGATGCACCTACAAAGAATTCACTGCATGCAAACCTTTGGAATTTGATGGAACCGAAGGACCGATCGGATTGAAACGGTAGACCGAGAAGGTCGAATCGGTGTTTGCCATAAGTAAGTGTACTGAAGAGGACAAAGTGAAGTACGCTACGCATACCTTCACAGGTACTGCGTTAACATGGTGGAATACCTATCTAGAGCAAGTGGGATAAGATGATGCTTACGCACTACCGTGGTCAGCATTCAAGCACTTGATAAACGAGAAGTACCGTCCCAGAACCGGGGTCAATAAGCTCAAGACAGAACTTAGAGGGTTACGAACCCAAGGATTTGATATTACCACGTATGAAAGACGATTCACAGAATTGTGCCTATTGTGTCCGAGAGCGTTCGAAGATGAGGAAGAGAAGATCGACGCATTTGTGAAAGGATTACCGGAAAGAATCCAAGAAGATATAAGTTCACACGAGCCCGCCTCCATACAACAGGCATGTAGAATGGCTCACAAACTAGTGAACCAGATTGAGGAAAGAATTAAAGAACAGGCGGCTGAAGAGGCCAATGTGAAGCAAGTCAAAAGAAAGTGGGAGGAAAACGGTGATAAGAATCACCAATAAAACAACAACAGCAATTACAACAATAATCGCAACAACTATCCCAACAATCGCAACATCAATCGCAACTACAACAAACGTCCCAACAACAATAACAACAACAACAACAACAACAGCAACATCAACTACAACAATCATCCCAACAACAATAACAACCGCAACAACAACAATAATCAGAACGGGGTTCTGCACCAAATTTTGCAACAAGTGTAAAAGAAATGGTCATAGCGCTGCGAAGTGTGAGGTCTACGGACCAGGGGTTAACAGAACGAAAGGAACAAATGGTGTCGGAACGAGTAATGGTGGAGCAAGTAGTGTCGGAGCAAGTTATGCCAATGTAGTTTGTTATAAATATGGAAAACCGGGTCACATTATTAGAAATTGCCCGAACCAGGAGAACACGAATGGACAAGGCCGCGGAAGAGTTTTCAATATTAATGCGGCAGGGGCACAAGAAGACCCGGAGCTTGTTACGGGTACATTTCTTATTGACAATAGATCTGCTTACGTTTTATTTGATTCGGGTGCGGGTAGAAGCTATATGAGTAGAGATTTTTGTGCTAAATTAAGTTGTCCATTGACGCCGTTGGATAGTAAATTTTTACTCGAATTAGCAAACGGTAAATTAATTTCAGCAGATTATATATGCCGGAATCGAGAAATTAAACTGGGTAGCGAAATATTTAAGATTGATTTGATACCAGTAGAGTTAGGGAGTTTTGATGTAATAGCTGGCATGGACTGGCTGAAGAAGGTGAAAGCAGAGATCGTATGTTATAAAAATGCAATTCGCATTGTACGAGAAGAAGGAGAACCCTTAATGGTGTACGGAGAAAAAGGCAACACGAAGCTACATCTTATTAGTAATTTGAAGGCACAAAAACTAATAAGAAAAGGTTGCTATGTTGTTCTAGCACATGTAGAGAAAGTACAAACTGAAGAAAAGAGCATCAATGATGTTTTTGTCGTAAAAGAATTTCCCGATGTATTTCCGAAAGAATTACCGGGACTACCTCCACATCGATCTGTTGAATTTCAAATAGATCTTGTACCAGGAGCTGCACCAATAGCTCGTGCTCCTTACAGACTCGCACCCAGCGAGATGAAAGAACTGCAAAGCCAACTGCAAGAACTATTAGAACGTGGTTTCATTCGACCAAGCACATCACCATGGGGAGCTCCTGTTTTGTTTATCAAGAAGAAAGATGGTACATTTAGGTTGTGTATTGACTACAGAGAGTTGAACAAACTTACCATCAAAAATCGTTATCCACTGCCAAGAATTGACGACTTATTTGATCAACTACAAGGCTCGTCAGTTTATTCGAAGATCGATTTACGTTCTGGATATCATCAAATGCGAGTAAAGGAGGATGATATTCCAAAAACTGCTTTTAGGACGCGTTATGGTCATTACGAGTTTATGGTTATGCCGTTAGGATTGACTAACGCACCAGCTGTGTTCATGGACCTTATGAACCGAGTGTGTGGGCCATATCTTGACAAGTTTGTCATTGTTTTCATCGATGACATACTTATTTACTCAAAGAATGATCAAGAGCACGAAGAACATTTGAGAAAAGTGCTAGAAGTATTGAGGAAAGAAAAACTGTACGCTAAGTTTTCAAAGTGTGCATTTTGGTTAGAAGAAGTTCAATTCCTCGGTCAGATAGTGAACAAAGAAGGTATCCAGGTGGACCCGGCAAAGATCGAAACCGTTGAAAAGTGGGAAACCCCAAAAACTCCGAAGCATATACGTCAATTTTTAGGATTGGCTGGTTACTACAGAATATTCATCCAAGATTTTTCCAAAATAGCAAAACCCTTGACTTCATTAACGCATAAAGGGAAGAAATTTGAATGGAAGGATGAACAAGAGAAGGCATTTCAGTTATTGAAGAAAAAGCTAACTACGACACCTATATTGTCATTGCCTGAAGGGAATGATGATTTTGTGATATATTGTGACGCCTCAAAGCAAGGTCTCGGTTGTGTATTAATGCAACGAACGAAGGTAATTGCTTATGCGTCTAGACAATTGAAGATTCACGAGCAAAATTATACGACGCATGATTTGGAATTAGGCGTGGTTGTTTTTGCATTAAAGACTTGGAGGCACTATTTATATGGGGTCAAAAGTATTATATATACCGACCACAAAAGTCTTCAACACATATTTAATCAGAAACAACTGAATATGAGGCAGCGTAGGTGGATTGAATTGTTGAATGATTACGACTTTGAGATTCGTTACCACCCGGGAAAGGCAAATGTGGTAGCCGACGCCTTGAGCAGAAAGGACAGAGAACCCATTCGAGTAAAATCTATGAATATAATGATTCACACTAACCTTACTACTCAAATAAAGGAGGCGCAACAAGGAGTTTTAAAAGAGGGAAATTTAAAGGATGAAATACCCAAAGGATCGGAGAAGCATCTTAATATTCGGGAAGACGGAACCCGGTATAGGGCTGAAAGAATATGGGTACCAAAATTTGGAGATATGAGAGAAATGGTACTTAGAGAAGCTCATAAAACCAGATACTCAATACATCCTGGAACGGGGAAGATATACAAGGATCTTAAGAAACATTTTTGGTGGCCAGGTATGAAAGACGATATTACTAAATATGTAGGAGAATGTTTGACGTGTTCTAAGGTCAAACGGAGCATCAGAAACCATCAGGTCTACTTCAACAACCCGAAATCCGGGAATGGAAATGGGAAAACATTACCATGAATTTCATTACTAAATTTCCAAGGACTGCAAGTGGTTATGATACTATTTGGGTAATAGTTGATCGTCTCACCAAGTCAGCACACTTTCTACCAATAAGAGAAGATGACAAGATGGAGAAGTTAGCACGACTGTATTTGAAGGAAGTCGTCTCCAGACATGGAATACCAATCTCTATTATCTCTGATAGGGATGGCAGATTTATTTCAAGATTCTGGCAGACATTACAGCAAGCATTAGGAACTCGTCTAGACATGAGTACTGCCTATCATCCACAAACTGATGGGCAGAGCAAAAGGACGATACAAACTCTTGAAGACATGCTACAAGCATGTGTTATTGATTTTGGAAACAGTTGGGATCGACATCTACCGTTAGCAGAATTTTCCTACAACAACAGCTATCATTCAAGCATTGAGATGGCGCCATTTGAAGCACTTTATGGTAGAAAGTGCAGGTCTCCGATTTTTTGGAGTGAAGTGGGGGATAGACAGATTACGGGTTCGGAGATAATACAAGAAACTACTGAGAAGATCATCCAAATTCAACAACGGTTGAAAACCGCCCAAAGTCGATAAAAGAGCTACGCCGACATTAAAAGAAAAGATATAGAATTTGAAATTGGAGAGATGGTCATGCTTAAGGTTACACCTTGGAAAGGTGTTGTTCGATTTGGTAAACAAGGGAAATTAAATCCAAGGTATATTGGACCATTCAAGATTATTGATCGTGTCGGAACAGTAGCTTACCGACTTGAGTTACCTCAACAACTCGCGGCTGTACATCACACTTTCCATGTCTCGAATTTGAAAAAATGTTTTGCTAAAGAAGATCTCACTATTCCGTTGGACGAAATCCAAATCAATAAAAAAACTTCAATTCATTGAAGAACCCGTTGAAATAATGGATCGTGAGGTTAAGAGACTTAAACAAAACAAGATACCGATTGTTAAGGTTCGATGGAATGCTCGTAGAGGACCCGAGTTCACCTGAGAATGAGAAGATCAGATGAAGAAGAAGTACCCGCACTTATTTCCAGAAGATGAGCCAACACCTCCAATCGCTTAAAATTTCGGGACGAAATTTATTTAACGGGTAGGTACTGTAGTGACCCGAACTTTTTCTGAACCTTTCTATGATTATATGTTTAATGAAAACTATATTTACATGATTAAATGTTTCCAACATGTTAAGCAATCAAACTTGTTAATAATTGGTTAATTGAAACGGAAATTTTGTAAACGTCTGATTACCCAGTTTGACCAATGATTCACGAACGCTATAAGTTGTATATGACATGATGATACATAAATGAATAAATATATATGTTTTACATGATATAATGATCATCAAGTATCTCATTAAAAATAGTAACAATAAGTTATATACTTAAAAAGGAGACTATTGACGTATGAAATTCGAAACGATACATATAACGATTATCGTTATAACCACGTCTTACTAAATATATATGAAGCATATTAATAAATTGTTATATTATATATAACATGATAATATGATAATTAAATATATCATTAAGTGTATTAACAATGAACTACATAAGTAAAAACAAGACTACTAACTTAAGGATTTCGAAACGAGACATATATGTAACGATTATCGTTGTAACGACATTTAAATGTATATATCATATTAAGATATATTAATATATCATAATATCATGATAATATAATAATTTAAAATCTCATTTGATATTATAAACTTTGGGTTAACAACATTTAACAAGATCGTTAACCTAAAGGTCTCAAAACAACACTTACATGTAACGACTAACGATGACTTAACGACTCAGTTAAAATGTATATACATGTAGTGTTTTAATATGTATTCATACACTTTTGAAAGACTTCAAGACACTTATCAAAATACTTCTACTTAACAAAAATGCTTACAATTACATCCTCGTTCAGTTTCATCAACAATTCTACTCGTATGCACCCGTATTCGTACTCGTACAATACACAGCTTTTAGATGTATGTACTATTGGTATATACACTCCAATGATCAGATCTTAGCAGCCCATTTGAGTCACCTAACACATGTGGGAACCATCATTTGGCAACTAGCATGAAATATCTCATAAAATTATAAAAATATGAGTAATCATTCATGACTTATTTACATGAAAATAAAATTACATATCCTTTATATCTAATCCATACACCAATGACCAAAAACACCTACAAACACTTTCATTCTTCAATTTTCTTCATCTAATTGATCTCTCTCAAGTTCTAACTTCAAGTTCTAAGTGTTCTTCATAAATTCTACAAGTTCTAGTTACATAAAATCAAGAATACTTTCAAGTTTGCTAGCTCACTTCCAATCTTGTAAGGTGATCATTCAACCTCAAGAAATCTTTGTTTCTTACAGTAGGTTATCATTATAATACAAGGTAATAATCATATTCAAGCTTTGGTTCAATTTCTATAACTATAACAATCTTATTTCAAGTGATGATCTTACTTGAACTTGTTTTCGTGTCATGATTCTGCTTCAAGAACTTCGAGCCATCCAAGGACACGTTGAAGCTAGATCCATTTTTCTCTTTTCTAGTAGTTTTATCCAAGGAACTTAAGGTAGTAATTATGTTCATAACATCATTCGATTCATACATAAAAAGCTATCATATTCGAAGTGGTAAACTAGTAATCACTAGAACATAGTTTAGTTAATTCTAAACTTGTTCGCAAATAAAGTTAATCCTTCTAACTACACTTTTAAAATCAACTATACACATTATCTATATCTATATTATATGCTAACTTAATGATTTAAAACCCGGAAACACGATAAACACCATAAAACCGGATTTACGCCGTCGTAGTTACAACCGGGGGCTGTTTTGGTTTGGATAATTAAAAACTATGAAAAACTTTGATTTAAAAGCTATACTTCTGGGAAAATGATTTTTCTTATGAACATGAAACCATATCCAAAAATCATGGTTAAACTCAAAGTGAAAGTATGTTTTTCAAAACAGTCATCAAGATGTCGTTCTTTCGACGGAAATGACTACCTCTTTCAAAAACGACTTGTAACTTGTATTTTCGACTATAAACCTATACCTTTTCTGTTTAGTTTCATAAATTCAAGTTCAATACGAAACCGTGGCCGCTTAAATCACTCAAAACGGATTAGAAACGAAGAAATGGCGAGCAAAACAAAATTGGTAAAAACTACTCATTTTAGCTACGTGAAAATTGGTAACAAATCTATTCCAACCATAACTTAATCAACTTGTATTGTATATTATGTAATCTTGAGATACCATAGACACGTATACAATGTTTCGACCTATCATGTCGACACATCTATATATATTTCGGAACAACCATAGACACTCTATATGTGAATGTTGGAGTTAGCTATACAGGGTTGAGGTTGATTCCAAAATATATATAGTTTGAGTTGTGATCAATACTGAGATATGTATACACTGGGTCGTGGATTGATTCAAGATAATATATATATCGATTTATTTCTGTACATCTAACTGTGGATAACTAGTTGTAGGTTACTAACGAGGAAAGCTGACTTAATAAACTTAAAACATCAAAATGTATTAAAAGTGTTGCAAATATATTTTGAACATACTTTGATATATATGTACATATTTGTTATAGGTTCGTGAATCGACCAGTGGCCAAGTCTTACTTTTCGACGAAGTAAAAAAACCTGTGAAAGTGAGTTATAGTCCCACTTTTAAAATCTAATGTTTTTGGGATGAGAATACATGCAGGTTTTATAAATGATTTACAAAATAGACACAAGTACGTGAAACTACATTCTATGGTTGAATTATCGAAATCGAATATGCCCCTTTTTATTAAGTCTGGTAATCTAAGAATTAGGGAACAGACACCCTAATTGACGCGAATCCTAAAGATAGATCTATTGGGCCTAACAAACCCCATCCAAAGTACCGGATGCTTTAGTACTTCGAAATTTATATCATATCCGAAGGGTGTCCTGGAATGATGGGGATATTCTTAAATATACATCTTGTTAATGTCGGTTACCAGGTGTTCACCATATGAATGATTTTTATCTCTATGTATGGGATGTGTATTGAAATATGAAATCTTGTGGTCTATTATTATGATTTGATAATATATAGGTTAAACCTATAACTCACCAACATTTTTGTTGACGTTTTAAGCATGTTTATTCTCAGGTGATTATTAAGAGCTTCCGCTGTCGCATACTTAAATAAGGACGAGATTTGGAGTCCATGCTTGTATGATATTGTGTAAAAACTGCATTCAAGAAACTTATTTCGTTGTAACATATTTGTATTGTAAACCATTATGTAATGGTCGCGTGTAAACAGGATATTTTATATTATCATTATTTGATAATCTACGTAAAGCTTTTTAAACCTTTATTGATGAAATAAAGGTTATGGTTTATTTTAAAATGAATGCAGTCTTTGAAAAACGTCTCATATAGAGGTCAAAACCTCGCAACGAAATCAATTAATATGGAACATTTTTAAACAATAAGAACGGGACATTTCATCCTGACCTCATGTAGTGCTATTGGAATAGAACTATGAATTATCTAAATATAATGGCGTCAGGCCAACGTGGTTATATTACGTTAATTCATAAAGAAGTCCCAATATTGTGACATGAGAAATAGAAAACGAGTCAAAGAAAATTTTTACACTACTCATTTAGAAATTCCGATGTATTACATGGGTAGGGAAAATATTCATTATCTTATTTATTGATATACGAGAAGCTCGTTTTAACCAGATTGTCTATCTCATGCTCTATCCTTCATAACTCGCTTGTTAGCAACAGCTTCGCTCGGGAACAGTTTTGGACCAAGGACTTATGTCCTGATAATAGTCAAAACAACATTTAACTCATTGGTTTTCATGACTTCATAACATTTGTTGGTCAAATGTCGCACGACAATTCAAGTCCTTTACTCGATCTTCCACGATCTTACTTCAACTTGTAACCTCTGAAATACAGATACTATGTTATCATCGGGAGTTTTACACATTTGTTTAATTGGGCGGTCCTCACGAGATTATGGTCGAATAGAAGCAATGAAATATTTTGTCATGTATACAACTTATAAAATCATATATGTACGTATGGATTCAAATGAATAAATTTACCCTTACCTATTTTGTCTAGTATATACTAAATCATACCTTCAAAATTATTTGTTAAAAACCACTCATTTATTGAGCTGTTTGACTAAGTCAATTTATTTTATATAAAATGGTACACGTTGTACATACTTCTAAATTTACTAAGAACTTCGTTCCATTTATGTTGTCACATCAAACGTTTAAAGATTTTTCAAAACTTCTTTGATTGATTATATTAAAGATTTTTGTATTAATCTACACCATGTATGGATCACACTTCTTCTTATCCTCTGTTTAGAGATGAAACTTACCATTAAGATCCTTGTTAAAGACTCTTACGCCACTTTGGATGGCAGTTTCATAAAATTGTTGAAAAGTCTTTGCGCTCATAAAATTTTCCCTCTTATGATTGGACATGGCCGAAACGCCGACCAATAAATCAATTTTCTGGGGTACACTCGGTGGTCACCCTATTGTAAAAAAGGCGCTAGGTGGATTTCTACCCCAACTGTTGTTATAGTGGGTATCATGGATGTATATTACACTAGACCGTTTGAGGAGTTTCTACTCTCAATATTCGCGGTTAACCGCAACACCCTCTTAAACATTAATCCTAGGATTCAATACTTTGAGGTGCACGATGAAATGTCCCGTTCTTATTGATTAAAAACGTTCCATATTAATTGATTTCGTTGCGAGGTTTTGACCTCTATATGAGACGTTTTTCAAAGACTGCATTCATTTTAAAACAAACCATAACCTTTATTTCATCAATAAAGGTTTAAAAAGCTTTACGTAGATTATCACATAATGATAATCTAAAATATCCTGTTTACACACGACTATTACATAATGGTTTACAATAAAAATATGTTACAACGAAAGAAGTTTCTTGAATGCAGTTTTTACACAATATCATACAAGCATGGACTCCAAATCTTGTCCTTATTTAAGTATGCGACAGCGGAAGCTCTTAATATTCACCTGAGAATAAACATGCTTTAAACGTCAACAAAAATGTTGGTGAGTTATAGGTTTAACCTATATATATCAAATCGTAACAATAGACCACAAGATTTCATATTTCAATATACATCCCATACATAGAGATAAAAATTATTCATATGGTGAACACCTGGTAACCGACATTAACAAGATGCATATATAAGAATATCCCCATCATTCTGGGACACCCTTCGGATATGATATAAAGGTCGAATAGTCAATATGAACGGGACATTTCAACTCTCACCATCATCATATTTTTTTTCAATTATAGCTTGGATCATTCAATCATTGCATAAACGGATTGCTCTCATCATTCTCTACACGATCATACCACTTGATTATTGATTAGGGTATAAACCCTAACCCTAGCTTTTCAATTTTTTTTGTTTTTATATGTTATAATGATAGTATAGTGCTTGTATGTTGTTGGATTATTGATTGTATGCACAGAATCACTCGTTATTGCATGTTTTCGGTTTGATTGATTGTGGACAGCAAACTATTCGACCGTTTCAGTGAACTAAACTGATGTAAATGTTAAATTAAAGTGTTTAGATGTGTTCCTCTCATCAAGACATTAATTTTAGACTCCGGATTCATGTTATTTCTATTCCCGGAACTTAAGTTATGATTAAAATGGTGTTTTGTTGAGATTAAATTGTGAAAACGAATTGGTACAGGTATGGTCCGACTTTGTGATCATCTTTGGAGTCTTTAGGGTGTACTAATGTGTTAGGATTGATGATGGGATGAACTTTCATAATCGGGTCATCGAAATCCGAGCCACGGATCACCCGGTATGACTAAAACATGTTTTTGAACGGATTAAAGCTACAAGTTGATTTATGGCTGTAAGTCACGACTTATTTGCTGTTCTTGGGGTGTTCTTGAGCACACTAATGTGTCGGGTGGGTTGGTTAGGCGACGATATATATAAGACACGCCGAAAAGTGATTCCCAGGGCTCAAGTTATGACCCGATGAACTTTTAATTAAAACTTATGGTTATAACATCTAGCTTATGATATAAAATAATGATTTTCATTATCATTAAATTACTTATGATATAAAAGTGATTATTTAAATTAAGACTTATGATATACATATTTATTATATCATTTATTAATTACATTTTGATTAATGAAACTTTAATTAAACTTGTGATTAATAATACTTTTATTATTAATGAAAAATACTTATGGTAAGTATTAAACTTATATTATGAGATTATTATAATAAGACTTATAATAAGGATTAATTAATTATTTAATTATTATAAGGCTTAGTTATTATTTAATTATAATTTAATTATTAAATACTTATGATTTAATAATTATAATTAGAAACTTATGATATGATTAATAATTCATTATTAATTAATAATACTTATGATATGATTTAAAATCTATTATTAATTAATAATACTTATATTATGACTAATATTTAATTAATTAATTAAATACTTATGTTATATTAATTATATCATTTAAACTTATGTTAACTTTAATAATTCAATTTAATTTAATTAGACTTATGTTATGACATAATTATACATATATGACTTTAAATAACATTATAACTTATGTTATTAATATAACTTATACTTTTAAAATTAACGTTGACTATGTTTGACCAAGGTTGACTTTTGAGTTGACTTTCGGTTGACTTTGACTTTTAGTTGACTTTTGTTGACTTTCTAATTAAGAAAACTTTCCTAACTTATAAACTTTCTAAAAATAGAAACTTTCTAAATATGAAAACTTTCTAAATTGAAAACTTTCCAAAAATATTAACTTTCCTAAAATAGAAACTTTCCTAAAATAGAAACTTTCCTAAAATAGAAACTTTCCAAAAATGGAAACCTGCTAAAAATAGAAACTTTCTAAAAATAGAAAGTGTGTGTCTGTACGCTGCTCCGATCAAACCGATGCATGTTGAGTATTGTTCTATGTCTACTTGTAACATGTACAATAGCTATCATACTAAGACTTGACCTAAGTTAGTTATTTATATCGATCTGCTTTATTTATAGGTCAGCGTTGTGATCATTCCTGATCACTTTACTTCTTTTGTTGTTCGCATTTTTGTGTGGTTACTTCATTTTCTTTAAGGTGAGTTATAGTCTCATTTTTTCCATTTTAAATCTTTTGGGATGAGAATACATGCACTTTATTTTATATTTTGGACACAAGTGGAAGTTGGTTTAAATTATTCATTGTGAGTCGAACAAAAATATTCCCTAATCTGGTAATTGTAATCACTGATTTCTACTGGTGAACGCGAATCCTATGGATAGATCTATCGGGTTTGACAACCCCATTTCGAGCGAGTCGCGCTAGCAATTTATAATCGAAATGTTTAGTACTTCGTATTTAGTTGAAGATACACTTGTTCGGTGTATATTATTTATTGTGTTTGGCAAGGATAAATAAATGGTTAAGTGGTTACCAGGTGGCTTACGGAAAATGGAATAATATTTTTATATGTTTTCTAGCATATAATTTTGTGGTCCAAAAAGGAGTTTTTATGTTTTCAAACATAAATTTTTATGGTTTAAATTAAATATTGTTTGCAATATTAAAATCTATAATTCACTCAACATTTTTGTTGACAGTTACTCGCATGTTTTATTCTCAGGTTCATGATTGATTGCTTCCGCTGTGCTTAGAGAGTCTGCATATTTATGATGGCAGCTTTTGTTAAACATTAACTTGCATTCTATTTTGATACATTTAATAGTGGATGTTGTTGACTTGTTTTGGTCAACTTTTGGTTAGGTAATAATGTATGATTTTTCTAAACTTACACATTTTGGTAGGTTTCCTTTATAGGAAATCATTTTTTTTTAATAAAGAATGCAAGGTTATTTATCAAATTCATATAGAGTTATGATCAAGCTGTGGGACCAAGATAACGATGGTCGTCAAGTGTACTATGACGGGTCGTTTCATTGTTGCTAATTGAGTGTGATAATGTTGAATGTCAAAACATGTGTTGATGATGATCTCAAAAGTCTAGAACACATATGAACTTTGTGAAAATCTTAATCTAATTGCAAACTCATTGACACTAATGAAGAGTGAAAATGTGAAGAACATTAACATCAAAACATCTAAGTATTGATGATAATTAAAGTTTGCAAAACTTGTTGCCTACAATTGAATTATACACTTTGAATTGATTTGAAATATCATTATGTAGAAAAATAGCAAGGACCAGGGACGCTCAATCTAAAGGAGGAGAGAATAGATATAATCCTCCAACTGATGCGAGATAACGTACAACATATAACAAGAAATGGCTCAAAGCAAGAGCAATAGCAGAAGGAAGAATCATAAGCCTTGAAGCATTCCCTGAAGTAATTGACAAGCTGTTTGAAAGGAATCTAGCTTCGTTTGTACTAATCAATGGACCTATAAATCCTGAGTTGATAAGAGAGTTCTATGCCAACTATAGCTTCAACACATAAACTAAGATGGTAAGATTTCATCTTAACAAAAAGTGGTGGGAATTTCCTCTCAAAACTTTTGGTGAAATTCTGGGTGTTCCTATTGAAGGAATGGAGTTCTACAGTAGACGACACAAACTAGAACATCTTCCTGAGTTTATTCAAGCTACCGATGTATTAACCTTGCTTTGCAAACCTAACGCCAATCACTCCGAAATCTTATCCAAAGGATTAACCGAAAAGGATCTCCGATTAGATCTGGACATTCTGAACAAAATCATTGACCACAACATCTAATGTAGGTTGGGGAACCACTCTCACATTCATGTTACCCAAATTTTTGTCATGTGGGCAATTGAATTAAATGTGGAGATTAATGTGGCATTTTTGATGATAACACGAATGAGCAATCTGATGACTGAATCAACTAGATCTCTTCCGTATAGAATGCATCTAAACAGTCTATTCAACTACCTCAAGGCAACACACGCTATTGTTCAATAACTTTCATTCGAGCCACTAGACAAGTCAACTATCATTCGAAGTGGTCATATAGGAGAATCCTCTCGTGGAAGAAGATCGAGTCTTCATGAGGATCTTGAAGAGATTGAGAACTATCAACCAGAGGAAGAATCGGATGAAGAGGAGATAGAAGATGAGGAGGCTAACTTACAGGAACATCAAGAGTTCGTGAATTCGAATTTCAAAACCAAGATTGACAGAATTCTGAAGCGAGAGGAAGAGATTAGCGAAAATCACTCTAGGTTCAAGAAGGCATTGAAAGGATTTGTGAAAACAATTTCTTGCAATAGGTCGTAACTTGTATGTCTGGGATAATGATCTTTATCTGTGTACTATGTGGAATGCTTAAATGTTGGTACTAAACAATTATGTGTAAGATAGTTAATAATGTTGTGTTTATTGTGTGCTTAAGTTGATTTTGCTTGTATACCCATGCAAAAATAGAAATTTGTCACTGTACGGCTGCTTCCACGGTCGACCGTGATTCGACAGCAGAACACCTGACATAATTAATTTGTCCTAGCACTCTTACACAAATTCAATGATCAATAGATTGCAAAAGGACAAATTGATATCTCTGACAAAGTGCTCTCAATTTAGCTACCTACCCCATTAAAGTTTGCTAGACACCATTCATCATTTGTCTATTAAAGCAAATACATTCAAAAAATTCACACCCCATCAACTACTCCAAACATCTCTTTGCAAAACAAAGGTTCTTCACAATGAGATCCATTGTTGAAGGGAGAGAAGTTCTTACACATCATCTTACTACCTACTCTCTTGAAAGCTTCTCAAACATCAAGTGAGGTGTCTTTCTTAATCTAAGAGGCTGACTCTATCCCCTTCACATCAATGAATTCTATGAGAATTTTCAACTCACACAATAATGAGAAAATCTAATTTTCTCTTTATGGAAAAAGTTATTCATTAACGCTTAAAGAATTTGGAAATATTATGGATGTTCCGAGTGAAGGTCGAACATTCTTTCTAGAACCAAATTCGTTTGATGAATTTCCTAAATGGGTAAAGAAAGACAATGCACTAGATATTATGTGTAACGGAACTCTTAGACCCAAATACATTAAAAAATCAAGTCTTACCAAATCCAGTTGATCAATTCAACTAAAAAAATATCATTAAACAAATGAAACCCAAATAAACTAAACAAATATAACTACAATTAAATTCCCATGTTCAATGAAACATTGGCAATAGAAACAAAATTCCAGCTAATCTCAACAGCATACTAAAGTCGAAGCACAAAATTCAAGCTTTTACCTGATGAAATGACATACACCCAGTAAAAAAGATTCAATCTTTAACACAATCAATTTATTAACTAATTAGATACTCTCACTAAACTCATTTCAAGAAACTCAACAATCACAAGTAATGAATACCAAAAATCAAACTTTAGCAACACTGCACAAGTAATGACATCCACCCAGTAAAAAAGATTCAATGAATACCTGATGTTGTAAATTCCGAAGAAACCCTAAAATTTCCTCCCAATTCGCGACCGTCATATAAGAACAACAATGGCAAGAAGTGTTCGATACTTTATGAATATGGATATGGAAGTCACACAGTTAGACCCCACTTATAATCTTTTTTGTTACGCACTCAAAGTGACGAATCTATGATCCGAAATCATGTGTATCCAATATAAGATAAACATAAATTAACATTCACTATAACGAAAATTAACATTAGATACTTTACAAAATCTAAATAACTATTTAAACGCTCATTTTAAAGACATGTTGTTTTATAATTGGTAAAAGTAGCTCACCTTGTAGCTAACCTTTAACTGATTTCAAACTTGTATCGGATAGGAATATTGAAATGTTGAATCGAAGAAGAAGATCATTCTGCATTCGAATTAAAACCAAATACGATATTCATTCAAGCATTTAATCAAACACTTAAAGTGAAACAAATATCCCACATGTCAATCAATAAATTCGTATTCTTCAAATAAACTTTATTATATATCAAGTTACAAAAGACAATATTCATGACTAATGTTATCGAAACCATCTGAAGTCAGCAACTAAAAAACCAAATCACCTGCTAAAATGGAATTAAAATTATATAAACCATAACCATAATCAGATTAAGAAGTTTACCAACTACAATAAAATCTCAAATGGAAGGTTTCGGATGACATTGCTTTTCATGCCCATCTTGGAATGCATAGCATCTACCCCTGATCGGTTCATCTCCTTCATTACCTTCATCCTAAGCATGTTCTCCATGGACTGCACAGTTGACAAACCCATGTTTCTATACCTGAATTGTGTAAAAAAAAAAATTCAAAAATAAGAGAAAACATGCATTTATAGAAGACTTGCCTGCTTAACCGGGTAACTTCATCATATACGAAACTAAATAAAGGAGTTTATGAATAAATAGTCAATAAACAAAATTAAAAGCATACTGAACCTTGATGAACAATGAAGATTCCATTATATCAGAGTATTGCAGTAGGAGATCGCGAAGAATTTTATCGGATACAAATATTAGTCATCTATGTAAATATATGTCATCTAGTAATTCCATTATAAAATAAGGGTTAAGAAATTTACCTTAATCGAAAATCGAGGATTCTAAAAGGATTTAATCCGGATCATGTAATAGCTTCGTGTTCATGGTTAGGGTTTCGAGTTCTTGAATATTATGTAACAAATGATGAATCAATCTTCATCAATTAAAACCCTAAATTAGTTAAACGAAGATCGAACTTAGCTGCAATCGTCCTTCGTCCTAATCAAAACCTGAATTAATTTTATCATATAAACATGTATGAGAAGAGAGATCGACCTGCACCAGAATTGACGGATCAATGGATAAGAGATTTTGATAATGATGAAGAAGGCAGCGATACGCATCAATGGATACATATCGATGGCTCAGATATTTTTGATGATGATGATGATGATGATGATGATGAAGGGAGCGATGAATGGGATTTAGTTTCGTGATTGATAGATGAAAGGTTGCAAATGATGAAAAAATTGTAATCCCTAATTTTTTGAAAAAGGCCGCATAGTTTTGGAGGTACAGGGGTATATGTGTAATCAAACAATTGAAGTTTGGGATTATTAGCTCATAATCTAGATTAGTACTTAATC
The DNA here is from genome assembly GCF_046630445.1 of Rutidosis leptorrhynchoides. Lineage (NCBI taxonomy): Eukaryota > Viridiplantae > Streptophyta > Magnoliopsida > Asterales > Asteraceae > Rutidosis > Rutidosis leptorrhynchoides. The sequence goes on along the minus strand of NC_092342.1, from coordinate 86,604,818 downwards.
AATGGTTCAGATCAAACAAAGCTAATATAATGAGTGGCTAAGATTGTTTCTCTTTTTTAAAAGTGAGCTAATTTACCTTTTGTTATTATATATAAGAGAGAAGAGAGATTGAGAAATATCCGGTGATACTGGAAAAAACTTTTCAAAATCTTTCAATCATAAATTTGAATTTTAATACTTTTATTTGTTTTATATATTATTTGATGAAATTTATATAAATGAATTAAATTTTAATTTTTAAACTTGTTGTTATTAATATAATTTTTATCAAATATATTATATAACATAAAACAATATATTTATTGTCAAATTGTGAAAACTAGTTTTCGAACCCTCGCTTCGCGCCGGAGGTTCGATTTTTAATGTATTTTATTGTGTTTAGGTACGTAGCCTGCGAGTGAAAAATCAACATATATGAATAGTACCCTAAATATTTAGCATTTTTTTAAAAGTGTCTGTTTTGCGTATAGTTAGTGACATTGTGTTCATAAAATTATTTCGAGTTTAAGGATGGTGTCGGAAAAATTTAACTCGTTGCGAGCGAGAAGATATGACCTGTTGAATATTTGAGTGGAGTTTATTTAGCATATTTTATGAAAATTTTGATTTGACGCTTTAACCCCTGTGTTGGGGGTCGATTTTAATTTTTGAACAAAGTGTGGGGGCTTGTGTGGTGTTACTTGAAAGAAAGAAGGGAAAAGGGGGAATGTGAAAAGACGAAAGTACACCTGGTACTGTTCATAAGTTTTGTCTAATAGTTAGTATGGTAATTATAGAAAGTAAGTTTCGATAAGGAAATTAAATACTTCATACTTCATAAATAATATAATTGAGTTTAAATAGTTAAAAATGGAATGTTATAGTGTTTAAACAAAAACATTGACTTAAAAACTTATGATTAGCATTGTCCTAACAATTTTAGATCGGGGTAAATTTTGTAAATTCAGGCAAACTCCAAATTTATATACATGTGCTCTATATAACTCCAAACGGCGGTGATAAAACGGAACAAAAAAAAAGATAGAAAGAAAAGAAAAAAAAAGAGGGCTGTTATAGAGGCCGCAATTCATCACCGGAGAAAGACCTAATTTGTGATTTACATTAAACGATTACTGATTGTAACCTTCATCCGATCGATTTGAATCGATTTTGTTTTTTTTCTATATATTCAATCGATCAACTAGCAGCAACTGAACCGATCGATTCAGGAAGATTCGAGATTGGGAAATTTAGGGTTTTTGTAAGTTCCTCTTTCAATTGAACTATTTTTTCCGCTATTTTTTGCTAAATTTATCCACTCTGGTACATTAATTACTCGAATTTCATGAATATTTGTTCAATTTTATAATCTGATTAGCTATTTGTTAATTTGATTCGTTGCCTGAGTGTAGTATTGTAACCCTAATTTAGTCACATTACCCCTAATTTTATATATGAATTGTTTTCTTTCAGTTAGTACATTAAATCGCTTTGTGTTTCTTATATACATGTTTTTTTTATTTGTGCGATATGATTGATTTATGCTGATGTTTTTATGCAGTTTTTGTGTTAATCACGTCTTACATTGTCCAAGTATTGGCTAGGAGACCTCTGAAGATTGAATATTTAAGTGTACAATGGCAGGATATGAGTTAGATGTAAGCAACTATGGAGTTCATCTTTTAACCTCTATATCTTTTCATGTCCTTTGGGATGGGAAGGGATGGGATGATGTTCTTTATCTTGTAAGTTAACTTTATTGTTTATGGTTACATTCGTGTAGCAATATGAGGATTATGAAGATGAAGCTGGTGAATATGATGAGGATGGTGATGAATACGAAGAACAAGAGGAAGAAGAAGAGGAGCAGTTGCCGACGCAGGAGGAGTTGGAATACCTTCAATTTAGGAACAAGTTGAAGGATAATGTTAGAAAGAAGATGAAGACTGGTGCAGGTTCCGTCCCTGCCAATTCACGGGAGATAAAAAGTAAAATGCCCTATGACAAGTGAGTACCTTCCTTTAAAAACTAATAATATTATCACGAGGCTTGTTTATATCGTTAGGTCTTGTCTTATGAATGTCCAAGGATCATAACTTAATAAAACTAAGCACTACGTGTTGCAGTTTTGGATCTTTTTTTGGGCCTTCACAACCAGTTATTGCCCAAAGAGTAATTCAAGAAAGCAAGTCACTGTTGGAGAATCCACATTTGGCAGAAAGGGTTTTAAAAGCTAAGAATGGTGTATGTATTTTCTTTCCTATTCTTCATAATAGTTATGGTTTTAGTTTTATGTATAAAAATACACTCAAGTAATAACTGTTTGGTCTTTATGAAGTGTGTAGTTGAGGTAAGAGTTGTGATAAAAACACATTTTAAGGTTTAGGTTCTTAAAATATGGAATTAATATTTTTAACAAGTTGATTTTAAATGGTTTATATCTTTGTTGGATTCTACAGAAGAACAAGGGTGGTACTTCAACTCAAGCAGCAACCAAGGCTCGACCCAATGGCAATGGGCAGCTTCGGAGAGTAGAAAATCATGTAAGATTTAGTTTTTATTTGACCAATATATTAATTTTTCTTAACCCCATATATTTAAACTTCTTTTTTACCTTTTAGGCGAAACCTAAAGCAAAAATTCAAATGTTAAAGAATACGAGAGACTACTCGTTTCTATTATCGGATAACGCCGAGTTTCCAGTTCCTCCAAAGAATCCTCCTAAAACTGTCCCCTCACCAAAACCTGGTATGTTACTTCATATATGTTTTTTAATATTATATTATATAAAATATAAAATAAAAATAAAAATACATATTCCAAAATATTTACAATGGAGTTTTTTGATATATGCTGAAGAGGTGCATTTGTCACAAAGACATGCAAATGGTAGTGGTAGAAAAGTAACGAATGGACGTGAAGAGAGAAAACCCGTGCCTACGTCTAGTCAAAGTCAAATGCGAGCGAAACCTGGTCAACAAAGTCAACGACCTAGTACTACCAGTAAGTCGACTTCAAGACCATTAGATTCACGAAAACAAGTTGGGAAAAATGAAGGGAGTGGTCTGGGCCGGCCTTTGGGACATAAACATTTGCCTTCAAAGACGCCATTGGCCAACAAGCAAAAGGCGGTTTCTACACAAGTTGCTAGAGGATCGATACCCAACGGGCACAAACCGGTCCCACCCAAAACACCAGCGTCTGTTCATAAACGACCCGTTGAACATAAGAGGGATGATAGAGGATCTAGTAATGGAAACATTACTAGAAACCCTGTAGTGACATCTAAACCTCAGGTATATTTGTTTGTTTGTGGTTTCCCTTTTTGTGTGTACACTATATAAGTGTCAGAATGGGCGGGTTGAGGTAATAAGTTAAGCTGGATTCAGGTCAAAACAACTAGTTTTTAGTACGGGTCAGAATAAGTCTGGTTGGGTTGACCTGAAACATTTTACTTTATTATTTAAAATAAAATGTGTCAAATCCAAAAATATTGTATCAGAATATAAATACTATATTGTCTTAACAGAGCCTGATTTGGCCCATTCATAGGCATATGGGTTGAAATTGTCACTTGGTAGGTACCATGCTTAAGATTAATGATTTGTGATGTAACATGTTTTTGGCTTGCTTTTGAATCTGACAGATAAAGCAACAATCAGCTAGACCACCATCCAGCTCACAACATAAGGAACGGCCATTAAAAAGACCTGCTCGGCCCTTTGATGATGATGATGATGATGATGATGATGATGATGATGATGACGGTCAGCAAGCCATCAGCATGATCAGAAACATGTTCAGGTAGACATACTTTCTATATGTGTTTTGTGTGTAGTGTTTGTGTGTTAAGAGAAATAAATGTAAGAATTATAAATAGTTTACCTACTTTTTAGAGGCTCACCAAATATATGTTTTATATAATTGTATAGATAATAATAGATGATAATTGTATAGATAAATGTTAGGTGTTCATTTTTAATATTTTTGAAAGCATGGATGACTATAAGAGACTTTGTTTTGCAGATATAATCCCAACAAATTTCGTGATGACGATGATGATAGTGACATGGAGGCTGGTTTTGATGACATCATGCTAGAGGAGAAACGCAGGTCAGTGACGATTATGAGAATCTGCGTATATTGAATGCACAACACTCGTTAAATTTTCAGGCCCTTGTTTGTTTCTGCGTCATCGTATATTTATCATAGTTAAAGTTATTGCTTTTATTATATGTTCACCCGCACAATTCTACAAATTTGGTTAAAATAATCAAAACTCAACTAAGTACTTGTTTTGACCTGTTACTTAAAAATTTGCACGTTTTGCACCTTTATGTTCACCCGCACAATTTCTACAAATTTGTTTAAAATAATCAATGCAATCTGTGTTAAACTAAACCAAATTTGTGACATATTTGCATATGTAACTGATAACTCTGTAATTTAGTGCGAGGATTGCTGCTATGGAAGATGAAGAAGAGCTTAAGAAAAATGAAGAAGAAGAAAGGAGAGAACGAATGAGAAAACAGGCAAAGAAACGAAAGCTTAGCAATCGATAATGATTCAAGGCCCGGCCCGGCCCGGCCCCTCATCAGCATTAGTGGATCAAAATTGGCCCCGTGTTAATTTATGGAAATAAATAATGAAATAGAGATGGGACCTGGTCTTGGTCTTGGTCTTGGTTTCTTTCAGGAACCATAAGTATGCATTTTACAAAAGGTTTTCTACCCATAGTTTAGTCGGAGATTATGCTTTAGAAAGGGTAATACATTGCTACCAATGTTAATTGGGTTTCATTAATTTCGAAGTTATGGTTTTTTCTTTTATTTCTAAAGCTATAATTTAATCTTTATTTAGAAAGAAATTGTACATTGCTACCAATGTCTCGTTTTTTAGTTGGTTTGAATCCTGTTTTTTTTTTTTTTTTTTTTTTTTTTAAGTTACTACCTATTCTCGTAGCCAGTTTTGTTGAGTTACTCTTTGTTTAACTAATCGAAGGATTATGATGAACTTCATGTATGAGACCCTACTATAGGCGGGGCCGCTTCAGAAAAATGGATACAAATAACAATTTATTTTGTTTGAAATTTGGAATCCTGAAAGGTGATGTATTTAAGTCTAGCTGTTTCTGTTTAAGGCTCTAATCTATCTGATCCTAACTCATTATGCCTGAACTTGTGAATCAATTGAAGGTGGGGGTGGGGCGTAACAAGTAGTAACAACTATTGTTGTAATCTAATAATGTATTTTAGCTGATCAGAATTTTGATTTGTTAGCTGAGTGATATATACCAAGAAAGAATTAGTAATAGCAACCAAGTTGGCAAGTTACTAAAACAATGTTGTCATGCCTTGCAACAAGCGAATCCAGAAATAGTAATATGATTTCATCTTTCAAGAGTGTTGTCCCATTAATGCCAAAGAATTATATAAATACATATATTAGAATATAAGATCGTCAAACAATAAATATAAATAAAAATAAATAAATAAAGATATATAGTTATATACTTTTTTTTTTTTTTTGAAAGGCAAGGTAATTTTATTAAAAATAACAAAACACGAAATACAAACTAGCCAGGAGCTAGACTAAACACAACAACATCACGCACCGCATAAATAAGACGCACACACACGAGGACATTAGAGACACGACAAGTAAGCAATTCTAAGTTTCCGAGTCGGATGACGCGCACGAAGAGCAGCAAGAGCAGCAACTAATATCCTCATCCGAGTCATTCATCACATTCTCGATAAAGTATCTTTCGTGCCACCGAAAGTTCTCTCGACGACGATTACGTTTCATATTACGCCTACCCCACACATGATTAATAAAATGACTTTTGATCAAAGGTGGGGCTTTTTTCTTTTTAACACGAAAGCGAGCAACCGCGGAATGTGCTAGACAAACAAATTTTCCCGGGCTAGGTTCGCCCACATGTCTTTCATCTGAGCCCAGGTCTATCCTGTTTGGGTCTTGATTATTCATAACAAACTCAAAAGAATGGTCTGGCCCAATACCACTTACAGGCCCAATTTGGTTATGAATATAACACGATTGGGGCACCTGGGAAACAGGATCAAGCGTGCCAGGTTCACTGTGCCATCAGTTCCCTCGAGACCTGTATCTTCACCATTGGAATTTGCATCTGAGTGCCTCGGTGATTGGAAATTCAAAGGTAACGATTCACAATCTAATTTGAAATCCGGGGTGGAATTCGAGGCAGGAGAGGCAGGAGGACCGTCGGATGGTGGTGGTTTCCTGATTTCGTCAGACTCCTCCGGCATGAACTCGCCGTCTTCAATCTCGATATCATCGGCTTCTGCATCCTTTACATCTGCCGGCGACTCACCTTCATCTACAGTCTCAGAAGATTTGCTCGCCTGTAAATCATTTAAATTATCTTCACGTAGTTTACCCGATTTAGCCGATAAATTGAACCCGTCTGTCGAATCTGGGTTCATAAATGTCGATATATTATCACCCATATTAGACCCCTTTGCTGGCTCAGATTGGACCCCAACGTTAATACCATCGATACGGGTCTTGTTAATTTCGACCAAGGACCACGAAATCCGGTCCTTGTTGAAGCTAAAAATAAGGTTATGATTGCTCACCGATTTTGGAAGATCAAATTCAATCCATTTACCATCGATTTTTAACTCGATACGATTCGACTTATTAGTTCCAATAGAATCTGCGAAGGATTTACCTCCCCAAATAAATGGATTTGATGTGCTAGACGATAGACGACTCCAAGGAGCAGGTGGGAATGCTTCAAAATCATCGACATTCAGATTAGGAGCATTACCATCTCCCTTGTCTTTCAAATTGACTGCACAACTTATATTCTGAACTCGACTGTTACCATCTCTCTCGATTGCCTTATAGGCACGAATCCACCTACCGTTGATGCGAATGTTGTTTAAGGATTTCGTGAAGGAGACAATGTCAGAAACGTTCTCAAAACGAACGTACCCGAATCGTTGACCGCTCGACAACCTCTTCCGAGCAAAGTATACATCCTTAAGAGCCCCATAAGTCTCATATACTTTCCGACAATCATCACGAGTCCACGATTCAGGAAAATTGAAAATTAAAAAAGATGTAACACGACATTCACTCGATTTTGCACACGAAAAGCCGTTTGGCTTCGACATTTGGGCTATATCATCTTCGGCCAGAGGGGTGGCCGGAGAAGATGGTGGTGGGATGGGCGATAGTAAGGGGAGATGATCGGAGCAGGGTGGTTAGAAAGGGTTAGCGTATACCACATAAATAAATAATAAATAAAAGGGTAGTTGTTGATGTGATGATCTCACGAATAGTCTCATGTTTGATTGACACAAACAACACATCTTAAGATGGTAAGACAAAGGGTCGAAATCAGCACTGTAGAATTTTGTTAGAACGTATACGTGTAACATCTCTTTTACTTTAATAATAAAAAATCTTCAACATTAATTTAATATTAGTAAGTATTAATATTAATATAACTAAAACGGAACAATTATTATAATATATAAATATATATATATATATAAATGGATAGTCAATTATTGATACACAAAAGTAATATTATTGTATTACCTAAACTTGTGATATTTTTGCTATAAATAGCCATGAATGCAAGCATTAAACTTGCATCATTTCTTACACTTACAAAGTGTTTCTTTCTTTCTCTCCATTATCATCTTTGTTCTTACACTTCATTATTAGTATTCTTAATCAAGAATCAAATCACTAAAGGTAGTTATAAGCCTACTGAATTATAACATCAAGAATCAAATCACTAAAGGTAGTTATAAGCCTACTGAATTATAACACGTTATCAGCACGATAATCTTAATACTAATTATGGTTGGCTCTGCCACCTAAATGACATATGGTAGGTTATACCACCTGAATAATATATGGTCGACACTGTCGTCTAATTATCATTTATGTTACTAACATTTATATTTCAATTATCTAACATTTATATGGCCGACACTGTCGCCTAATTATCATTTATGTTACTAACATTTATATTTCTATTATCTAACATTTATATGGCCGACACTGTCGCCTAATTATCATTTATGTTTACTAATATTTATATTTATGTTATATAACATTTATTAATGATTGCTTACATATGGTCGACACTGTCACCTACTTATCATTTATGTTATATTAAATTTATGTTTAATGTTTATATACTTATGAATATAAAGTGACTATAATTTATCATGTTGTTTGTTTTAATAGAAAATGTCGAATCTGTAAAAGCTTAAATTTACTCCTTTAGAATCAACTGGAAACAACTACATGCCATGGGTTATAAAAGTAAAAATGCATCTTAAATCAATGGGCATTCTTGAAGCCATAAATGAAAACAACACTTATTCTGAAAAAGAACAAGCAACGGCATGTTGCTTTATTCATCAACATATTGATGAATGTTTACAAAATAATTATGTGACTGTAGAAGATCCCCATGTTTTATGGGAAGGTCTCAAAAGCAGATTCAATAATCAAAGAGAAATTTTACTTCCAGCTGCTATGGAACAATGGAGAACATTAAGGTTCCAAGACTTTAAGAAAGTAAATGAATATAGCTCAGCTCTGTATAATACATGTTCACAACTTAAATTCCGTGGACATGAAATAAGTGATGCAGACATGATGGAGAAAACTTTCTCCACAATGAATGCTGCAAACATCACAGTGCAAAGAAATTTGAGAATGCTAAAGTTCAAAACATATCCTGAACTTAATTCATATCTCTTAGTTGCAGAGCAAAATGATGAGCTATTAATGAAAAATCAGCAATCCCGTCCTACTGGTACACTTGCAATCCCTGAAGCGAATACTGCAAATAATTATAAACAGGGACAAGGACGCGGGCAAGGTCGTGGTTATAATAACCATCACCATCATCATGCCAAAAGCCATAACTATGGTAGAAACCATCCTTATGGTAATGGTAATGGGCGAGGACGTGGTCGTGGTCGTGGTCGTGGCCGTGGTGGTCAAAGAAATAATAATCCACGAAAATATAAATATCAACCACAAAACAAGCCCACTAAACAAGATGTTGAAGAAAATTCTTCTAAAAATTCTGAAGAATCTTGCTACAGATGTGGTAGAATGGACCACTGGGCTAATACTTGCCGAACATCTAAACATCTTGTTAAGATGTATCAGGATTCGCTGAAAGATAAAGAAAAGGAAGTAAACTTTGTGGATAACGTCGATCCAACAGTCACTGAGAAACCATCTAATTTATATGAAGATTTCTTGAATGTTTAAGTTGTGTGTCTTTCGAAAAATAAACGATTTAATATCGTCTGTCTTTGTCATTATGTTTGCTAAATGTTTCAGTACTATCTATTTGCGTTTAAAATATTGTGTAATATTAATGTACTCACTATTTATTTCTTATATATGAAGTTCAATATGAATTTTGCTGGAATACAACATCAATCAAGTGGTGGAGATTTCTGTATAGCAGACAGTGGAACTACACACACTATACTTAAATCCGAGAAATATTTTATTGATCTAAAACTAACGGAAGGAACTATACATACAATATCAGGACCTGCTAACTTGATAAAAGGGATAGGAAAGGCAAATTTCATACTATCAAATGGTACAAAATTTTTAATAAATGATGCCTTATTTTCTCCCAAGTCAAGCAGAAATTTATTGAGTTTCTCCGACATATACCTTAACGGGTATGATTATCAGTCAGTGACAACAGAAAATGAGAAATATTTAAGTATCACTGACAAGAGTCATGTGGTTGAAAAACTGCCAAGACTTAGTTCTGGATTACATTATACACATATAAATGTACCAGAAATACATATGGTAGTTAACGAAAAATATATTGATCCTGGTGTATTCAGTTTATGGCATAACAGATTAGGCCATCCAGGATCAACAATGATGAAAAGGATTATTGAATGTACTCATGTACATCCACTAAAGGATAGAAAAATCCATCATGATACAATGGTTCCATGTACATCTTGCTCTCTTGAAAAATTGATAACTAGACCCTCACCACTTAAGGTTGAGAAAGAATCACCAATGTTTCTTGAAAGAATTCAAGGTGATATATGTGGACCAATTCATCCACCATGTGGATCATTTAGATATTTCATGGTTCTAATAGACGCATCTAGCAGATGGTCTCATGTTTGTCTGTTATCAAGCCGTAATGTGGCATTTGCAAAATTTCTTGCCCAAATTATTAAATTGAGAGCTCATTTTCCTGATTACATTATTAAAAGGGTGAGACTTGATAAAGCTGGTGAATTTACATCTCAAGCATTTAATGACTATTGCATGTCTATAGGAATTGTTGTTGAACATTCTGTTGCTCATGTGCATACACAAAATGATTTAGCCGAGTCATTGATTAAACGTTTACAGTTAATCGCTAGACCATTGATAATGAGAACAAAACTCCCTGTATCTATATGGGATCATGCAATTTTACATGCTGCTGCATTGATTCGCATCAGACCAAGTGCAAGTCATAAATATTCCCCCCTACAACTTGCTTTTGGTCAAGAGCCAAATATTTCCCATCTTAGAACATTTGGTTGTGCAGTGTATGTTCCAATTGCGACACCACAACGTACAAAAATGGGTCCTCAAAGGAGGTTGGGAATATATGTTGGATATGAAACATCTTCAACATTAAGGTATATTGAACCTATGACAGGTGACGTTTTTACAGCACGTTTTGCTGATTGTCATTTTAATGAAACATTGTTCCCTAGATTAGGGGGAGAAATGAAAAATAAAGAAAATGATGTTTCATGGTGTGAACCTCAATTAAAGTATCTTGATTCTCACACAAAAGAATGCGAGACAGAAGTTCAAAAGATAATGCATATACAAGAACTTGCAAATCAATTGCCTGATGCATTTACAGATACAAAAACGGTGACAAAATCATATATACCAGCAGTAAATACTCCAGCTCGAATTGAAATTCCAAAAGCTGGCAATAACGTCACTCATGAATCTTTGCCACGTCAGAAACGTGGAAGACCAATTGGTTCAAAGGATAAAAATCCTCGAAAAAGAAAATCAGCTGATAATGAAGTAAAAGAAAGTGTTCAAGAAGAACCACAAATCAGTACTCCTACTGCAGAGGAGATTGATGATGTCAATACAGAAATTGCAATCAATTATGCATATTCAAAAATATTATGGAACCGAAATGAAATGAAAAATCTTGATGAGAAATTTTCATTTAATGTTGCATATGACATCATGAATAATGATGATGATCCAGAACCAACATCTATGGTTGAATGTCAAAATAGACATGATTGGGCTCAATGGAAAGAAGCAATACGAGCTGAATTAGAATCACTCAATAAAAGAAAAGTTTTCGGATCCATCATTCTCACTCCTAAAGATGTGAAACCTGTAGGATACAGATGGATTTTTGTCCGAAAAAGAAATGAGAAAAATGAAGTTACAAGGTATAAAGCTAGACTTGTAGCTCAAGGTTTTTCTCAAAGACCGGGAATTGATTATGAAGAAACTTATTCCCCTGTTATGAATGCAATTACTTTTAGGTACTTAATCAGTCTGGCAGTTTCTAAAAATTTAGAAATGCATCTCATGGATGTTGTGACTGCTTACCTATATGGATCACTTGATAGTGATATATATATGAAGATACCTGAAGGATTTAAGGTACCAGAAGCATCAAATGCAAAACCCAAAGAAATGTATTCGATTAAATTACAAAGATCTTTATATGGGTTAAAACAATCGGGACGTATCTGGTATAACCGATTAAGTGATTACTTGATAAGCAAAGGGTATACAAATAACTTTACTTGCCCTTGTGTTTTCATTAAGAAAACAACATCCGGATATGTGATCATAGCTGTTTATGTTGATGATCTTAACATCATAGGTACAAATAAAGAGATCTATGAAGCCATTCAACTTCTAAAGAAAGAATTTGAAATGAAAGATCTCGGAAAAACCAAGTATTGCCTTGGTTTACAAATTGAGCATATGCCTAATGGTTTACTTGTACATCAAACAACATATACTGAAAAGATTTTGAAACGTTTCAATATGGACAAGGCAAAACCATTAAGTACTCCTATGGTTGTTAGATCACTCAATGTTGAAGCTGATCCATTTCATCCATGTGAAGATCATGAAGATATTCTTGGACCAGAAGTACCATATCTTAGTGCAATTGGAGCTCTTATGTATCTTACAAATTGTACAAGACCTGACATTTCTTTTGCAGTTAATTTGTTGGCAAGGTTCAGCTCTGCTCCTACCAAAAGATACTGGAATGGGATCAAACACATATTTCGATACCTTCGAGGAACTACTGATTTATGATTATTTTATTCTAACGAATCAAAACAAGATTTGGTTGGTTATGCTGATGCAGGTTATTTATCTGATTCACATAAAGCTAAATCTCAAACTGGATATGTATTCCTAAATGGAGGTACTGCAATATCATGGCGTTCTCAAAAACAAACACTTGTTGCTACATCATCAAATCATGCCGAAGTGATTGCATTACATGAAGCTACTCGGGAATGTTTTTGGTTGAGATCAATGACACAAATCATTACTGATTCTTGTGGACTAGAACGCGATAAAAGTCCAACAATTATCTATGAAGATAATGCAGCTTGCATAGCACATATGAAAGAAGGGTATATCAAAAGTGACCGAACCAAACACATACCTCCTAGATTCTTTTCATACACTCAAAATCTCATTAAGGACAACGAGATTGAAATGAGATATGTTCAAACAAGCAAAAACTCTGCTGATCTTTTCACGAAAGCACTTCCAACTGCTATTTTCAGAACACACGTTCATAACATTGGCATGAGACATGTTCAAAAGATGTAACAACCGAAGCGATGTCTACTTGAGGGGGAGTCAACTCCATGCTGCACTCTTTTTCCCTTAGCTAAAGTTTTTCCCACTGAGTTTTCTTTAGCAAGGTTTTTAACGAGGCAGTAACTTACAGTTGATCTTCAACAAACAAAATTGCTATCCAAGGGGGAGTGTTATAATATATAAATATATATATATATATAAATGGATAGTCAATTATTGATACACAAAAGTAATATTATTGTATTACCTAAACTTGTGATATTTTTACTATAAATAGCTATGAATGCAAGCATTAAACTTGCACCATTTCTTACACTTACAAAGTGTTTCTTTCTTTCTCTCCATTATCATCTTTGTTCTTACACTTCATTATTAGTATTCTTAATCAAGAATCAAATCACTAAAGGTAGTTATAAGCCTACTGAATTATAACATCAAGAATCAAACCACTAAAGGTAGTTATAAGCCTACTGAATTATAACAACAATAATTTTTTTTTGTTTATATATAGTAGCTGATAGCTGATTTATTTATTTTTTTATTTATGATATGATAGCTGAAATTCTATTCTATAGCTGTGTAAGTTAAAACCATTTCACATTTCCCATATCTGCCTGGAGCACCGGGCGTCTTCAAGCTGCCATTGTTACACAAGGTTCTTTCTCGTTATCTCCCTTTCACTCCAACACAAACACATAGTCACCTTCAGTTTATCTAATCTATTTTAATTAATTATTAATTTATCATTATGCAACCTGCAATTTACTTCTTTTATTCATGTTTTTTTCCTAATCGTATTGTTTATTGTGATTCTTTTCCCTTGAAATCTCTATGCACACTTGATTAACAAAATCTAACCTAATTGTATGCATCGCTCAGATGCTTATCACTAATTTTAATTTATATTGACTGTACATATACATATATACAATCACTTAATAATAAAAAAAATATAATAATGCATTTTGATGTTTTTAGAAAAAACGTTGTTGGGTTTATTATTTTGTTTCCATTTATGTGAAAGTAATGGCCCAAGCCCAACAAAAATAGGCCCAAATGCTTGTTGACTTGGTCAAGCATTCTAGGCATTTTGAACTCCAAGTGCAGATCCATTTTTCATTAAGAGAGAGATCAGAGAGTTTTAAGAAAAAGGGAGAAAACCCCAATTTCCGTTTTTTAGCTACAGCAGTTCATAAAAGAGACGATCCCCGGAGATCCGACCGTTGAATCTTCTTCGTTTTTGGGCTGTGTCTTCCTGACATCAGTGCCAACATTTTCAACCGTTGAATTCGTCTAAAGAGGTCTGTAGCTCGTGATTTTGCTGCTGGAACAGAGAGCAGATTATTGGGTGACGAATTTCCTCTTTTGTCTTTAAATTGTTTCATATACTTGTTGATTATTGTTGTTCAAGAGTATGATGATGTTGTATGCCTCTAGTTGATCTAGAGAAGGATTATTGTATTGCTCTCCTTGTTGATGATAGTGGAATTTAAGTGGCTTACGAGTCCCGTGGTTTTTACTCTCGATTTTGAGGGGTTTTCCACGTAAAAAGTCTCGTGTGTATTGTGTGTGCTTTGTTATTTCGTATTTGCTGATTTGGGACAGAATTGGGGCTGATTTGTGGTGATTGTGGTATACCTTATTTGTTAGTTTCCTCACGGGTTCATACGGGTCGGGAAATGCTTGTCAAACGGGTTTGTTTCCGCTTTGTAGTTTGCCCGTTGTGACCATTTTCCCATCAAATTGGTATCAAGAGCTAGGTTATTTGATTTGACTTGTGTGAAAGATGGAAGCTAATACAAGTAAAATGATTAGTTTAAATGGTTCAAATTATCATGTTTGGAAAGGTAAAATGGAGGATCTTCTTTATGTGAAAGATTATTATTTGCCTGTTTTTACTGAGGATAAACCTGAGGAAAAATCTGATGCTCAATGGAAAATTTTGCATAGACAAGTATGTGGGTATATTCGGCAGTGGGTTGATGATAATGTTGTGAATCATATTACTGGGGAGACTGATGCTAAAGCCTTATGGAAAAAGCTTGAGCAGTTATATGAACGAAAGACTGGGAATAACAAGTTGTTCTTAATTAAGCAGATGATGGCTTTGAAGTATCATGATGGGACTCCTATTACAGATCACCTAAATGCATATCAGGGTATTATAAATCAGCTTGCAGGTATGGGTATCAAGTTTGAGGATGAGATTCAGGGTCTCTGGTTACTTGGTACATTACCGGACTCTTGGGAGACTTTTAGGACATCTTTGTCCAACTCTGCACCGAATGGTACTATCACCATGGAATTGGCTAAGGGTAGTATTTTGAATGAAGAGATGAGAAGAAAGTCACAAGGTTCCTCTTCACAGTCAGATATCTTGGTCACAGAAACGCGGGGGAGAAGTCATAGTAGAGGTCAGGGTAAAAGAGGCAATCATCGTAGCAGCTCACGCAAAGGCAAATTTGCTAACGTTGAGTGTTATAATTGTCATGAAAAGGGGCACACAAAGTGGTATTGTCCAAAGTTGAAGAATGAGAAGAAAAAGGCATATGACAAGAATAAACAAAAGAAAAGTGATGGTGGTGATGATGATAAGGTTGAAGTTAACGCTATCACAGATGAGTTCTTTGTTTGTATTGATTATGATATGATCAATCTTACTCATGATGACACGAGTTGGATTGTTGATAGTGGTGCTACATGTCATGTTGCAATTTGTAGAGATCACTTCTCATCTTACACTCCAGGTGACTATGGATTTGCTAGGATGGGTAATGCCGGGTTATCAAAGATCGTTGGTATTGGAGATGTTTGTTT
Source organism: Rutidosis leptorrhynchoides (assembly GCF_046630445.1). Lineage (NCBI taxonomy): Eukaryota > Viridiplantae > Streptophyta > Magnoliopsida > Asterales > Asteraceae > Rutidosis > Rutidosis leptorrhynchoides. The sequence goes on along the minus strand of NC_092342.1, from coordinate 86,589,119 downwards.
GAAATTTGACACGGGAATGGAGTTAGTTTTGCATAATGTAAAACATGTTCCGGATATGAGACTTAATGTTATTTCAACAGGCATTCTTGATGATGATGGTTATTATAACGGTTTTGGTAATGGTATTTGGAAACTAACTCTTGGTTCTATGATAGTGGGAAGAGGCAAGAAAGACTCAAGATTATACATCACGCGTCCGAAGATCATCCAGAACATTGTTAACGCAGTGGACAATGTTGATTCTACTGAGTTGTGGCATAAAAGACTTGGCCACATGAGTGAAAAGGGGATGTCTATCTTGTTCAAGAAGAATGTGTTGTCGGGTGTTAGTGGTATTGATTTGAGTAAGTGTTCTCACTGTTTGGCAGGGAAACAGACCAGAGTTGCGTTTAAGAGTCATTCTCCTTTTCGAATGGAGAACATACTTGATCTAGTTCATTCGGATGTTTGTGGGCCTATGAAGACTAGGACACTTGGTGGATGTTCCTACTTTGTTACATTCATCGATGATCATTCCAGGAAGGTGTGGGTTTATACCTTAAAGTCAAAGGATCAAGTATTTGAAAAGTTTAAGGAATTTTATACACTAGTTGAAAGGCAAACGGGGAAGAAACTCAAGTGTATTCGGACTGATAATGGCGGTGAATACATTGGCAGATTTGATGCTTATTGTAAGGAGAATGGTATTCGGCATCAAAAGACTCCACCAAAGACACCTCAGTTGAATGGCTTAGCAGAGAGGATGAACAGAACTTTGGTTGAGAGAGTTAGATGTTTGCTTTCACATGCAGGGTTGTCCGATTCCTTTTGGGGTGAGGCTTTAAATACGGCAGTTCATATTATTAATCTAACCCCTTGTGTTCCTTTGCGTTTTGATGTTCCTAACAGGGTTTGGAGCGGCAAAGATGTTTCTTACCGTCATTTACGAGTTTTTGGATGTAAAGCTTTTGTTCATGTTCCCAAAGATGAGAGGTCAAAGCTTGATATGAAGACTAAGCCATGTGTATTCCTCGGCTATGGTGAAGATGATTTTGGGTACAGGTTATACGATCCAGTTCAGAAGAAACTTGTACGAAGCCGAGATGTTGTTTTTACAGAAGATCAGATGTTAAAAGATGTTGAGAAGACAGATTCAGTTCCTCAAACTAGTGCCGATCTTGTTGATTTGGATCCAGTTACTTCACAACATGTTGGAGATGATGTTCATAATGATGAACATGGTACTGATGATGATTATGCTCCGGAGCAGGTAGAGATTCCAGTACCAGATGTGCCCCCATTTGTCCCACTTAGGCGGTCTACTCGAGACCGTCATCCTTCTGTTAGATATTCTGCTGATGAGTATGTATTAGTTACTGATGGGGGAGAGCCAGAATGTTATTCAGAAGCAATGAAAGATGCGCATAAGAAAGAGTGGGGTGAAGCTATGCAAGATGAGATGAATTCTTTGCATGAGAACAATACTTATGAGCTGGTGAAGTTACCTAAAGGCAAGAGAGCTTTGAGAAACAAATGGGTATTCAAAGTGAAGACAGATGAGCTTACTTCACAACCAAGGTACAAAGCTAGGTTAGTCGTTAAAGGATTCAGCCAGAAAAGGGGTATTGATTTTGATGAGATTTTCTCACCGGTTGTGAAGATGGGATCTATTCGAGTGGTTCTTGGGTTAGCTGCTAGTCTTGATCTTGAGGTTGAACAGATGGATGTCAAGACTGCTTTTCTTCACGGTGATTTGGATAAGGAAATCTACATGATGCAACCTGAAGGTTTTCGGGTTAAGGGTAAAGAAAATTATGTTTGTAGACTTCAGAAAAGTTTATATGGGTTGAAGCAAGCACCGAGACAGTGGTATAAGAAGTTTGAGTCGGTTATAGGAAAGCAAGGCTACCGAAAGACAACTTCAGATCATTGTGTTTTCTTTCAGAGGTTTGGTGATGATGATTTCATCATATTGTTGTTATACGTTGATGATATGTTGATTGTTGGTAAAAATATTAAAAGAATTGCGCAGTTGAAGCGAGAATTGAGCAAGTCTTTTGCTATGAAAGACTTGGGGCCAGCAAAACAGATTCTTGGCATTCGGATTTCTAGAGATAGAGGTGCTAAGACGTTACATATATCACAAGAGCAATACATTGAAAAGGTGCTAAGTAGATTCAACATGAAGAATGCTAAAGTGGTTAGTTCCCCTCTTACAAACAACTTTAAGCTATCAGAAAGAGATTGTCCTACTTCAAAGGAGGATGTTGAGGAGATGGATATAGTTCCATATGCGTCAGCAGTTGGTAGCTTGATGTATGCTATGGTGTGTACTAGGCCTGATATAGCTCATGCGGTAGGTGTTGTTAGTCGGTTTATGTCAAATCCGGGTAAGAAGCATTGGGAAGCTGTTAAATGGATTATGAGATACTTACGAGGTACTTCAAAGTTAGGTATCACATTCGGAAATGGAGAGCCGATGCTTGTTGGTTATACAGACTCAGATATGGCAGGAAACAAAGATAACATGAAATCCACTTCTGGATATTTGATGACTTTCGCAGGGGGAGCAGTTTCATGGCAATCAAGGTTACAAAAGTGTGTTGCATTGTCTACAACCGAGGCTGAGTATATGGCAGCAACAGAAGCGTGCAAAGAACTATTGTGGATGAAAAGGTTTCTACAAGATCTTGGGTTTAAGCAATCACGATATGTGGTTCTTTGTGATAATGAGAGTGCGATTCATTTAGCTAGAAATTCTATGTACCATAAGCGGACAAAACATATTGATGTGAGGTATCATTGGATTAGAGAACGTCTTGAAGATGGTTTGTTTGAACTTGATAAAGTTCATACCGATGATAATGGTTCCGACATGTTCACAAAGGCTTTAGCAAGTGAGAAGCTCAAGGTATGTTGCTCGATCGCGGATGGCGAACTCTTCCACATAATTGGAAAGGGGGAGATTTGTTGGGTTTATTATTTTGTTTCCATTTATGTGAAAGTAATGGCCCAAGCCCAACAAAAATAGGCCCAAATGCTTGTTGACTTGGTCAAGCATTCTAGGCATTTTGAACTCCAAGTGCAGATCCATTTTTCATTAAGAGAGAGATCAGAGAGTTTTAAGAAAAAGGGAGAAAACCCCAATTTCCGTTTTTTAGCTACAGCAGTTCATAAAAGAGACGATCCCCGGAGATCCGACCGTTGAATCTTCTTCGTTTTTGGGCTGTGTCTTCCTGACATCAGTGCCAACATTTTCAACCGTTGAATTCATCTAAAGAGGTCTGTAGCTCGTGATTTTGCTGCTGGAACAGAGAGCAGATTATTGGGTGACGAATTTCCTCTTTTGTCTTTAAATTGTTTCATATACTTGTTGATTATTGTTGTTCAAGAGTATGATGATGTTGTATGCCTCTAGTTGATCTAGAGAAGGATTATTGTATTGCTCTCCTTGTTGATGATAGTGGAATTTAAGTGGCTTACGAGTCCCGTGGTTTTTACTCTCGATTTTGAGGGGTTTTCCACGTAAAAAGTCTCGTGTGTATTGTGTGTGCTTTGTTATTTCGTATTTGCTGATTTGGGACAGAATTGGGGCTGATTTGTGGTGATTGTGGTATACCTTATTTGTTAGTTTCCTCACGGGTTCATACGGGTCGGGAAATGCTTGTCAAACGGGTTTGTTTCCGCTTTGTAGTTTGCCCGTTGTGACCATTTTCCCATCAAACGTTTCAAATTATTATTGGTCCAATTGTGTTGTTGAAGAATATAATTAGGTTTTTTAATAATCTGTTCTCAGTGAGCCATTTATGTGTGTATACTTGATGATCATTTTGTTTATAGAAGTAACATCTTCTAATTGTTGATATGAAATTTAATTCTGTTCACATCCAGATCAAGCGGATTTAGTTTTTTTTATAAGTAGTTATTATATTATATTATATTTTTCTATTAAGCAATTGAATATGTACAATTCAATTTTTTTTTTTTTTTTTTTTTTTTTTTTAACTTTATAACTGTTAAAAATTATCATTTGTAGATAAATATGTGTTTTTGTACTTTCATGTTGTGTGACAATTGTTCCACTTAATTCATAAGAAAAATTGGTCATTACTGGTTTCTTCCCTATATTGTTTGTAGAGATGATACTTAACTTATTAAGTTCTACATAGGGTAGATGTTATAATATATAGTACAACCATATATCATATTATCACATGTATTTCGAAGTTGTTTTCCAAGATAATTTGGAACTTAATTATTTGACATGCTTAAACGTACTGGATATCAAAATGTTTCATGTTGAACATTAATGTTTAAATTAGCTTTATATTGATATTTAATATTTTAAACCTCTTTCGCTGTAGGATTGCTAAAAGTTACAAATAATGGTTGCTTTTACATTGCCTCAAAACTCATCCATTCAACTCCGATCCTCGTTACTGCCTCAGAAAACTCAATGTCTTAACAGCGCACAGTTACTTCCTGTAAATGATGTTACTTTGCGTGGTACACGATCAATGGGAACTAGAAGTATGCCAAGATTATGTCATGTTCTCTCTGAGAAAGAATCATCAAGCTTGTCCGGTGGGACCGCCAAAAACGACAACCCGATAATTGTCATCGACAATTATGATAGCTTCACATATAACCTCTGCCAGGTTATTTCTTATTCTTGAAAAACTTAGCCAGAATATGAAACATACGTTTGTCTGTTTCATATTAATTAATGTCTTTTAAATTAGATAAACTGAAAACTACGTCTTTTTTTTTTTTTTTTTTTTTTTTTTTTTTAATCTCTAGTATATGGGAGAGCTGGGATGCAACTTTGAGGTTTACCGTAATGATGAGCTAACAGTGGATGAACTTAAAAAGTAATTACTTTATTTTCGTAGTATAATTGGATTTTTATTACATTTGTTATATGGATCTGTAGATTTTATGTTATTTCCTTCACGAATTTTTTATATTTCTTTTATATCTGTTCTTTTTTTCTATTTTCTTACTTTCCTTGTATCGTTTTGTTTTATAGGAAAAAACCAAGAGGAATTCTTATATCGCCCGGACCAGGTATGATCATTTTTCTTTTTTCCTAGTTCGCCTTCAATATTATTTTTTACCCAGAATATCAATCTTAGTATAGGACATATATGTTTTTACAGGTGCACCACAAGATTCAGGAATATCGTTGCCAACGCTACTGGAACTTGGACCTTATATACCTTTATTTGGTGTATGCATGGGACTACAGTGCATTGGTGAAGCTTTTGGAGGTTAGTTTGTTGACATTATACAGTACCAGTGATATAGTTTGTTATGAACATGTGATTAAGTCTTGTGACGGGACCATTTATTTTCCAGTTGTCAAATTTTGGTCTTTTCGAGCAAGAAGTTGGTTAATTGAATGCTACTGATGTAACACAACATTCCCCATTTGAAAAAGATTTTAATTTTAATTCAAATTTCCCGTTTGCTCATCAGCTAGTTGTCTTACAAGAATATAAGATACTAATACAAGTTTGTTAAATTTTGTTTTGCTAAGGTGTTTTCTAAGTAAGTGGTTATTTTAATTAAACTATGTGTAAAGTCATATGGTACTTACAGAGTTTTAAAGTTTAAATTTTCATCGTTGACAAACTTTGATAACTGGTTCTTTTAGCGGTTTGATATCACTCATTGATCCATTATTCCTTTAACAAGCCCAACATGGTTTTTCTTTTTAAAGTTACCAAATCCCTGTTTACACGTATCAGGTTTGTGTGTCCCTACTCGGCTAAACGTCTAAACCTGTACCTCGCAACACAGACCTTACAGGTGGCATATAAAAAGTTAAATCGATATGTTTTAGACCATAATTGAACATATATATAATTCGATTTTATTTTAGAATAGTTACATAAACACAATCACTAGAATATATTTATTTATAGTTGATTCTGGGGAGACTTTTATTACGGTACTTTTTTTTTTTTCTTTGCCCGCGCTAACAAGTTTTGTACAGGAAAAATCGTGCGGTCTCCTTATGGTGTTATGCATGGAAAAAGTTCCCTGGTTTATCATAATGAGGGCGGGGAAGACGGTTTGTTTGCAGGCATATCAAAGTATGTCCAATCACTTCTAATTATCATCGCGAGTAATTTTTTTGCTCGTCTATTAAATGTCATTGTGAGGTGTTACCCAAGGTTGCAAAAATCACTACTTGGGGGAGTACTCAGTCGGGACTTTTTAGGCCGTACTCGTCAACTCGGGTAGTACTCGGAATTTGACCATGTTTGACTTTGACCAATTTTGACCCATTTCCCAGTAACCCGAGTTTTGACCGTTTTTCTAATAATCCTTATTTTTGGCGTAGTTTGACTAAGTTTTACTTTGACCGATTTTCTGAGTAACCCGAGTGTTGACCTGTTTTACGAGTAATTCTTGAGTTTTGGCCGAGTTTGACCGAGTTTGTTCAAGTTTGACTTTTACCAATTTTTGACTGATTTTCCGAGTAACCCGAGTTTTAACCGTTTTACAAGTCGTCCTGAGTTTTGGCTGAGTTTGACCAAGTTTGACCGACATTGACCAAGTACTCACTGAGTTGCAAAAACTAGTTCTGAAACACTGGTTTTATCGTTAGACCATCACTGGGTTTTCCAGTTTCTTGCTTGACTAATTTACCTCTTATTCTTGTTATGACATTTTTTTTTCTCAACATTACGGTTTCTGTATTTAGAATGATGATAATTAATGTGACATTTTTGTTGGCAGCCCGTTTACTGTTGGTAGGTATCATAGCCTTGTGATCGAAAAGGACACCTTTCCTAGTGATGAACTTGAATTGACAGCGTGGACTGAGGATGGACTCGTGATGGCTGCTCGTCACAAAGTTTATCACCATTTGCAAGTAATGTTCATTTTCCCTTATGGTCTAATGCTTGTATAAACATTAACTTAAGAATAAATTTTATGAGTGAACTTGTCGTTTAGGATACTAGGATTGAATTGTTAATGTTGTGTTGTTATGTTGCAGGGAGTACAGTTCCATCCAGAGAGCATTATAACAACAGAAGGCAAGAAAATTGTTGGTAACTTCATCAAACTTATAGTAAGCAAGGAAGCTGTTTCTGGAAACTAAATTGCTCAGTAAATATCAATCAAAAGCTTGAGATAATAGAAAACGTTATTTGCTATATGGTAGCTTACTAGCTTTACCCATTTCAACATCTTAAACCTTCTTTCATAGACATTTTGGTTTTGATATTTTGGTTGTTATATAAGTACTAAGTCAAGGATTGGTTTTTCGTAGCTTTCATACCATAGTTTTTGTCATAATGAGAGGTTGAATGCATCCATATACAGATATGTACAATATATTTTGATATAACTGTTTTTCTATAGAATTAATGCATGGGTATATTTTTCTTGGTTTAATGGTTGGTTTTGGTATATTTATCTAGTTTATCTGCAATGGCTAAATTGTCATGACTACTGAAATCCTCTGTTTTCGAATCGATTATTTTGTATATTTCTAGTGGAGACATAAAATTTCATGATAGCAGTAAATAATTTGATAGATCGTTTTGTGAAGCATGTATGAAATAACAACATATTTAAGTTGGATTAAATTAGGTTTCTTGTTCTATTGTTATTATCATTTTGGGATATTTGGTTGAAGCCAAATTTTGAGCATCTTGTTGCCATGCTTTTGAACCTTCTTCGCTTTGGTTCTATGACATTTCCAAATCAGTATCATGTAACTTTTCATAGTTTAATACAGAGTACTAAAAATATTTATCTTAAAATACATTTAAATTCTAATGTAATTTATCTACTAAAATAAATAATCACTTAACAGCAAGCGTCGATTTATTGGCGTCTTCGCTGCCGTTTAGAGCCTAAATTGAATTTCAGGTAGGATTTGAAACCCATAGAAATTTAATTCTATCATTTTCATGGTGTCTCAGTTTTTATTTTAAATTTTAATCTACTATTTTTTTAAAATTTTTTTCCTACTTATTGGTAGGAGGTCCACTCGGAAGCAATCTCTTTATCCGTCGAATAGAGAGAGTGATGACTTTCTCTACTTTTGAGAGTGTTTCCATCTGAGTCGAGAAATGACTTGTTTTTATTCTCGGATAGAGTAAGAATTGTAGGCTGTTGTTGTTAACAAACTAGTAGACCCAAAAAAAAAAAAAAAAAAAAAAAAAAAAAAAAAAAAAAAAAAAAAACAGCTTAGCTCATCCTTTTGAAAACAAACATAACCAAGCTTTTCCCTTAAAAAAATCAATAAAAGAAGACAAAGCGAAGAAGTGGATTAGCAATGCCAGTTGAAGTAGTCCAATTTTGTTGGAAATATTATTTAATTAGATTACAAGAATTGTTTAAAGATGAAGGTTGTGATGCTAAATCGAGATTAGATGATAATGGGAAACCTTATGTGACCGATAATATGAATTATATCGTCGATTTGTATTATAAGACACCGATTAAGGACGCTTGGGCTCCGGGTAAAGAGATTAGTAAGTTTGAAGGTGTGGTTGAACATGGGTTGTTTTTGGATATGACCACTGCTTGTATTATTGCTGGTAAAGATGGTGTTAGTGTTAATACTAAGTGATTAGGGGATTTGGGTTTGTTTTGAATCTTAATAAAGTTTTCGACTTTATGTATATGGATCTTGTTTCACTAAGATGAATGTGTAACAATGTTGAGATCAAAAATTCTGTTAATGTGTAAAAGATAGAGATTTAAACTATGTTTTGATTCGTTTTCTTCGTATTAACTGTTATAACGCATACGAGCAAGTGATATAATAGATTGACGATTGTTATTCTGAAAACTTGACAAGTTTGTTCTCTTCACCCCGACCCTGTGTTTCCTTTGGAAACCCATCAGACCCACCCCGAAAGAGTCGGATGTCGGAAAATTACCTCCACCGAGTCCTCACACATGTGACAGGAGCAATCATCGTCCCACTACAACAAGATTTGTAAATTTTTGGCGCGAGTGAGGATTGAACCTGCGTCTATTTTAAGCCCAAGTCTCCACATGGTAGGTACCGGCTTCAAAGGTACCGGGTACCACTGAGCAGAGGCGAAGCCAGAAAAACTAATCGATGGTGTCACTAAATAATAATTGATTTTTTGTTAGATACTAAAAGTAATAATTTTCTTCGATGAAAAAAATTATTAACATGGACTAGTAAAATTAATACGAAAGAAAATTATGGTTTATCAACATAAACCTCCTCGTGGCAATGGTAGTTCACCCGCGATGATTCCAGACTGCGCGCAAAACGAGTAATTGTTTTGAGATTAGTCGGCTCACCAAACGAGTTGAAAATCTTTGTAAATAAAAATATATTTTACTTTTAGTAGTTATAAAAATAATATAGATATTTTTGTTAGTTTAGAAAGTCATAAAATATGTCATGTTTTATGTATTCCACCAATTTGTAAGTTGTATGTATGTTTTTATTATTTGAAGTATAATAATAATAATATTATTAAAAATATAATGCAAAATACGAGTAATATTAAACTAAATTGATATATTAAATTAGAAGAAAGAGAGGGAAAAAGTCATGGCAAAAGATATAATACAACACACGCATGTAAATAAATACCGAGTAAAAGAATAAGTAAGTGGGCAGTAAACTCGACTTGAACTTGCACCTATTCTAAAAAAATTAGTTGCAAAGTTCATGAAACCACTCAAGCACCTTGGCTTTTTATATCTAAAACTACAAAGGATAATTATAAGATTCGTACATTTGATGGTGTCAACTGCACCCACAAGCAATAACGTGGCTCCGCTACTGCCACTGAGCTATTGCTACATTGGTAACTTTATTCATGTTAGCCTGCAGTTACTCAGTCTACATTTATCTTGTAGTAACTGAATGTCTTAAAGTTATTTTTTGGTAGGATTTAGTGCTTATTTTTATGATATTTGAGCCTTTTTAGTTGTGAATACAACACTGTATACTTTCTCCAAAGTGCAAGTTATCTTGATTTACTTGTATTCTTGTAGGCTATTTAAAATGTACGTATCAAGTGCTTAGTTTCATACATGGGGCTAACTTTTTTGGAGTGTTAAGTATAATCTTTACATTTGACACTACAAATGGTAACTTTAAAATTTGAAAATGATTAGTGTATTTCAAAGTTTCTTAGAATAAAGATTACTTCTTTTTTTTTCTTCTGGAAATTAGACACTTGGGCCCCTTGTTAATCCAGAAGGGTGTCCTAGAACAAATTCCCTTTATCTGGCTTTAGTTTCTTTCATGTTGAAGCCTTTGCAAAAGTACAAGTCTCCCTTGATACTAAACCTATGATATCAAGCAAACTTTACATAAATACATCATTTTGTGACACTATATATTCACAATATCTGAAACAAGACAATATTATAAACTTAATTATTAATCTGAATCATCGTTCACCGATCTTCATTTGCAATGGATGGTATTACTCGCGCCACTTTATATACGACCTACACTAGAATCACAGTATTGGCACACTTGTTTGGTATCTTAGCAAATATCCTCATGCTAATTTGGTTGTTGCACTATCGCGAAGGACTTGATCTTGATTCATCCAGTCCATATCGTATATTTAACGTAAATTAATTCCATTTATTTTTATCTTTATTGTTCTAATAATAACTTCGAATTTTTCATGTCATATTAACTTCTCTTGTATACAGGTTCACCCTTTTCTTATGTTCTTTGGATTCATATTCCTCACGGGTGAAGGTATGTGTTTTATTTTTTATTTTGTTTTCGATCTTGAGTTAATTTATTTGGATCAAGATATGATGTTGATGGTAATGGTAATTAATACGAATTTAAATTATACGTGTGGTGATGACATAGCGATGATGGCGTACAAAACGTTACCGGCTGATAGACAAACGCAGAAGTATTTACATATGTTCTTGAATCTTTGTGCTCTCGTTTTGGGCGTTGTGGGTATACATGCAGCATTCAAATTCCATGATAAGATGAATATAGTTGATATGTATAGCTTGCATTCTTGGATCGGCATTGGCACTTTCTGCCTTTTCATCTTGCAGGTATTAATCGTTTTACAAATTTAGCTTTGACAAAATTATGTGGTTGGTTCTTAAAACTGTTTGCAAGTATGGGACTAAACTTTTTATTGACGTGGATGCCCCCCGACGTTTGCACATGTTATGCTATTGGTGCTCAACGTTGACGACTGTTAGTGATGGGACCAACCGCGTAAATACCCTCACATATAAGGCACGTGACTGAATTTAATGGAATCTGACTAACGGTTGTTAGTGATGAGACCAACCGGATAATATGTGCAAATACCTGGGGCATTCACGTCAATGATAAAAACTTTAGGCCCATACATGCAATTTTGAACAAAGTTTAGGGACCAACCGTATAATTTTATCCTTAAATTTCATTCTGTTATTTGCTTCTAAGCTAAAATTTATACTCCCTCAGTCTCAATTAAATAGTTGACTTTGTATTATAACTTTGATTGTAAATAATTTTTTTTCTTGTGTTATATAATATTTGATGAAAGTTCTTACAAATGAAAGTACATATAAAATTTAATTTATTCACATAAATTTTATCATATACTATATAACATAAAAAAGTTATTTAAAGTCAAAGTTAAGAAAAAAAAAGTCAAACTATTATATTGAGGCGAAGGGAGTAACAATTAAAGTTTTTTTGTTTCCTTTATTGGTTTTAGGATTGTTTATCGATGTGATTAGGAATCGAATATTTTCTTATTATCATAAACCTTGAACTTGTTTGCTTATTTATGATACATATACTTTGGGCAGTGGTTATTTGGGTTCAGTTTATTTCTGTTTCCAAAAGCACCACCAGTGATAAGAGCAAGGTTAGCACCATGGCACATTGCTAGCGGAAGAATGTTGTTATACATGGCGATATGTGCAGCTGAAACAGGACTGATGCAAAAATTTACGTTTATGCAGCTCACGAATAATCACGAAAGTTATTTGATCAACTTCCTTGCTTTGTTGATCCTGTTATTTGGGATCACAGTTGATCTTTCAGTCCTTTGGACGTTTCGTTTGAGTAACGCGCTATAATGGTCTGATCGTTACATTTTTTTATAGGGTTTAAAGTTTGTTGAAAGTATTTCATTTGTATCTAAGAGTTTTATATATTTGGATTATTTTGTATTTTGTGATTGCCGTTGTTGTTAACTTCAACATGTGTTATATAACTCATATAAGAAGCCACCGAGTGCCATCATAAGTTTCGGCTGATTATAGTATTTTTTTTTTTTGTAATAAGAATTGAAATTGAAACTGTACCCAACTGTCTACTTTTAAAGAAAATTTATTTCATTATAAATACAACACTTACACACCAAAATAAAAACACATATCGTTCTCTATAATTCATATTCATTCTCCTAAGAATTCAATTATTCTAGATGATTTAATACCCGCTATACCGACGAATACAACAATGAATTTATAATGTGGCAGGATTCCTATGATAACCACTACACCAAAACCAAGCCGAAGTTCAGTCCGTAGAAGATATGAAACATAGTGGTAGTGTTGGTGGGTGATAAGTCAGGAGATGCAGGTATGGATGAGGACACATATGACGAAGATGGGGGCAGGTAGGTGTCGATTATGGGTACTTCAAGGTTGCACCAAGTTTCCATGGATGCATAGGTACGATTTAGAACTTCCTTGGAAAGAACAGGATTAGGAAATTCATCTTCCACAAGCTTGAAATGTCTTGATGTGTAGATCTAGTGTGTTAGAGGATATGGGCAATAGTAAGCACTTTATGTGGCCGAGTATCCTAAAAATATGCATGGTTGAGATCTAACATTAAGTTTGTGGCTTGTATAAGGGTGAAGCTAGGGATAACATAAGCAACCAAAGCTTAAAAGTTTGAGATAATTAGGTGGTTGCCCAAATAAGGCGTGAAATGCCGACTTGTTATTAAGTGTTGGTGTCGGCATTCTGTTGATCAAGTACACCGCAGTTGTAAGGATTATATAGAGACATGTTAGCTAAATCGTTGCAATATAGTGCGAGGAACCTGTGTCGAGAAGCCACGGTGAAGACTGTGGTGTTGAGGCGAGGGTTGTTGCCTTAACATGTAGAGCTAGTAGTCGATAAGTAGGTGGAGTAATATTTGGGCATTGTTCAGCAAACATTGGACACTTTTGCAAAGACTGTTCTTTTGTGTTGCATCATTGACATTATTTGGGGATGGGCGAGAACCTATGAAGGCAGGTTTGGAGTTGGCGTTTGAAGTCCTTGTTGTGCGAGCTGGGTTATAGTTATTGGTGTTGTGTTGGTTTATTCTGTAAGGATCTTATAGCCCAAACATAATATCCTGCAATATAAGCTCAAGAGTCCATCCTTATTCTATAACTAATTGGTGATAGAATGACTTTTCCTTAGACTTATATACATACAGTTGTTTTGTCCCATGACCGGTGTGGGACTTTGGTTTGCACCCTTACAAACCTCCCCTCAAATCCAAGTCCATTTGGGCCTCCCCTCCAATGATAGTCCAAATCCAACCTTTACCGCCGCCAACTAGGAACTCTCAACCTGGTGGGAGGGCAGGGAGATTTCGATACAAGGCTTTCTAGGATCAACTCATCGTTCTAGGGTCCCCTCGAACGATAGTTGGGTCCACTCATCGCTGCATATAATGCTGCATATAACCGAGGATGCGTCACGCCGCTGCGTGAGATCGGGGTACACCCATTGCGTCGTCCACCACATCGGGCCTATAGCCTAGCTCTGATACCAGTTGTAAGGATCGTATAGCCCAAATACAATGTCCTGCTGATGTGCGTAGAGGTGTATACGAAATAGTTATATTTTTACTACAAAATACTATTAAATACGATACAATTTTACACAAGTTATTTATTTATTTATAGAGTGGATATACCTAAACCTTGCTACAACACTTATAGGCAGTGTACCTAACCGTACAGTAGTGTAGTTTTTAGTAAGTCCGGTTCGTTCCATAGGGAGCTAGCCAAGTTTAACGCTATATTTTTAAAAACTATATTTGTATAAATATAAATATAAATATAAGTAGTATTATTATTATAAAAGGGGGTTTTTACCGTTTAATGACCGGTTTGTCGATTTTAAAACTTAAGTCGCAGTTAAAACCTAATGTAAAATATTAGAAATAAAAATAACTTAATTTTAAGCGTAAAATAAATAGCGATAATGAAATTGCGATAAATAAAAGTGCGATAAATAAAATGACAATAAATAAAATTGCGATAATTAAAAAGTACGATAATTAAAATGACAATAAATTAAAGTGCGATAATTAAAAGTGCAATTAAATATGAAATAAAGGAATTATGCTTATTTAAACTTCCGTAATCATGATGTTTGACGTGTTGATTTTAGTTTATTACCATGGGTTAATTGTCTTTTGTCCTGGATTATTCGATATGTCCATCTGGTTTTTGTCCATAACAGTCCATCAGTCATAAATATAAAGTGCGAGTGTCCTCGTCAAATTATCCTTATATCCGAAGTCAAATATTCCAACTAATTGGAGACTTAAACTATAATTACACCAATTTTCCTTGTGTATAATTCACCCCTGTTTTAATAAGTCCATAGACTATTAATCCATTCCCGTGTCCGGTTAAATGAACGATTATTAGTACTTATAAATATCCCGCTCATCGTGTCCGATCGAGTGTATATGGTTATTTATAGGTACGTCCAATTGTAAATCTTTATATTAAATTAATAAACTATCATTTAATTAAACAAATATAAAGCCCATTAATAGCCCATAGTCTAATTTCCACAAGTGTCGTTATTTTGTCCAAACCCCAATTATGGTACAAAGCCTAATTACCCCGTCTTTAATATTTAGCCCAACATCATGATTACTTCGGCTTAAATAAGCATAATAATAACTTAGCTACGAGACATTAATTTAAAAAGGTTGAACATAACTTACAATGATTAATAATAGCGTAGCGTTACACGAACAGAATTTCGACTTACACCCTTACAACATTCGCTAACATACCCTTATTATTATTAAATTAAAATTAAAATTAAAGTTATAAATTTTATATATATATATATATATATATGTATATCGTTGAGTGATAGAGAGAAAAAGGTGTCCTAAAACTCACAGAAAACTGGCGAATTTATAGGATGTGGCCTGCTACAGTAACTCATGCGATCGCATGAGATTTTAGTGCAAATCTCATGCACTCGCATGGGCTCATGCACTCGCATGGGTTTTATGCCTATTTCCCATGCGATCGCATGGCCGTCAGATCCAGCTCACATATTTTTTGTTTGCTATTTTGTCGACGTTATTTAATATAATATATAATGTATAAATAATTTATATAATTATTTAAATATTATATTATACTCTTGTGCATAGTTGACTTGTAATTTTAGCTCCGTTACGTCGCGCGTTGATAGTTGGCTCAGGTCCCGGTTCCGGTTTTTCGAACATCCTTTCGTATAATTTAATATCTTGTACTTTGCGTTTTGCGACTCGTACTCTTGTAATTTTGAGACGTTTCTCATCAATAAATTGAACCACTTGAATTATATCTTGTACATTTGAGCTTTGGTCATTTGCTTCTTCAAATCGTCGTTTTCTTCTTTTGTCTCCGCACTTATTTATTTAAACGAATATTACATAAAAATAGAACAATTGCAACTAAAAGCTTTACATATTGGAAGGATATTGATACTAATAATATGTTCCTTTTTAGCATTATCAAATATCCCCACACTTGAACGTTGCTTGTCCTCAAGCAATACAGAATTTGAAATTAAATCACACTTCACTCGAATCACTTTTTTATTTTCACACTTTATACATCACTGATTTTGATACGGCGGTATAAACAATGATAGTAACGATGTGGTTTACAGTCCCACATGACTATTAAAAATTTAGATCCTTTAAGGAAATTGGATCTTTATGAAAACATTTGATCTTTTGAAAATTTATTCTAGCTTTTTCTCTAGATAAGTTTTCCGAAATAACCCTTCACCGGTGTTTGCAAAATATTTTTGTGGGTTTTGTGGGTTTCAGATTTTAAAATTTTAGCTCAAAACTTGCGGTTTTGTGTCACCCACTTGCTAACCTTGTATTAGGAAATCACACGTCCAGTATACTTGCTCCGTATATTACCTTTCGGTAAACTACCGTTCGGTTGTAAAGGAAAGCGTTAAACAAGCAACTGTTAAGGCAATGTCTAATGACATGCAGATGTTCATGGTCTAAAACGTGTCGGATGCAATTACTATCCTTTGTAGGAGCAATAGTAAAGATCACCCTATAGTTTTTAGGTCTGGCACAAGGTCCTGTCTTCGACCATACTATGCAACCACCTTTCTTACGGTTGACACCCGATTTGGTTCAGGTGACCTAATGAATTCCAGGTGAATTCCTAGGATTTTACGTTCAATGGTAATGAACGCATTGAAATGAGTTTTCAGAAAACAAATCGGTTTTAATTTGATCAAAATATTTTCTCGTTCAAGCTCGAGTTTAGATATCATTGAATTTCATGAGTTTGTAATTCTTAATCCTTAAAGTCAATCTCAAGGATTGAGTAATATCAGGCTTAAATGCTGATTTTTAATCTTTAAGTAGATTATCCTTTCTGGGGTCTGATTCATTAGTCTTATTAAGCTAATTTGCACGGCGCCCTCCCCATTTTACGAGATAAATCCTTCTCATGGTTAGGATAAATTTGATCACTTGGCGACCCTGTTTGATGCTGAGGTCCGTGGATTTCCTGCTGATTTTCGAGATGACTTTTCTAGATTTTTTGTCAACCTACAGCTGGTCTGGATGACAACTTCTTGACCTAAATCAAGAAGCGCGTGTCTTTTTCGGAAGACTTTACTTCCTTTTAATGATGGAATTGATTCATCGTGTAGATCCATCTATTCTTTCAAAGGTATTACAATAAATCGGGTAAAATTGATTAGTTTAGTTCAAAGCAAAAGTACTTGCAATAATCTGTACCAAATATGTGATATGTGTTTTAAAGAAATTAGTAAATTCTTCCCACACTTAGCTTTTATTTATTCTTTTCTTTGCCTTTTTATTCTCCTCTATTCCATTTTAAATGAATTCAAGCGTTTTGGGTTGTTTCTCAATTTATGTTCTCTCTGAGGTAACAATAATTTCGGTATTAACACCTAGTTTTATCGTTCATAAATATGTGTAAACATGATTTTGAATTCATTTAGTTGAAAATTTTCCAAATTTTCACAAAATTTGTGTAAGACCCGATTATTTATAGTGTACATATGTGTATATAAGTGTAATGTACGGTACTTGAAACGGGGTTCTGTTGCGTGTATTTAAAATACAAAAGGAGCTGAACTGGCAGGGTTGCGCGCCGCGCGGCCTTGTGGCGCGCCGCGCCAACTGTCTGTGACAGTTTCCTTTCTCTTTTTAAATTAGATATTTTGGGGGTATTTTGGTAAATTCACATCAAGGCCGAGTTTAATGCTTGGTTCAGTAGTTTGGGAGCTCATTTACTCCCTTGTTCACCAACCTAATCACCTCCCAAATTATTTTAGTGAGAGAGTGAGTTTTAGTGAGGGAAAGCTCACTTTGAAGAGGAAGAAGAGGGTTTCTTGCTAAAGCCCAAGTTCTAAAGTTGTTCATCTCGTCAATTGCTACATTTTGATAGTTGTGGTATGCCTTAACTTTCAATTCTTGTTTTGTTTTCGTGTATGGGTTAGGGTTTGTGTTGAAGATGAACACTAAGGCCCATTTGTAGGTAAATTGGGTGTTCTTGGGTAAATTGGGTCATGTAGACTCAATTATGTGTAAGCTAGGGTTTTAAAGGTATTAATTGTTGTTATGAAACCCTAATTGGTTAATAACTTGCTAGAACACCTTAGGGATGTGTAAATGGGTGTGATTTGGGTATAAATGACCCAAAATGAGTGTATTGACTTTTATTGAGTCAAACGGGTCAAAATGGACCAAGATTGGTTAACGTTAGTGTTTTGTGTTAAAATCTAGTGATTTAAAGTGTATGAAGGCCTTGAATGCCAAGAGTTAGGGTTTTTGGTAAGAATGACCCAAATTAGGGTTAAGTGTCAAAATGGGTCAAGATGACCTAGGATGATGTGTGTTATGAGTTTAGGCCAAGTCGATTGATTGATTATATGCTTGTGAAATAGGTACGCTACCTCGGAATTCAAGCTTGGTTTAGTAATCACCGACGGCATAAGGTGAGTGGAATAATTATGCGTATGTGTATATAATGTATTTATTTGTGTTGCATGAATGTGGCATTGTCGCGTTGTTTAAGACACCACATGGTATCGAAGTGGATGTCGCGTTGTTTAAGACACCACAATGTATTGGGGTGGATGTCGCGTTGTTTAAGACACCACCCATCGTATTGAATGGCATGTGGAATCGTCGCGTTGTTTAAGACGCCACATTGGAAAGGGTGAGTGAGTCGCGTTGTTTAAGACATCACCCGGGGGATTAGTGACTACGCGTTGGTTAAGTAGCACTAACGGATGTTATGAACTCCAACGGGCTCTTAAGCACCGTTTCCCTTGTTCGAATTGGTTAACCAAGGTTATGTGATTTATGTATTGAAAGTATTTAATCATGAAATATATGCTATTGTATTACTAGCTATTGTGGTATTGCGGTTATTGGTATATGCTTAGTATTGAAGCATGCTTGATGAATTGTTAAACTCGAATATGATGTTGTGTAAGTGATGCGAGTAAGTAGATTATATATGTATATGTATAATTATTTTGCTCACTAAGCTTTGCTTACTCTCTCGTTGTTTACCTTTTTATAGGTTCGTGTGTGGATAAGGGTAAGGGCATTACCTTGGATTGAGTTTCCCGCTTCGATGATTAAGAAGCGCTTTTGGCTTTGGCTTGGAGTTTGACCGAGACTTGGGTAGTTAAACCCCAAACACCATGCTCGTTGTGTCGTTTGGCAATTAAACTTTTGTGGTCGAAACTCTAATTTGTATTAAACATTGTATTTTAAACTTAGTGGCGTTTTGGGCACGTGTGGGCCCCACTTTGTAAAACTCGCTCAAACCTTAGTTATGTGCTAGTTTTACATATATGAAAGTATGGTTAAAAGCGTTTTGGCTGAAAATGTCGGGAACTAGTCAAACATTTTCGTTAAATAGACTTTCGGGGACAGCGGGCTGTCCAGGCAATTTGGCGCGCCGCGCGGCCACCTGGCGCGCCGCGCAGCTGGCCTGCACCAGAAAATTTTTTTTTTTGTTTGCAATTTCGTCGTGTTTGGTCGGTTACGGTTTGGGTTGTTACAAGTGGTATCAGAGCATGGTCTAAGGGATTTAGGTGACTTGAGATAGGCGCCTAGACTTAGACTTTTGTGTGCGTATTGTGCGGGACTTGTAGGACTTTGGGTCGGACCGGGTCTTGGTTAGTACATAGGTTTATATGAACTAATCATGCGTTATTGTTTGTGTTGTATAGCAATCATCGAGCGAAATGAACGTTGTACTAGCGAGTTAACGCGACGAGCTCGCGTAGTAATGATTAGCTACCCTTACTACGGGTGCAAATCGTGTCAAACAAGCGATGTACGACGATTGTCGAGCGAGATGGAGTGGTATGGTGTATAGGTATATATGTGTCATGTCTTTAGTTTCGTTGTTTAATCTTTTCCGTTTTATAGAATGAAGATGAGAAACGGACACGACACCGATATTGGGGGCACGAGCGAGGACCCCGAGTTCACGGCCAAGGTTGAGGCCATCTTTCAACGCCAAAAGGCGGAGTTTCGCGAAGATGTTAAGAAGATGTTTCTCGAGACGATTGACGAACAAGTCGTCACTTTGGTAAAGGAGCAAATTAAGATTGCTCTTCAAGAAGAAAATGGGGGAAGGCGTGACTTTTTCTTCAAGAACTTTAGGGATGCTCAACCTCCTACTTTTGAGGGCGATCGGGACCCACTCAAGAGTGCCCGATTCATCTCCGATATGGAGGGGGCCTTCCGTACTTGTGAGTGTCCACCCGACAAGAAGACTAGGTATGGTTGTAGCATGTTAAGGGGTGACGCGAAATTGTGGTGGGATGCTAAGATCCAACTTTATAGTGAAGAACAATGTATGGACTTCACTTGGGATGAATTTAAAGCGGAGTTCTTCGATGAGTACCGAACTTCGGCCGATCTTACCAGGCTTAAGGACGAGTTACGCACCTTAAGGCAAGGGTCGATGGACTTGAACACTCTCAAATCCGTGTTCTTGTCCAAAACGCAATTTTGCCCGGAGTATGTCGGGAATGATAAAATGTTGAAAGAGGATTTCTATCGAACCTTGAATGACAGTTATCAAGAAAAGATTAGCGTAAATGTGGTGAAGAGCTTCGATGAGTTGTTTAATATGGCGAAAGGGTTTGAAGCGATTGTGTTGAGGAAGAGAAAGTATGAGGGTTCGAGTCACTCAAATTTTTCAAGCAAGAAGTCAAACTTTTCAAAGAAGGGTGCAACCGAGAGTGTCGGAAGTGTCAAGAAGAGTGCGCCGGGAGAGTTTCGTTATACTTGCCATAATTGTGGGCGAAAGGGACATATGGCCCGTGATTGCACCAATCCCTCTACTACACCCAAGTTTACTTGTTTCAATTGCGGTAAAGAAGGGCACAAACGGCCCGAGTGTCCCGAGTTGCGTAATGATAATGCTAAGCGGATAGAGAAGGCAGCGGGTACGGCTAGGGGTCGTAACTACTTGATGTCTAATGAAGAAGCTAAACAATCCAATGAAGTCGTTTCAGGTACTTTCATGGTTAATTCTAATCCGGCTCGAATACTTTTTGATAGTGGTGCTAATTTGTCTTTCGTATCTCCAAGATTTGTGCCTAAGTTAAATAAACCGCTAGTAAAGTTGAGTCGTCCGGTAGAAGTTGAAATAGCGGATGGCAAGACGGCGCTAGTGGTTGATGTGTGTAAAAATTGCAATGTTGTGTTTGGCGCCGAAAGTTTCGAAATTGATCTTATTCCGATGACTTTGGGTGATTTTGATGTTGTCGTTGGTATGGATTGGCTCGATCGTTATAGAGCCGATATTGCATGCCACGACAAGTTTATTCGTGTAAAGACCCCAAGTGGGGGAGAGATGATTATTCATGGTGACAAACGAAGGAGATCGGTGCCGATATGCACTTTTGCTCGGGCACGACGTCACGTTATTACCGGTGGTATGGCTTTCCTTGCTCATGTTGTCGACACTCGTAATGAGCCGCCACCTATTCGTGAAATTCCGGTAGTTAATGAGTTTGAAGATGTCTTTCCGGATGAGTTACCGGGTGTCCCGGCGGAAAGACAAGTCGAATTTCGCATCGAGTTGGTTCCGGGGGCTACCCCCATTGCTAAAACTCCTTATCGTTTAGCACCAACGGAAATGCAAGAGTTATTGAATCAAATTCAAGAATTGCTCGAGAAGGGTTTTATCCGACCGAGTGCTTCGCCATGGGGCGCTCCGGTCTTATTTGTGAAGAAGAAAGACGGTAGTATGCGTATGTGCATTGATTACCGTGAGTTGAATAAAGTGACGATCAAGAATCGTTATCCACTACCTAGGATCGACGATTTGTTTGATCAACTTCAAGGCGCAACGTATTTCTCTAAGATCGACCTACGGTCCGGCTATCACCAAATGCGGGTCCGTGAGGAAGATATTGAGAAAACGGCTTTCCGAACGCGTTACGGGCATTATGAATTTGTAGTTATGCCCTTCGGTCTTACGAATGCACCGGCGGCATTCATGGATCTAATGAACCGGGTGTGCCAACCTATGTTGGACAAGTCGGTTATTGTATTCATTGACGACATACTAGTCTACTCGAAAAGTATGCACGAACATGAACGTCACTTACGTGAAGTTTTGAAGACGCTAAGAAAAGAGAAGTTGTATGCAAAGTTCTCTAAATGTGAATTTTGGCTAAGGGAGGTTCAATTCCTTGGTCACATTGTGAACGAAAGCGGTA
Source organism: Rutidosis leptorrhynchoides (assembly GCF_046630445.1). Lineage (NCBI taxonomy): Eukaryota > Viridiplantae > Streptophyta > Magnoliopsida > Asterales > Asteraceae > Rutidosis > Rutidosis leptorrhynchoides. The sequence continues at coordinate 86,567,126 of NC_092342.1, read as the reverse complement.
TCCAAGTGGATCCGGGGAAGATTGAGACGGTGAAGAGTTGGGGACGACCGACTACGCCCACGGAGATCCGAAGTTTTCTCGGATTGGCCGGTTATTATCGTCGGTTTATCCAAGACTTTTCTAAGATCGCCTCTCCATTAACAAAGTTGACGAGGAAAAGTGCTAAGTTCAATTGGGAAAACGAGCAAGAAATTGCTTTTCAATTATTGAAAGAGAAGTTGTGTCAAGCTCCGGTGTTAGTGTTACCGGAAGGCGTCGAGGACATGGTGGTTTATTGTGATGCTTCCTTAAATGGGCTCGGGTGCGTTCTTATGCAAAGGGGTAAAGTCATTGCTTATGCCTCTCGACAATTAAAGGAACACGAAACGAGGTACCCGACTCATGATCTTGAAATGGCGGCGGTTGTGCATGCGTTGAAAATTTGGCGCCACTACTTGTATGGTGTCAAGTGTACGATATATTCGGATCATAAGAATTTGAAACACCTTTTTACTCAAAGGGATTTGAATTATCGTCAACGTAGATGGATGGATGTGGTGAAAGATTATGATTGTGAGATACTTTACCATCCGGGTAAGGCGAATGTGGTCGCGGATGCGTTAAGTCGAAAGACTCAACATCCGGCGATACGTATAACATCGTTACGTTTGATTATCACTAACGACTTTCTTGAAAAGATGGTTGAAGACCAAATAGAGGCTTATGTTCACGATAAGCACACGGAACGAATTGTGGGCCAATCGGAGTTTATTACTATGGGTCCGCGGGGTTTGTTGTCCTTTCAAGGAAGGGTGTGGGTGCCTAAGACGGGTGATTACCGACGGGTGCTACTCGATGAAGCACATAAGTCGAAATATTCCATTCATCCGGGCGCGACGAAAATGTATCATGACTTGAAGAAAGATTATTGGTGGCCGGGCATGAAACGCGATGTTGTAAAATACGTTGAACGATGTGTTACTTGTTTGCAAGTTAAAGCCGAACATCAAAAGCCGTATGGTAAGTTGCAACCGTTAGAGATCCCGAAATGGAAATGGGAGCACATTACCATGGATTTCATCACTAAATTACCTAAGACGGCGAGAACTCAATATGATTCGATTTGGGTGATCGTGGACCGGTTGACGAAAAGCGCTTTGTTTCTTCCTATTAAAGAAGCAATATCGTCGGAGGCCTTGGCTAAGTTGTTTATCAAGGAAGTGGTCTCGCGACATGGCGTTCCTATATCTATTATTTCGGATCGAGATACCCGTTTTACATCTCGATTTTGGGAAAAGTTTCACGAAGATATGGGTACACAATTAAAGTTGAGCACGGCGTATCATCCTCAAACGGACGGTCAAACCGAACGTACGAACCAAACTTTGGAAGATATGTTACGGGCGTGCATTATCGATTTCGGTGGTAGTTGGGATGAGCATCTACCTTTGGTGGAATTTTCGTACAATAATAGTTTTCATACTAGTATCGGGATGCCACCTTACGAGATGCTTTATGGCCGAAGGTGTCGAACTCCCATTTGTTGGGGAGAAGTGGGTCAAAGAGAAATCGGAGGTACCGATTTGGTTTTAGAGACGAATAACAAGATTGATATTATCCGGGAGCATTTGAAAAAGGCTCAAGATAGGCAAAAGTCGTATGCCGATAAACGTAGACGAACGATCGAATTCCAAGAGGGCGACATGGTTATGCTTAAGGTTTCGCCATGGAAGGGTATTATTCGATTTCGAAAACGGGGAAAGTTAGGTCCTCGGTTTATTGGACCGTTTAAAGTCTTAGCTCGTGTTGGTGAAGTTGCATATCGATTGGAATTGCCCGAAGAGCTTGCGGGGATCCATAACACGTTTCATGTTTCTCACCTCCGTAAGTGCCTTGCGGATGATTCTTCATGGATGCCTTTAGATGAAATTGAGCTAAACAATAAGTTGGAGTATGTTGAAGAGCCAATTGCAATACTTGATGAAAAGGTCAAGAGGTTGAGGCATAAGGAGGTTAGGACTTTTAAAGTTCAATGGCGGCGGAATAAGGGTTCCGAGTTTACTTGGGAACCTGAAGAGTTTGTGTTGGTTTATCTTCCCGCTTGTCATGCGGCATGGATTGCGAGGTCGCAATCCGAATAAGTGGGGAAGAGTTGTAAGACCCGATTATTTATAGTGTACATATGTGTATATAAGTGTAATGTACGGTACTTGAAACGGGGTTCTGTTGCGTGTATTTAAAATACAAAAGGAGCTGAACTGGCAGGGTTGCGCGCCGCGCGGCCTTGTGGCGCGCCGCGCCAACTGTCTGTGACAGTTTCCTTTCTCTTTTTAAATTAGATATTTTGGGGGTATTTTGGTAAATTCACATCAAGGCCGAGTTTAATGCTTGGTTCAGTAGTTTGGGAGCTCATTTACTCCCTTGTTCACCAACCTAATCACCTCCCAAATTATTTTAGTGAGAGAGTGAGTTTTAGTGAGGGAAAGCTCACTTTGAAGAGGAAGAAGAGGGTTTCTTGCTAAAGCCCAAGTTCTAAAGTTGTTCATCTCGTCAATTGCTACATTTTGATAGTTGTGGTATGCCTTAACTTTCAATTCTTGTTTTGTTTTCGTGTATGGGTTAGGGTTTGTGTTGAAGATGAACACTAAGGCCCATTTGTAGGTAAATTGGGTGTTCTTGGGTAAATTGGGTCATGTAGACTCAATTATGTGTAAGCTAGGGTTTTAAAGGTATTAATTGTTGTTATGAAACCCTAATTGGTTAATAACTTGCTAGAACACCTTAGGGATGTGTAAATGGGTGTGATTTGGGTATAAATGACCCAAAATGAGTGTATTGACTTTTATTGAGTCAAACGGGTCAAAATGGACCAAGATTGGTTAACGTTAGTGTTTTGTGTTAAAATCTAGTGATTTAAAGTGTATGAAGGCCTTGAATGCCAAGAGTTAGGGTTTTTGGTAAGAATGACCCAAATTAGGGTTAAGTGTCAAAATGGGTCAAGATGACCTAGGATGATGTGTGTTATGAGTTTAGGCCAAGTCGATTGATTGATTATATGCTTGTGAAATAGGTACGCTACCTCGGAATTCAAGCTTGGTTTAGTAATCACCGACGGCATAAGGTGAGTGGAATAATTATGCGTATGTGTATATAATGTATTTATTTGTGTTGCATGAATGTGGCATTGTCGCGTTGTTTAAGACACCACATGGTATCGAAGTGGATGTCGCGTTGTTTAAGACACCACAATGTATTGGGGTGGATGTCGCGTTGTTTAAGACACCACCCATCGTATTGAATGGCATGTGGAATCGTCGCGTTGTTTAAGACGCCACATTGGAAAGGGTGAGTGAGTCGCGTTGTTTAAGACATCACCCGGGGGATTAGTGACTACGCGTTGGTTAAGTAGCACTAACGGATGTTATGAACTCCAACGGGCTCTTAAGCACCGTTTCCCTTGTTCGAATTGGTTAACCAAGGTTATGTGATTTATGTATTGAAAGTATTTAATCATGAAATATATGCTATTGTATTACTAGCTATTGTGGTATTGCGGTTATTGGTATATGCTTAGTATTGAAGCATGCTTGATGAATTGTTAAACTCGAATATGATGTTGTGTAAGTGATGCGAGTAAGTAGATTATATATGTATATGTATAATTATTTTGCTCACTAAGCTTTGCTTACTCTCTCGTTGTTTACCTTTTTATAGGTTCGTGTGTGGATAAGGGTAAGGGCATTACCTTGGATTGAGTTTCCCGCTTCGATGATTAAGAAGCGCTTTTGGCTTTGGCTTGGAGTTTGACCGAGACTTGGGTAGTTAAACCCCAAACACCATGCTCGTTGTGTCGTTTGGCAATTAAACTTTTGTGGTCGAAACTCTAATTTGTATTAAACATTGTATTTTAAACTTAGTGGCGTTTTGGGCACGTGTGGGCCCCACTTTGTAAAACTCGCTCAAACCTTAGTTATGCGCTAGTTTTACATATATGAAAGTATGGTTAAAAGCGTTTTGGCTGAAAATGTCGGGAACTAGTCAAACATTTTCGTTAAATAGACTTTCGGGGACAGCGGGCTGTCCAGGCAATTTGGCGCGCCGCGCGGCCACCTGGCGCGCCGCGCAGCTGGCCTGCACCAGAAAATTTTTTTTTTGTTTGCAATTTCGTCGTGTTTGGTCGGTTACGGTTTGGGTTGTTACAATTTGGCAATTAAACTAAGTGTAAACCCGAGAGAATTTATAACCCTTCCCCACACTTGAGATCATGTAATGCCGTCATTTGCATGAAATCAGACTATAATTATAAATTCATGAGGGTGATTAGTGTAGAAAAGTGATTAAAAATACCGAGTTTGCAAACATATTATTTTATATCACATTTGATATTTTGCGTCTTGTCGTCAAAATTAGTAGCTTTTGCTGAACTTAATGTCAGTCTTTGAAAGTGCGCTGTTTTACCATGTTTTGTACATAAGATAAACTACAAACATATATATATATATATATATATATATATATATATATATATATATATATATATATATTTATAAAACCTTTATTTATTAAAACAATTTAAATGAATAATTTTTTTAAAAAATTTTGTTTCCTTTTACTTTAGGAAGTTTCGGTATGTTTACCTAGTTCGTCCCTCGACAAAATTTAAAATTTGTCGTTTTTAAAGCGATTGTTTTAAAAGTAAAGATTTTTGGTTTTTTAATTTTTTGGTATACTTTAGATCAATAAAATTAAAAATAATGATAACAAAATTTTTCACCCCGCCCTCGGGTAAAGCAATTTCGGTTCCATGACCTAGTCTTCAACTTACGATGAATTTTGGAAATCATTTTTTAAACTTAATGAAATAAAGTAATTTTTTGTTTTTAAATTCACACAAAGCTTAAATTTAAAAATGCATATTAATTTTATACAAAACCTACAAAACAAAAATTCAGAATGGGGGGAGAAAACTAGTTCTTAAGTGTCTGCTAGTGGAAAAGATCAATCGGATTCCATTCTCGGAACTACACGAGAACATAACAACTAACCCTAGACAACATTATTTCTTATAACATTTGAATCTCCCCACACTTAGGTAGCTGTGGTGTCGAAATTGTGGTAAACTTCATCGTCAATTTCTCTTGGACCATAATCAATTTGCATATCTGTGACTTTTGCTTTAAGCCATTGGTCGAATTCATGTGTAATATCCACAAATTCAATTAGTTTTGCCTTTTCTTTAGGTGATAGATTGGATACTAACCGGTTACATAACTTAAAGTTTCCCTTGGTTCTAGCATCGCGAATCCGTTTAATAAGTTTCTTCATTGAACTGTTAATAACGGAGTCATTTAATTTCGCATCAACAACGGGGTTCTTTGTTATCAGGTCATCATTAGGTGTTACTTCATCTTCCCCACACTTAGGAGTTTTATTATTGCTAAGCACTACCATTGGAGTTGGTAAAACAACATGGTTCTTACCAATCGTTTTTGTTGGTTCAACGGTTTTGGTTGGTGGAGATTTAGACTTCCGACTCACAAAGGTGATCGATTTTTCATCATTACTAAGTGTCATTCTACATTTTCTTACATCAAATAACGCCCCGGTGGACGCTAAGAATGGTCGACCTAAAATTAGAGGAATGTTTGAGTCCTCTTCTATGTCAATGGCAATAAATTCAACTAAAAAGGTTAAATTACCCACTTGAACGGGTAGGTTGTCAGCAATTCCAAATGGGTGCCTAATGGTTTGATCAAAGAGTCGAACACTCATCTCTGTTGGACTTAACTCACCTACTCCTAATCTCTTATATAATGAAAGAGGCATAACACTCACACTCGCACCTAAATCTGCTAGTGCATCATACATGACACAATCACTAAGTAGATAAAGAACAATAAATTCATCCGAATCACCCAACCTGGGTGGAGGTTTTGGTGGAACTATCTTCACCGGGTTTATCTTTACGGTTTTTATTTCTTGCACTTTCTTATTCTTCTTCTTCTTTCCAGAGGTATCACAAACTTTATTACCTATCACTTGCTCATACTCAACTCATTTTCTTGGAAACGGGATGGGTGGCCTGTATGGTGCCACCACTGGCTTTACATACTCGGGTTGTGGTGATGGTGTAACTTCTTCATTGTTACTCACATCTAAAACCTTCCCATCTTTTGGAGCTGGTTTTTCAGAATTTGTTGATACCATATTAACATTCTCATTCCGAGGATTTACTTCAGTATTACTCGGTAGCTTTCCTTTTTCCCTCTCACTTATCATGCTAGCAAGAGTACCTACATGTTTTTCTAGATTCAAAATGGAAGCTTGTTGAGTTCTTAATGACTGATCAAACCTCTTATTTGTTTGAGTTTGAGATGTAATAAATTGTGTTTGAGATTCCATTAGCTTTGCCATCATTTCTTCCAGATTTGGCTTTTTCTCTTCGGTTTGTTGTGGTAGTTTATACAAGCTAGGTCTTTGTTGATTGAAAGTGTAGTTTTGAGTTGGTTGGTTATTCGGACCTTGTTGGTTGTATTAGTTATTGTTGGGTCCATTTGGATTGTAAAGAATGTTTTGATTTCGATTGAAGTTTGGCCTTGGCGGTTGATAATTATTTTGATAATTAGTTCCCGGCCTTTGGTTCATGTAGAAAACATTCTCTCGTTGTTCCATCATTTGCTCAATGTGACAATCTTTCGTTAAGTGTGGTCCACCGCATTGATCACAACTGATTCGTATTGTGTGAATATCTTTAGTCATCTTTTCCATTCGTCTCTCGAAAGCATCTATTTTTGCGAAAACAGAATCAAAGTCATGGCTAGAATCGGCTCTAGCCGCTTTAGATGAACGAAAGATATCTTTTTCCTGGTTTCACTCATGAGAGTGGGAGGCTGTGTTATCAATGATTTTGTGAGCTTCGGTTGCGGTTTTCTTCATAATGGAACCACCAGCTGTTATGTTGATGTCTTTTCGTGTAGCAACGTCGCATCCTTGGTAGAATATTTGTACTATTTGATAAGTATCTAAACCGTGTTGCGGACTCCTCTCAATAACTTTCCAAATCTTGTCCACGCCTCATATAGAGTTTCATTTGGCTTTTGTGTGAACGTTACAATTTCTCCTTGAAGTCTCACAGCTTTAGATGCTGGAAAGAATTGTTTAAGAAATTTCTCAACTAAAACATCCCATGTGTCAATTGCCCCTTCAGGTAACGATTCTAACCAATCTTTGGCTTCTCCCTTTAAAGTCCAGGGAAATAACATGAGATAGATCTGTTCATCCTCAACTTCTCTGATTTTGAATAGAGTACAAATTCTATTAAAGGTTCGAAGATGTTTGTTTGGATCTTCTTTTGGCGTACCACTATATTGGCATTGATTAGTTACCATGTGTAGGATTTGTCCTTTGATTTCATAATCTGTCGCATTAATGTCTGGTTTAATAATGGCGTGACCTTGGCCAGTGCGTGTGGCTCTCATTCGGTCTTCCATACTTAGAGGTTCAGTTACTTCCATAATTGATATTGTTGAATACGAATCACTAGAGAATTCTGATTTAACGGTTTGTGGTTCAGGAGGAATGATTAGTGGTTTAGGATCTTGGAATTGTCCTTGAATATCCTCCGGATTCTCGGTAGTGAAATCGGGTTCAAAAAATGGATTATCGGAAAGTTGAGTTGGAGTACTTGGTCGACTAGATGACGATTCTAAAGAAAAATCAACAGCGACAATATTGGCTAGATGTCTTGATCGAGTTACAGGTGGTGAACGTATGAAAGGTGGTGAACGTTTTGCTCAGTGCATTCACTGAATATCCTATTAGTGAAAGGACCCGTCCTAATCCACCAGGACGAAGTCATCATCATTTGGTCCCATTGCGATGATCGGCTCCAAGTAATGTCCTTATATTGAGCAAATGCACAGCGGAAGACTTAATTCGTACCTGAGAATAAACATGCTTTAAAGTGTCAACTAAAAGGTTGGTGAGTTCATAGGTTTATCATAACAATCATTTCAATATGTTAATAGACCACAAGATTTCTTAATCATAAACATAATACACTCGCAAGTGTATGTAAAGCATTCTAAGTGGTTGAGCACTTGGTAACCATACTTAACATTTAATCAACGTCGCATATTCCCTTTATTATGAAATCTCACTACACCGTACCAAGTGTAGTCACCAAAATGAAGTACTGTGCAACCGTTGAATACTGGTCGTCCAGTCCGGTTGGGGTTGTCAGGCCCGATAGATCTATCAACAGGATTCGCGTTTACAATACCCATGTAAATAGTAGTTACCAAGCTACAGGGAAATATGCCAGTGGTACAACTCAACGTAGAATATATTTTGAAGTACTTGTGTCTATTTTGTAAACATGTATAAAAGCAGCGCATGTATTCTCAGCCCAAAAATATATATTGCAAAAGCAATTAAAAAGGGAGCAAATGAAACTCATTTTTGCCTTGAAGGTATTTAATTCGACTTGGTCTCCGATAGATATCATGAACCTAACCATATATATAATATATCAACATATTTTTTTTTAAGTAATCGTTACATATATATATACTTTTAATACTTTTAATATTTTCTTAGTCCGTAGTTAGCAGTCTGATGTTAGTGGTCCACAATTAGTTGCTTAAATAAAATAAATAAAGACCCCATCGTATTCGTATTGATCAGAATTAATCTCGACCCATGGTACCATGTTTTCAAATGACGTGTTGCGTACATAAAGTACCGTGTTGTCAAATGACGTGTTGCGTACAATCATGAGGTCTTATGATTAATCTTCTCGTGTTATTTACGGGTGGTCCTGAAATATATAAAATCAAATCATAAGTAATTATATATAAAATATCATATTAATTAGAAAAGATATGATTAATTTACTTTTTCTCCAAATATTTTCGTAGCTAAACTAGCTTCGGATACCCAATCTTGTTTTAGTCGTAGTTTCTTCATTACAACTCCGTTTTTGTTGGTTCAACTTGCAACTTCCTTGAATCGAGTCAAATTTTAAGAATATGAACTGAAAATACCTTAGTTTGTATTTGAAATCATAGGTTATAGGTCAAACTTTGGTGAAACTTATGAAAGTGATCATTTTCCATCATAAAAACAACATTTAATGATCATTTTTCTAAAAATACTTACACTTTGAGTTAAACCATGAAATTTTTATGTGTTAACATATTCATAAGAAATATCATTTTTCTAGAACATGAACTTCCAATTCAAAGTTCAAGATGGTTTTTAATTCTCCAACCCAAAACAGCCCCCGGTTGCACTCCGACGACGTAGATTCGGTTTTTAAGATGTTCTTTGTAAAACCAAGTTATATCTTGTTAGGTTAGCATATCATTATGATATATTACAGGTCTTGAAGTGTTTTAAAAGTCAAGTTAAAAGGATCTATTTAGTTTGTGAACAAGTTTGAAATTATTCAAACTATGTTCTTGTTGTTAAAATTTTATACCACAAAATAAGATAGCTATATGAATATGAATTGAATAAGATTATGAACAAGGTTACTACCTCAAGTTACTTGGACAAAGTTACTGCAAAAGATAAGAAATAATCTTGGAATCAAAGAGTGGTGGAGTTAGATCAAAAGGTTGGAAGTAAACTTCTTCAAATGGGTGGTTATTTTGATATGTTCTTGAAAGAGTTTTCTTATGGTGTTTAAGGCTTGTAATTGAAGCTAAATGATGGGGAAAATGCTTGGAGATGATCAAGTATGAAGTTAGGAGTATTTTGAGAGATAAATGAGGGTGTAGGTATGAGAAAATGGAGTGAAGAAATGGTGTTCATTTATAAAAACGTTTTTAGTTTATAAAGAAAGAAAAGGATTCCTAATTTTGTTTTCTTACTAATAATTCATACTACTTGACAAATTCTAGTTACTTCATATCTAGGGCAGTAATAATGTTGATTAGGATGTTGATTTGATGTGTATATACCAATAGTAAATACGTATAGAAGTTGGGTATGATACAGGTACATATACCCTAGATATACGTATAGAAATCTTGAGGAAACGGAACGAGAATTCAAATATAGCTATCTTTTGTGAATATAATTATATTGTTTTATGTATTTAAGTCCTTAAAAAGTGATTAAATACATTATATATACGATACATGTATAAGCATTATAGATTATAAGTATATATATCAAAGAATGTTACGTATAGTTATCGTTTTGAAAACTTAAGTTAGTAGTTTCAAAATATACTTATAACTCATTGTTATTAGTACACAATGAGATGTTAAACCATCCTTAGATCATGTTAAATATATATAAATACATATATATACACAAACGTATAATTATCGTATGTTATATAGTTCGTGATATCATCGGTCATATTGGACGGTCAAACGTTGTGTAAAACTCTTTTCAAAAACACAAGTCTCAACAATTTGGATTGCTTATCATGTTGGTATGGTTTAATTTATGTAAATATTAATCTCATAAGTATAATTTGGTCGAAAAATTTCGGGTCATTACAGTACCTACCCGTTAAAGAAATTTCGTCCCCGAAATTTGATAGAGGTTGTTATGGATAACAATAAGAAGGTTTTCATGACAAATATAAGGTGATAATGGAGTTTTATCATTATTGAGTAATGTAGATAAAACGATTCGATTATGCGAAGAATATAAATGAGACTATCTTAAAAGAGTGAGATGAGTAAAATATATTCGTCTTAACCGATGACGTAGTTATGATTGATTTCCGGGATTTAAGGGATTTAAAGAGAATCTTACGTAATAAGATTTGGTTCTTTGGTGATTAAGGAAATCAGGATCTTCTTTGATTATATGCAATAATCTGTTTCGATTGCTCTGTCGGATATTTCACTATAAATTCACCCCTTCGTTTCCTTATTTTCCACGACTCACACCTTTTATTCTTTCTCCCTTGATTCTTACTTTAAAGCATTCATCAATATGCTCCATCCAGTCCTGATTCTTGATATACTCCTAACTTTTATATCTGTCATTCTTCTTTTTCATCTACCACCAGAAGAATCTATTTACTTCTACTATACTCTTGTGTTTATAGTGTTTCTAATTCTCCCGTGTCTCTATATGGCTATCTGTATCGATATACACGGTTTGTAATTTCGGGGTTATTATCGAAGTTTATATTCTTCATTATTTTTCGGAGCTTCATGCTTTAGTTTTCTCTTCCCGACTTCGAGTCAAGCGAGTAATGGTCCGAAATTCGTAGATATGAAATTCAGAATGAACATAGCTAATGCTCTAAAAAGAAAATGGTAATAGAACAATTTTGATTTGTTAAATTACCAGAATACCCTGGAGAAGACCGAGTCATCCAGAAAAATATTCTCTTGATATGTTTAGAGATTAGATAGAATGTAAGAGTCGTGTAAATGGCACATGATGATGGTACTGTGAATCATCATGCTTCATTAGAAACTCAGCATGACTTACTGTAATATAATGACGTTGATCAAGTGTCATTATATTATACTAATCCATGCTTCAGTTCCCAACACTACTTCAAAACATTCATATTTTAAACTCGAAGGTTTCAGAATTTAGAAACTAACATAGTTTCTTTTATATTGCAGATATTTCGGAGAGATAAATGATCTCAGATAAGAATAGTTATGAAAATATCGCCAGAAATATGGAGGATATTTATAATAGAACAAACGAGAATATCTTATAATTTCTAATATCAATGGATGATGAAGAAGATTTCTCTGTGAAGGTTTAGAATGAGAAATAAGATGTTTGCTAACGATTTCAGCAGGCACAGAATCATTTGGATTCTTTGAAGGCAAACTTATTCTTTGTGATTTGTCCAAGGCTTTCTTCATAGTTTCACATAATCCGCTTTTCGGTACTAAATTTTCTATCGAGCGTTCCTAACACTTCTTTCTTTATCATCAAACTTTTGGCCATTAAGATCATCTACAACATGCTGCTTCGTCAGCATTTTCAAAGTTAACTGATCTGGGTCATCGGTTATCAAACTGAGGTAGTTTCAGGAGAATTGTGTTTTTAGAATGATTAATCGCTGATGGTAATATTGTGGAATATAAAAGGTTCCCCAGTAACAATAAAGAGTACGCATATATATCGCGGTTATAATAAAGTTGTTTCGGATGAAAAGTCGGAGTTGACTTGCTGGAGCTGTGACAAAATTAGCTACTTTGGAAAGGGATTGCAAAACGATCTTCGGTAATAACAATGTCAAAGGAACTAGAACAGATATGTGTCAAACGTTTACTCAGTTTCTGAGGGTTTTTCAGGTGCATAACTATATGCATCAATCTTTTCTTCCGTAGATGAAGTACGGTTGGTTTATCCTCTTGATTGAGGTGTTTTTAAGAATCATGATAGATTTGAACGCTGATTGTAATCGTCGAGATACAATGAGGTTTAAGATGAAATCAAGTGGCAATCTTGAAGAAATATTTAGTTTCATATGTTATAATCAATATTTTAATTCATTTTAATTGTCCAATGTCATTAGTCCACAGTCGATAGTCCACAGTAACAGTCCAATAATTCATATATAGTTTAATATATAATATACGAATTAATTAATACGTGTCGTGACCCGTATACCTCTCAGACTCGATCACAACTCAAACTATATATATTATTGTAGAATCAACCTCAACCCTGTATAGAGAACTCGATCATTACTGCATATAGAGTGTCTATGGTGATTCCAAATAATATATATAGATGCGTCGATATGATATGTCAAAACATTGTATACGTGTCCCAATATTTAAAGTGCGTAAAATAATTACAAAAATTAAATGACGATAAATAAAAGTGCGATAATTAAATTGCGATAAATAAACTGCGATAAATAAAATGTAATCAGTTAGCTAGGAACAGTTAGCTGGAACAGTTAGCGTGGATTCTTAACAAAATTTTTCATAGTTAATTTGTTTGTTTCTAACAGATTTTATTTTGTCATATGTTTTCTTCATATGCCACTTGTTGGATTCTGGGAAGTCAAAATCCAAATATGAAATTGAATGAAAATGGTTATTCTGCGGTGAACAGATACGTATATCGGTGGTTGTAAGTAGGATAGTAAATGACTATTGAATCAGCTTCGACGAATGTACAATGTAACTTATTAAGATGAAATCTAATTATTCCTCGGGTATTACCTACCCGTTAAAAAAAAATTCACCATTAATATTTTGTACAAAAGAACTTTTAATTACAATCTTTATGAAAACATATATACATATATATTTTCTTCAGATGAAATCATGAATTTAATGAGTTAATATGATATTAATCTCATTTGCTTTTCGGTTTGAGCTAGAATAAGAAATCTCTAAAACTTTTTGGACCAATACTTCATCGTTCATTATTATTGGTACTCCTTGGTATCTATGGTGCGTATGATGTTGATGTTTGTGGGACAGATTATGATGTCGAGACGTGTGATGCGGATGTTGTTTGTTAGTGGTGATGATGGTATTGTTGATGTTATTGATGGTGGTGCTGATTATGCTGCTGGTGCTGCTGCTGGTGTTTGCAACCTTCGCACCATGTTCTCCAAAGCCGTCACGCGAGCGCGAAGTTCATTAACTTCTGCTAGTACACCGGGATGATTGGCGGTTGGAGCGAGCGAATGAACAAGATTTGTAATATGGAATAGTATATAATCGTGACGAGATACTCTAGAAATGAGAGGGAAAATGCTGTTTCGAATAGGTTCGCCGGTAAGTGCTTCAGGTTCATTGCCAAGAGGGAAATTTGGTAGATGGAATGGATCACCTTCTTCTTGTCTCCAGTGATTTAGTATATTACGAACCCATCCCCAATTCATCCAGAATAGATGATGAGAAATTGGTTGATCCATTCCGGTGACGCTGCTTTCGGAGCCCGAATGGAAATCCATATCGGCATAACTGTCGGAATCTGAAGAATTCGAACTAGATGCGGAATCCATCTTGTATAATGGGGAAAATGAATTTTTGGTATGGAATAGATTATAGGAGTTAGATTTGGTACTCTTCAATATATAATTTACATATGTATATATAATACCCAAATCCCGTAAATTATAGAGAATCTTTGAAAAGATATCAGTCAAAGTTCGCAATAACAGATATGCTAAGATAAGAATTCGTCTATACACTATCAATGTAGTAAATGCAGTAAAACGTGTCTAGCCTTATGAATGATAGGCAGGTAATTTCCTAAGGATGATAAGTAGATGATTTCCGACTAGAAGTGATAAGCAAAACTTTTGACATGTAGACACGGTCGAAGTCCAGACTCATTAATGCATCCTAACAACTACTAGTTAGACACACTAATGCAAGACCTGGTTCGCTACGACCACCGCTCTGATACCAACTGAAAGGACCCGTCCTAATTCACCTGGACGAAGTCATCAACATTTGGTCCCATTGCGATGATCGGCTCCAAGTAATGTCCTTATATTGAGCAAATGCACAGCGGAAGACTTAATTCGTACCTGAGAATAAACATGCTTTAAAGTGTCAACTAAAAGGTTGGTGAGTTCATAGGTTTATCATAACAATCATTTCAATATGTTAATAGACCACAAGATTTCTTAATCATAAACATAATACACTCACAAGTGTATGTAAAGCTGTAATGACCCGGACTTTTTCGATCAATTTATATTTATAAGATTAATATTTATATAAATTAAACCTTACCAATATGATAAGCAATCCAAATTGTTGAGACTTATGTTTTTGAAAAGAGTTTTACACAACGTTTGACCGTCTAGTTGACCGATGATATCACGAACTATATAACATATGATAATTATACGTTTGTGTATATATATGTAAATATACATATTTAACATGATCTAAGGATGTTTTAATACCTCATTTTGTATTAATAACAATAAGTTATAAGTATATTTTGAAACTACTAACTTAAGTTTTCAAAACAATAACCATACGTAACGTTATTTGACATAAATACTTATGACCTATAATGTTTATACATATATCGTATATGTAATGTATTTAATCACTTTTAAGGACTTAAATACATAAAACAATATAAGTGTATTCACAAAAGATAGCTATATTTGAATCCTCGTTCCGTTTTCACAAGAATTTTATACGTATATCTAGAGTATATGTACCCGTATCATACCTAGCTTCTATACGTATTTACTATTGGTATATACACATCAAATCACCACCAACCAGCCCTTGTTCATGCCTTATGTATAAGGTAATTACTTTGTATGATTGTATGACTAATTACACAAGATTACAAGCTTGGAAATTTGTCCATATTCCCCCCCATTCACGTTTTTAATGGGGGTATTCTCACCTCATTTTGGTTCAACTTCTATCATCATTTCTCTAGCTAAACACACACACTTACTAGCCTCATGTCTCTCTAAGAACTGCAGCAAAAATCCTCTCAAGAATCACCTTAAACACCACCATAACAAGATCAAACAAAAACACTACAAAAATACAACTTTCAATTCAAGTTTATGTCTTAAGTTGCTTCCAAACTTTCATCCAATTCCATCACTCTTTTGATTCTAGGTTTTTACTCCTATTTCACAGCAATCTTGTCCAAGTAACTTGAGGTAGTAACTTTGTTCATAACCTTATTCGATTCATATATATATATAGCTATCTTATTTTATGGTATACAATTTTAACAACAAGAACATAGTTTGAATGATTTCAAACTTGTTTGCAAACTAAATAGATCCTTCTAACTTAACTTTTAAAATACTTCAAGACCTGTAATATATCATAAATATATGCTAATTTAACAAGGTATAACTTGGTTTTTCAAAGAATACCTTAAAAACTGAATTTACGACGTCGGAGTGCAACCGGGGGCTGTTTTGGGTGGATAATTAAAAACTATTTTGAACCTTGAATTGGAGGTTTATTTTCTGGAAAAATGATATTTACTATGAATATGATAACACATAAAAATTTCATGATTTAACTCAAAGTATAAGTATTTTTAGAAAAATAATCATTTAATGTTGTTTGCATAAGGGAAAATGATTAACTTCATAAGTTTCACCAAAGTTTGACCTATGACCTGTGATTTCGAATAAAAACTAAGGTATTTACAGTTTATATTCTTAAATAAGGACTCGATCCAAGGAAGTGGCAAGTTGAACCAACGAAAACGGAGTTGTAACGAAGAAACTATGACCAAAACAAGATCGGATATCCAAAACTAGTTTAGCCACGAAAATAATTGGAGAAAAATTAAATAAATCACATCTTTCTAAAATAACATGATATTTTATATATATGTACTCATAATTTAATTTTATATATTTCAGGATCACCCGTAAACAACACGAGAAGATTAATCATAAGACCTCATGTACGTACGCAACACGTCATTTGACAACACCGGTACTTTATGTACGCAACACGTCATTTGATAACACGGTACCATGGGTCAAGATTAATCCCGACTAATACAAATATGATGGGGGTTTTATTTATTTCGATGGGGGTTTTATTTATTTATTAAACACCTAAATATGAACCATTAAAATTGAATTGCTAACTACGGACTAAGAAGACATTAAAAGTATTATAAGTATATATATGTGACGATTGTTTAAAATGAAAATATATTGATAAATTATATATGGATAGGTTCGTGATATCAACCGGAGACCAAGTCAAAATATATATATCTTCAACGCAAAGTGAGTATATAGTCCCACTTTTAAACTCTAAGTATTTCGGGATGAGAATTCATGTATTTTATGTTTTACGATATGGACACAAGTAACTGAAAAATATATTCTACGTTGAGTTGTACCACTGGCATACTTCCCTGTAGCTTGGTAACTACTATTTACAGCGGTATTGTAAATGCGAATCCTGTTGATAGATCTATCGGGCCTGACAACCCCAACCGGACTGGACGACCAGTATTCAACGGTTGCACAGTACTTCGTTTCGTGACTACACTTGGTATGGTGTAGTAAGATTTCATAATAAAGGGAATATGCGACGTGATTAAATGTTAAGTATGGTTATCAAGTGCTCAACCACTTAGAATATTTTTATTAAAATGTTTATATATGAAATCTTGTGGTCTATATATATATATTGCTGCCGGCATTAAACCTATATCTCACCAACTTTATGTTGACGTTTTAAACATGTTCATTCTCAGGTGATAATTAGAAGCTTCCGCTGCAACATGTTGAATTTAAGCAAGATCTTGAGTATGCATATTTGTGTCAAAAATAAAACTGCATATCCGAGGAATTGTAATGTAAAATATGCTAGAAATCGTATTGTTATTATCACATGTAAAGTTTGTAAGTCTAAGATTATCGCTAAACGATAATCATCTTTATATTGTCTAAAGCTTGTATTAACATAAGAGTTATGGTTTGTAATGTAAAATAAATGCAGTTGTTCTTTTAAAAATGTCGCATATAGAGGTCAATACCTCGCAATGAAATCATACGTTATCTAACTCGTTCTTATGGTTAAGGACGGGTTATGACATGTGGTATCAGAGCGGTGGTCTTAGCGAACCAGGTTTGCATTAGTGTGTCTAACTGATAAGTCGTTAGGATACATTAGTAAGTCTGGACTTTGACCGGGTCTGATTTAAAAACCATTGCTTATCATTGTTGGTTAAAATTTATATGTAAATATTATGTAGTACTAATGGGTTAGTTGTTGTGTGATAGATGTCGGGCTCAAAACTTGTTATCACATTCAGCGACTCCGAACCAGAATCTTCAGATGGTGTTCCTGTCATTAACCTATCCGATGACGAAAATAATATCTTTGGGGAAGACTCACAAATTCCGGATGAACCAACTATAGAGAACCCGGAAAGTGAACCCGAGGAGGAAAGTGAACCCGAGGAGGAAAGTGAACCCGAGGAGGAAAGTGAACCCGAGGAAGAAATACAAGAAATTACGAAAGACAAGTTCGAACTAGGAAAGAAACGAAAGGCTAATGAATTAGAAAATTCAAATCCCGAGTTTAGTGAGGATGATGTGGCACCAACTCCACTAGACACTACCACCCCTATTCCCGCTATTCCTATTCGTTCTATCCCGGCATCCAGTTCTTCAGCCTCACCGCCAAAATATAGGCAGACAGCCAGGATAAGCGTTAAGCGATTCTTTGAACCTAAACGTCCTAGAAAATAGACCAAACGATGCGCTGCCGTATTAAACCATGGGATCATATATTGTTTTGTATAATATTATTAGTGTGGTTTGCTTAATGTTCGATGTAAGATAAGCATATGTAAAATAGTGAAGTATGAAATGCAATAATTTTCCATGGTTAAGTATTATTTAGATGGTAGTAATTGGTTATGTACTAAGCTATTAAGTATGGACATTAACGGGTAGGTATTACCCTAGATATAATTATAAAACGCTAATAAGAAGAAAAGGCTTTTATAATAATACCTGGTTCATATTATTAATAAGCTATAATGTACTGTAAATATACACTACATCTATAATATTCCATGTGAATAATTATTTTCTTTTCATTCTTATAGAAGAATATGACGCGATTGAATCGAATGACGGAACAAGAAGTCAAGGAATTCATCAACCAGCGAGTGAACGACAGAATGTTATGGGTCGAGGCTGCAAGAGCTGCTGCAGTTAACCCAAATCCTCGTGTAGGATGCACCTACAAAACTTTTCAAGCTTGCAAGCCCTCATCATTCAGTGGAACAGAAGGACCGATCGGTTTAACCCGGTGGATAGAAAAGATGGAGACTGTGTTTAAAATCAGTGGTTGTGTTGAAAAGGACATGACCAAGTATGCATCGTGCACTTTACAAGATAGTGCACTCACGTGGTGGAAAAATTATGTGAAGGCTGTAGGAGGAGATGTAGCTTATGATACCCCATGGGAAGAATTCAAAATAATGTTAATCAACGAGTATTGTCCAAGGAACGAGGTTAGGAAGTTGGAAGATGAATTATGAAGCCTGAAGGTTGTTGGTACTGAAATCACCAACTATAATCAGCGATTCATGGAATTAGTTTTGCTATGTCCTGAATTGGTTCCAACCGAAGAACGGAAGATTGAAATGTACAAAGATGGTTTGCCCAAAAAGGTCAAGGCAAATGTTACAGCATCGAAACCTAAGACAATTCATGAAGCTATAACCATGGCAAACGAGCTAATGGATCAGGTCATCATGGATAAGAAAGTATCCAATACTGATGTGAAGGTATCAGGTAACAAAAGAAAGTGGAATGGAAATTATGATCGAGGTAACCAACAACAATCTTTTAAGAAATAAGAAATCACGCAAGGTGCGGGTAGTGGTTTAAGTTTTGGTTACAAAGGACAAAATCCTTTATGTAACCGATGCCACAAACATCACTCTGGCTACTGTAATGTGGTATGCAACAAATGTAATCGAAAGGGTCATCTTGCTGAAGATTGTAGGGCTCTCGTTACAAATACAAATGGTACCAAGACTCCTGCCACCAATGCAAATAGAACTGCTTTGGCTACCATTACTTGTTATGGGTGTGGAAAACAAGGTCACTATAAGAGCCAGTGCCCGAATCCAGAGAAGAATATCGGACCTGCACGTGGGAGAGCATTTATTATTAATGCTAGAGAGGCATGTGAAGACCCGGAGCTTGTTACGGGTACGTTTACCATTAATAACTTATCAGCATCTATTATATTTGATACTGGTGCCGATAGAAGTTACGTGTGTAGAAATTTTTACACTAAATTGAATTGTTCATCATTACCTCTAGATGCTAAGTACATGATTGAGTTAGCTAATGGTAAACTAATTAAAGCCGATAAAATTTGTCGTGATTGTAAAATAAATTTAGCCGGAGAAACGTTTAAAATTGACTTGATACCCGTAGAATTAGGAAGTTTTGATGTAATAGTCGGCATGGACTGGATGTCCAAAGTAGGAGCTGAAGTTGTGTGTGCCAAGAAGGCAATTCGCATTCCTTGTAAGGATAAAATGCCGGTGATGATTTATGGAGAGAAGGGTAACTCAAAGCTAAAACTCATTAGCTGTTTGAAAGCCAAGAAGTGTTTAGAAAAGGGATGTTATGCTATTCTAGCACATGTTAATAAAGTCGAAAAGAAAGAAAAAGAGAAGTGCATCAACGACGTGCCTGTGGCAAGAGATTTTCCTGAAGTTTTTCCGGAAGAGTTGCCGGGATTACCTCCATTTAGATCTGTAGAATTTCAAATAGATTTAGTACCAGGAGCTGTACCAGTAGCCCGTGCTCCATATAGACTTGCACCGTCCGAGTTAAAAGAACTTCAGAGTCAGTTAAAAGAATTACTGGATCGTGGATTCATACGACCAAGTACTTCACCGTGGGGAGCTCCGATTCTATTTGTTAAAAAGAAAGATGGATCTTTTAGGATGTGTATAGATTATCGTGAATTAAATAAGTTAACTATCAAAAATTGGTATCCACTACCGAGAATTGACGACTTATTTGATCAACTCCAAGGATCATGTGTGTACTCGAAAATTGACCTAAGATCGGGCTATCATCAATTACGCGTCAAAGAAGAAGATATACCGAAAACTGCTTTTCGGACACGTTACGGTCATTACGAATTTTTGGTCATGCCGTTTGGATTGACGAATGCGCCAGCTGTATTCATGGACCTCATGAATCGAGTTTGTAGTCCATATTTAGATAAGTTTGTTATTGTTTTCATTGATGACATTCTTATCTATTCCAAGAGTGAGCAAGAGCATGAGCAGCATTTAAGGTTAATATTAGAGTTGTTGAGAAAAGAACAGCTATACGCTAAATTTTCTAAGTGTGCTTTCTGGTTGAAAGAAGTGCAATTTCTTGGCCACGTTGTTAGTAGCAAAGGAATTCAGGTTGATCCAGCAAAAATTGAAGCCATTGAAAAATGGGAAACTCCTAAAACACCAATGCAGATACGCCAATTTTTGGGTTTAGCCGGTTATTATAGAAGGTTTATTCAAGATTTTTCTCGAATAACTAAGCCGTTGACAGCGTTAACGCAAAAAGGGAAGAAATACGAATGGACCTCAGAGCAGGAGAACGCATTTCAATTACTAAAGAAGAAGTTAACTACGGCGCCTATTTTATCGTTACCTGAAGGGAACGATGATTTTGAAATATATTGTGACGCTTCGCGACAAGGTTTTGGTTGTGTTCTTATGCAACTAAAGAAAGTTATTGCATACGCATCTCGACAATTGAAGATTCACGAGCGGAATTATACGACGCATGATCTAGAACTGGGAGCAGTCGTGTTTGCGTTGAAGATATGGAGACACTACTTATATGGGGTTAGATGCACTGTGTTTACTGATCATAAAAGTCTTCAACATATTTTTGATCAGAAACAGTTGAACATGAGGCAACGTAGGTGGGTCGAGCTGATAAACGACTATGATTGTGAAATTCGTTATCATCCCGGGAAAGCGAATGTGGTGGCTGACGCACTAAGCAGAAAGGAACGAGAACCAATTCGAGTACGAGCGATGAACATAAAAATTCGCATGAATCTCAACTCACAAATCAAAGAAGTTCAACGAGAAGCACTTACTAAAGAATATATAGGAAATGAAATAATGAAGAAGTATGAGAAGCAACTCGTTATACGGGAAGATGGAATTCGATATTTTGCAAATCGTATTTGGGTACCGAAGTTGGGTGGATTAAGGAAGTTGATATTGAACGAGGCACATAAGACAAGATACTCGATACATCCTGGAGTGGGAAAGATGTACCAAGATCTTAAGACACATTATTGGTGGCCTAATTTGAAGACAGACGTTGTAACATATGTTGGGGAATGTTTAACTTGTTCCAAAGTCAAAGCAGAACACCAGAAGCCGTCAGGATTACTTCAACAACCAGAAATCCCGGAATGGAAATGGGATGGTATTACCATGGATTTCATCACAAAATTACCTAAGACTGCCTGGGGTTATGACACCATTTGGGTAATAGTTGATCGTCTCACCAAATCTGCACATTTCTTGCCTATAAAGGAAACGGATAGAATGGAGAAACTATTACGATTATACATAAAGAAAATTGTTTCAAGGCATGGAATACCTATTTCCATTATATCCGATCGTGATAGTAGATTTACATCAAAGTTCTGGCAATCACTACAGGAGGCCCTAGGAACTCGTTTGGATATGAGCACCGCATATCATCCGCAAACCGACGGGCAGAGTGAAAGAACAATTCAGACTCTTGAAGACATGCTCAGGGCATGTGTGATCGATTTTGGAAACGGATGGGATAAATATCTACCATTAGCAGAATTCTCGTATAATAATAGTTATCATGCGAGCATTAAAGCTGCGCCATTCGAAGCATTGTACGGAAGGAAGTGTAGATCTCCTATTTGTTGGAATGAAGTAGGAGATCGACAATTAACTGGTCCCGAGATCATACACGAAACGACTGAGAAGATAGTACAAATCAAGGAGAGATTGAAAACAGCCCGTAGTCGCCAAAAGAGCTACGCCGATGTTCGAAGGAAATCATTAGAGTTTCAGATCGGTGACATGGTTATGCTAAAGGTGTCACCTTGGAAAGGTGTAATACGTTTCGGTAAAAGAGGTAAACTGAACCCAAGATATGTAGGCCAGTTCAAGATCATCGAACGCATTGGACCGGTAGCTTATCGACTCGAGTTACCGCAACAACTCGCCGGAGTACATAATACCTTTCACGTCTCAAACCTTAAGAAGTGTCTTGCAAAGGAAGACCTCACCATTCCTCTTGAAGAAATCCATGTCGACGAGAAACTACAATTCATCGAAGAACCAATCGAAATCATGGATCGTGAAATTAAACGGCTCAAACAGAGCAATATACCGATCGTTAAGGTTCGTTGGAATGCTCGAAGAGGTCCCGAGTTTACTTGGGAATGAGAGGATCAAATGAACCAAAAGTACCCACATCTGTTTTTCCGATGACACATAATAGGTACAATTTTAAAATTTCGGGACGAAATTTATTTAACGGGTAGGTACTGTAATGACCCGGACTTTTTCGATCAATTTATATTTATAAGATTAATATTTACATAAATTAAACCTTACCAACATGATAAGCAATCCAAATTGTTGAGACTTATGTTTTTGAAAAGAGTTTTACACAACGTTTGACCGTCTAGTTGACCGATGATATCACGAACTATATAACATATGATAATTATACGTTTGTGTATATATATGTATATATACATATTTAACATGATCTAAGGATGTTGTAATACCTCATTTTGTGTTAATAACAATAAGTTATAAGTATATTTTGAAACTACTAACTTAAGTTTTCAAAACAATAACCATACGTAACGTTATTTGACATAAATACTTATGACCTATAATGTTTATACATATATCGTATATGTAATGTATTTAATCACTTTTAAGGACTTAAATACATAAAACAATATAAGTGTATTCACAAAATATAGCTATATTTGAATCCTCGTTCCGTTTTCACAAGAATTCTATACGTATATCTAGAGTATATGTACCCGTATCATACCTAGCTTCTATACGTATTTACTATTGGTATATACACATCAAATCACCACCAACCAGCCCTTGTTCATGCCTTATGTATAAGGTAATTACTTTGTATGATTGTATGACTAATTACACAAGATTACAAGCTTGGAAATTTGTCCATATTCCCCCCCATTCACGTTTTTAATGGGGGTATTCTCACTTCATTTTGGTTCAACTTCTATCATCATTTCTCTAGCTAAACACACACACTTACTAGCCTCATGTCTCTCTAAGAACTCCAGCAAAAATCCTCTCAAGAATCACCTTAAACACCACCATAACAAGATCAAACAAAAACACTACAAAAATACAACTTTCAATTCAAGTTTATGTCTTAAGTTGCTTCCAAACTTTCATCCAATTCCATCACTCTTTTGGTTCTAGGTTTTTACTCCTCTTTCACAGAAATCTTGTCCAAGTAACTTGAGATAGTAACTTTGTTCATAACCTTATTCGATTCATATATATATAGCTATCTTATTTTATGGTATACAATTTTAACAACAAGAACATAGTTTGAATGATTTCAAACTTGTTTGCAAACTAAATAGATCCTTCTAACTTAACTTTTAAAATACTTCAAGACCTGTAATATATCATAAATATATGCTAATTTAACAAGGTATAACTTGGTTTTTCAAAGAACACCTTAAAAACTGAATTTACGACGTCGGAGTGCAACCGGGGGCTGTTTTGGGTGGATAATTAAAAACTATTTTGAACCTTGAATTGGAGGTTTATTTTCTGGAAAAATGATATTTACTATGAATATGATAACACATAAAAATTTCATGATTTAACTCAAAGTATAAGTATTTTTAGAAAAATAATCATTTAATGTTGTTTGCATAAGGGAAAATGATTAACTTCATAAGTTTCACCAAAGTTTGACCTATGACCTGTGATTTTGAATACAAACTAAGGTATTTACAGTTCATATTTTTAAAGAAGGACTCGATCCAAGGAAGTGGCAAGTTGAACTAACGAAAACGGAGTTGTAACGAAGAAACTATGACCAAAACAAGATCGGATATCCAAAACTAGTTTAGCCACGAAAATAATTGGAGAAAAATTAAATAAATCACATCTTTCTAAAATAACATGATATTTTATATATATGTACTCATAATTTAATTTTATATATTTCAGGATCACCCGTAAACAACACGAGAAGATTAATCATAAGACCTCATGTACGTACGCAACACGTCATTTGACAACACCGGTACTTTATGTACGCAACACGTCATTTGACAACACGGTACCATGGGTCAAGATTAATCCCGACCAATACAAATACGATGGGGGTTTTATTTATTTCGATGGGGGTTTTATTTATTTATTAAACACCTAAATATGAACCATTAAAATTGAATTGCTAACTACGGACTAAGAAGACATTAAAAGTATTATAAGTATATATATGTGACGATTGTTTAAAATGAAAATATATTGATAAATTATATATGGATAGGTTCGTGATATCAACCGGAGACCAAGTCAAAATATATATATCTTCAACGCAAAGTGAGTATATAGTCCCACTTTTAAACTCTAAGTATTTCGGGATGAGAATTCATGTATTTTATGTTTTACGATATGGACACAAGTAACTGAAAAATATATTCTACGTTGAGTTGTACCACTGGCATACTTCCCTGTAGCTTGGTAACTACTATTTACAGCGGTATTGTAAACGCGAATCCTGTTGATAGATCTATCGGGCCTGACAACCCCAACCGGACTGGACGACCAGTATTCAACGGTTGCACAGTACTTCGTTTCGTGACTACACTTGGTACGGTGTAGTAAGATTTCATAATAAAGGGAATATGCGACGTGATTAAATGTTAAGTATGGTTACCAAGTGCTCAACCACTTAGAATATTTTTATTAAAATGTTTATATATGAAATCTTGTGGTCTATATATATATATTGCTGCCGGCATTAAACCTATATCTCACCAACTTTATGTTGACGTTTTAAACATGTTCATTCTCAGGTGATAATTAGAAGCTTCCGCTGCAACATGTTGAATTTAAGCAAGATCTTGAGTATGCATATTTGTGTCAAAAATAAAACTGCATATCCGAGGAATTGTAATGTAAAATATGCTAGAAATCGTATTGTTATCATCACATGTAAAGTTTGTAAGTCTAAGATTATCGCTAAACGATAATCATCTTTATATTGTCTAAAGCTTGTATTAACATAAGAGTTATGGTTTGTAATGTAAAATAAATGCAGTTGTTCTTTTAAAAATGTCGCATATAGAGGTCAATACCTCGCAGTGAAATCATACGTTATCTAACTCGTTCTTATGGTTAAGGACGGGTTATGACAAAAGCATTCTAAGTGGTTGAGCACTTGGTAACCATACTTAACATTTAATCAACGTCGCATATTCCCTTTATTATGAAATCTCACTACACCGTACCAAGTGTAGTCACCAAAACGAAGTACTGTGCAACCGTTGAATACTGGTCGTCCAGTCCGGTTAGGGTTGTCAGGCCCGATAGATCTATTAACAGGATTCGCGTTTACAATACCCATGTAAATAGTAGTTACCAAGCTACAGGGAAATATGCCAGTGGTACAACTCAACGTAGAATATATTGTGAAGTACTTGTGTCTATTTTGTAAACATGTATAAAAGCAGCGCATGTATTCTCAGCCCAAAAATATATATTGCAAAAGCAATTAAAAAGGGAGAAAATGAAACTCACTTTTGCCTTGAAGGTATTTAATTCGACTTGGTCTCCGATAGATATCACGAACCTAACCATATATATAATATATCAACATATTTTCTTTTTAAGTAATCGTTACATATATATCTACTTTTAATACTTTTAATATTTTCTTAGTTCGTAGTTAGCAGTCCGATGTTAGTGGTCCACAATTAGTTACTTAAATAAAATAAATAAAGACCTCATCGTATTCGTATTGATCAGAATTAATCTCGACCCATGGTACCATGTTGTCAAATGACGTGTTGCGTACATAAAGTACCGTGTTGTCAAATGACGTGTTGCGTACAATCATGAGGTCTTATGATTAATCTTCTCGTGTTATTTACGGGTGGTCCTGAAATATATAAAATCAAATCATAAGTAATTATATATAAAATATCATATTAATTAGAAAAGATATGATTAATTTACTTTTTCTCCAAATATTTTCGTAGCTAAACTAGCTTCGGATACCCAATCTTGTTTTAGTCGTAGTTTCTTCATTACAACTCCGTTTTTATTGGTTCAACTTGCCACTTCCTTGGATCGAGTCAAATTTTAAGAATATGAACTGAAAATACCTTAGTTTGTATTCGAAATCATAGGTTATAGGTCAAAATTTGGTGAAACTTATGAAAGTGATCATTTTCCATCATAAAAATAACATTTAATGATCATTTTTCTAAAAATACTTACACTTTGAGTTAAACCATGAAATTTTTATGTGTTAACATATTCATAAGAAATATCATTTTTCCAGAATATGAACTTTCAATTCAAAGTTCAAGATGGTTTTTAATTCTCCAACCCAAAACAGCCCCCGGTTGCACTCCGACGACGTAGATTCAGTTTTTAAGATGTTCTTTGTAAAACCAAGTTATATCTTGTTAGGTTAGCATATCATTATGATATATTACAGGTCTTGAAGTGTTTTAAAAGTCAAGTTAGAAGGATCTATTTAGTTTGCGAACAAATTTGAAATCATTCAAACTATGTTCTTGTTGTTAAAATTTTATACCACAAAATAAGATAGCTATATGAATATGAATTGAATAAGATTATGAACAAGGTTACTACCTCAAGTTACTTGGACAAAGTTACTGCAAAACATAAGAAATAATCTTGGAATCAAAGAGTGGTGGAGTTAGATCCAAAGGTTGGAAGTAAACTTCTTCAAATGGGTGATTATTTTGATATGTTCTTGAAAGAGTTTTCTTATGGTGTTTAAGGCTTGTAATTGAAGTTAAATGATGGGGAAAATGCTTGGAGATGATCAAGTATGAAGTTAGGAGTATTTTGAGAGAGAAATGAGGGTGTAGGTATGAGAAAATGGAGTGAAGAAATGGTGTTCATTTATAAAAACGTTTTTAGTTTATAAAGAAAGAAAAAGATTTCTAATTTTGTTTTCTTACTAATAATTCATACTACTTGACAAATTCTAGTTACCTCATATCTAGAGCAGTAATAATGTTGATTAGGATGTTGATTTGATGTGTATATACCAATAGTAAATACGTATAGAAGTTGGGTATGATACCGGTACATATACCCTAGATATACGTATAGAAATCTTGAGGAAACGGAACGAGAATTCAAATATAGCTATCTTTTGTGAATATAATTATATTGTTTTATGTATTTAAGTCCTTAAAAAGTGATTAAATACATTATATATACGATACATGTATAAGCATTATAGATTATAAGTATATATATCAAAGAATGTTACGTATAGTTATCGTTTTGAAAACTTAAGTTAGTAGTTTCAAAATATACTTATAACTCATTGTAATTAGTACACAATGAGATGTTAAACCATCCTTAGATCATGTTAAATATATATAAATACATATATATACACAAACGTATAATTATCGTATGTTATATAGTTCGTGATATCATCGGTCATATTGGACGGTCAAACGTTGTGTAAAACTCTTTTCAAAAACACAAGTCTCAACAATTTGGATTGCTTATCATGTTGGTATGGTTTAATTTATGTAAATATTAATCTCATAAGTATAATTTGGTCAGAAAATTCCTGGTCATTACAGTTAGTTATAAAGATAAAAATTATATAAGTTATCAAATTAATAGACTTTTCTGATTTTGCTCACGTTTCGAATAGCCAATAGATGCAGCAGGTAGCCAGGACCCTTTAAATCGGAAGCCCACAACTCGCCACTAACAAATCCAACTATTACTACGAACCAGAAAATTTTGGATGTCTATCAATTTAACCGCTTAAAATAATTTTTCGTTTTGAAATTTTAGAGAAGAAATAAGAAAGTATTAAGAAAATTCTATGTCATAAAAACTAGAGCGTTGAGAAATAAGAAAGAAAAAGAGTGCGTCGAAAAATGTCGAAAAATAAAAAGTCGAAAAATAATAAAAAGAAAGTAAGCGTCGAAACTTAGTATTCTAAAAACTAAATATTAAAAGTTGCGTCTAAAGATATTAAAGCTTAAAAGGAATTCTATATCCAAAACGGCAATAACTTAAAAGGCACTAAAATATATAAATGGCGTCGCAAAATTCTAAAGCACCTAAATCTTAGTCTAAAGAAAAAGCACTTAAGGGATTTTACGGCAAAACCTAAAAATCTAGAAATATAAAATAACTACGGCAAAAACTAGACTTAAAACTAAATACGAACGAAAAATACAAATTACGAATAAAAAGATATAAAATATAAAAATAAAACTTAAAGTTGTAAAAAAAATACAATTTTTATAAAAATATTATTTTTATATTATTATTTTATAAAAGTATTAATTTATATATTAATAAAACTAATTATAACTTAAAAATACAAATTAAATAACAACTAAACTAAATTATTATTAAAATAAACCCTAATTAGGTAATTAATAATAATAATAATTAATTAACTTAACCCTAATTCGGCTGTCCTAGGTTTCAGACGTGTCAGACATCACCATGCGGTCGCATGGATTTGAAGCTTCCGGTTCATGCGATCGCATGGGCCTGAATTTCGGATCACAAATTGGGCTGCTACAGTACCGGGCCCGATTATTTTTACTCTTTTTTTTTTCTGTTTTATATTTTTGTAAAATATTTATATAAAACTTATAAATAAGAAAAATTTACTTATTAGTTTTTATAACTTTTCACAATAAATAGAAATATAAACTTTTTAAATTTAACTAAACTTAAAAATATAGATATATATTTTTCTTTTTCTTTTATATTTTTGATTGTATTATATAAAACATATTTTTATAAAAATGAATTAAAGCTTAATAGAAATCTTTTTTTTATAGCGTTTCGCTTTCTTTTCCCCGGCAGCGGCGCCAAAAACTTGATGTGCGTAGAGGTGTATACGAAATAGTTATATTTTTACTACAAAATACTATTAAATACGATACAATTTTACACAAGTTATTTATTTATTTATAGAGTGGATATACCTAAACCTTGCTACAACACTTATAGGCAGTGTACCTAATCGTACAGTAGCGTAGTTTTTAGTAAGACTGGTTCGTTTCACAGGGAGCTAGCCAAGTTTAACGCTATATTTTTAAAAACTATATTTGTATAAATATAAATATAAATATAAGTAGTATTATTATTATAAAAGGGGGTTTTTACCGTTTAATGACCGGTTTGTCGATTTTAAAACTTAAGTCGCAGTTAAAACCTAATATAAAATATTAAAAATAAAAATAACTTAATTTTAAGCGTAAAATATATAGCGATAATGAAATTGCGATAAATAAAAGTGCGATTAATAAAATGACAATAAATAAAATTGCGATAATTAAAAGTACGATAATTAAAATGACAATAAATTAAAGTGCGATAATTAAAAGTGCAATTAAATATGAAATAAAGGAATTATGCTTATTTAAACTTCCGTAATCATGATGTTTGACGTGTTAATTTTAGTTTATTACCATGGGTTAATTGTCCTTTGTCCTGGATTATTCGATATGTCCATCTGGTTTTTGTCCATAACAGTCCATCAGTCATAAATATAAAGTGCGAGTGTCCTCGTCAAATTATCCTTATATCCGAAGTCAAATATTCCAACTAATTGGGGACTTAAACTATAATTACACCAATTTTCCTTGTGTATAATTCACCCCTGTTTTAATAAGTCCATAGACTATTAATCCATTCCCGTGTCCGGTTAAATGAACGATTATTAGTACTTATAAATATCCCACTCATCGTGTCCGATCGAGTGTATATGGTTATTTATAGGTACGTCCAATTGTAAATCTTTATATTAAATTAACAAACTATCATTTAATTAAACAAATATAAAGCCCATTAATAGCCCATAGTCTAATTTCCACAAGTGTCGTTCTTTGGTCCAAACCTCAATTATGGTACAAAGCCCAATTACCCCGTCTTTAATATTTAGCCCAACATCATGATTACTTCGAATTAAATAAGCATAATAATAACTTAGCTACGTGACATTAATTTAAAAAGGTTGAACATAACTTACAATGATTAATAATAGCGTAGCATTACACGGACAGAATTTCGACTTACACCCTTACAACATTCGCTAACATACCCTTATTATTATTAAATTAAAATTAAAATTAAAATTAAAATTATATATATATATATATATATATATATATATATATATATATATATATATCGTTGAGTGATAGAGAGAAAAAGGTGTCCTAAAACTCACAGAAAACTGGCGAATTTATAGGATGTGGCCTGCTACAGTAACTCATGCGATCACATGAGATTTTAGTGCAAATCTCATGCACTCGCATGGGCTCATGCACTCGCATGGGTTTTATGCCTATTTCCCATGCGATCGCATGACCGTCAGATCCAGCTCACATATTTTTTGTTTGCTAGTTTGTCGACGTTATTTAATATAATATATAATATATAAAAATTTTATATAATTATTTAAATATTATATTATATTCTTGTGCATAGTTTACTTGTAATTTTAGCTCCGTTGCGACGCGCGTTGATAGTTGGCTCAGGTCCCGGTTCCGGTTTTTCGAACTTCCTTTCGTATAATTTAATATCTTGTACTTTGCGTTTTGCGACTCGTGCTCTTGTAATTTTGAGACATTTCTCATCAATAAATTGAACCACTTGAATTATATCTTGTACATTTGAGCTTTGGTCATTTGCTTCTTCAAATCGTCGTTTTCTTCTTTTGTCTTCGCACATATTTATTTAAACGAATATTACATAAAAATAGAACAATTGCAACTAAAAGCTTTACATATTGGAAGGATATTGATACTAATAATATGTTCCTTTTTAGCATTATCACCTGCAATATAAGGCCAAGAGTCCATCCTTATTCTAAAACCAATTGGTGATTGAATGACTTTTCTTTAGACTTATATACATACATTTATTTTGTCCCATGATCGATATGGGACTTTGGTTTGCACTCTTACATATTCTTATAAAGCTTGAGTTGCTAGATAGAGTTGATTGATTCTTGATTGATAGCTCACGATATTATAAGTTTTTTATGGACTTCTTCGAAAGTGATAGGGATGTCCCGAGCATTTACTACATCTATAACTCACTGAAAGGACTCATCATGTCCTTCAAGTACTGGTCGGTAATGTATTCCTGTTCAACCGGAGAGCCGAGGAGTGCCAAGTGATCTGTAGACTCTTTGATAGAGTGCATGAACTTTGTGATTGATTAAGGACTTTGGTGATGTATTTTAGTCTCATCTTAAGTTGCTTGATGTAGCCACATGATGAACTTGCAAACGTTCAAGCAAGCGTGTCCCACATCTCTTTGGTGGTGGTGGTTAATGAGACAAGAGGCACAATATGCTGGTCTAGTGTGCGATGAGGGCTCCAAAGAGTAGCTGATCTTGTCTAACCCAAATTTGGTATGCTAGGTTTGGAGAAGACATGTTGTCGGGTTGTATGGTAGCTGCAGGAGCAGGGGACGAGCCATCTAAGTATTTAAAAAGTCCATAACCATCGAGTGCGGCATGAACTTGAAGCTTCTATGAGGTGTGGTTGACCAACGAGAGCTTGATGATGTTTGAAAGTGACAATGATGATGGGTGTTTTAGGATCCACATCGTTAGGGATGGTATGGCCGTATGGGATGACATTGTAGTAGGGTTGTCTACGACTTAGTTGAGAGAATTAGGGTTGAATCATTTTCTCTGTATACGATGTAGAGAGATTAGTGTAAATTTCGATTCTATTTATTCTATTACATAGGATCTACATATAACAAAATTTATATTTACATGGACATATATATGGAATAAATATAAATATATACAACTAATATTTATCTCTATTGATATCCTTGATATCCTTAAATTACACGTATTTACATGTTACATGTCTTTATGCTTACATAGTATACTTACATGTTTTATACTGCATATTATACCTACATGCTTCACACCTACATGTTTACATACACATATTATACATACATGGCTTGTTATACTTGCATATTTGACACTTACATATTTCACCTATATGTTCTATTACTTTACTTTGTTACATGCTATATTTATCTTTACATTTTCCATGGTAAGGTTTCTATTTTATCTACTTTACTTGCATTTAGTTACTTCACTTAACGGATTTCATGGTTCTTCTGGCCGGAGGTCCTTAGGAAGCAGCCTCTCTGCCCTCTAGTATAGGGAGGGACGACTTCTTCTACCCGCGGACCGATAGGTATCCGTGGGTGGAGGAATGACTTCTCTTTTACTCTAGGGTAGAGGAAAGACTGTCTACATCTAACCTCCCCCATACTCTACTTTAGTAGAATTGGGTATTGTTGTTGTTGTTGTTGTTGATATCCTTGATAAAAAGAAAAGGATAACAAGTGGTGGAAGGCTAGCCGTCACAACCTAGTCAAAAAGGCCATTGATATATCCACCACAATATTTGATATATCCACCATGATAATTCAATTATTTATGCAAATAGTACAACTACTTATTGCACAATTGTGGTGAATATAGTAAATATAATGGTCCAAAGTTGTATCATTACCTCCATTATCATTTAGGTATCTTGTTATCGATGAATACAACATCCGCCACCTGTCATTCATTTGTAACAAATATACCTTATTGTCAACGTGGATGAAGCTCAACATTAATTTTTAAGAGCGGGGAGGCGTTGTTAAACGTTAAAAGATGATTGGCGAAGTGGAGAAAATGGCATTGACCTCGGGTTAGGGAATACGAAAGTCTCCCTACTTTTTAAAAGCACAAGCCAAAGTAGTTATCTCATGATGAAGTCACCCCGTTGGAGAAACACTACAAGACGCCATGAAACAGTTGACTTGGATAACTTGGTTTTGGATGAAGAGCAAGAGGAAGAAGTTAACCAAAACCCAAATGTAAATATGCTTGGTGCTGCTTTGTATCTGTCGCCGCTTCATCTATGTCCTTCTAGAATTCGGTCACCTATACGTTGGAAGGCATCCATATAAATAAACAAGGTTATTAAAAGCGCCAGAACCTTGAGACGCGGATGATAAATATGACCATGACGAATCACTTGTCAAAAACTGACAGGATGCGATAGGAACATAAAAGGTGATAATTCGTG
This sequence comes from Rutidosis leptorrhynchoides, assembly GCF_046630445.1. NCBI lineage: Eukaryota > Viridiplantae > Streptophyta > Magnoliopsida > Asterales > Asteraceae > Rutidosis > Rutidosis leptorrhynchoides. Next base: position 86,533,263 of record NC_092342.1, on the reverse strand, counting down.
TGCAGTGGCGAGTTTAATCAGTGACCCGTGGGATCACGGGACTCCGCTAATTTAAAAATTATTAGTAGAAAATACCGTGTAAATTGTATAGGAGACCACTAAATTTAACTGGTGGACCACATATCTTTTTCGAATTTATAGACTTTCTTTTAAAATGTATAGATTACCACTGTATTTAACTACTCGGATCCAATATACTTTCTGAACTTGTAGTTTTTTGAAAGTAACAACCACTAAAATAGCATTCAAATATAATTAGTGCTGAAATTTTTTTCAGAACCCCATTAAATTTACATCCTGAAATTACCACTGTTCGTGCGATGTTGGAGTCACTAGAAGGTGGATCGGGATATGATGTTTATTATTTAACTTTTCTTTTCTTAACGTAATTTTAGTTGGTTTAGAACTTGTGTTTTTTTATTAATGAATTCTTATTTTATATTATTTCTTATCTTAAACCTATATTTTTCACTTTATTTAAAATGTTAATATTAAAAAAAAAAAAAATTCTTTTTCAACTTCAAATCCCACATGTAAACTAAACTTAGACAATTATTTACGGAAAGGTAAATGTTGTAGTGTTGTGGATAAGATTTTTGCTGACGTGACATTATTGTGGGATGAATGGAGCGATGTGTTAAATGTATTGTTGTGGTGTTGTTGGTAATATATAATTGGTATTGGGTTAATTAATATTATATTTAAATAAATGGAAAACAAAACAAAAAAAATTGATTGGATGCCTCATCGTTGCAGTTACCGTGGTTTCTTCCCACCATACCACAACATTGCTCTCCACAACATCCCACTAGTGACCGTTTTGGATATTGTGGGACAACAAAATAGCTTCGTGATCACCGTAGTGTATGGTCTTAATACTGAAAACATGGATTAACTACTTTTCGTGCTGTAAGTTGTTGACCCATGATGAAGGCGGCAAGTACGATTCATGAAATTGGATTTTTGTAAGAGATTAAAGAGGATAAAAAGCTTGGATGAATGCATCTAACTGAAGATACATTGGGATGCATCTATGAGTATGTGAATGTTTCGATCATCTTTAATCGGATCACTTTCAACTGAAATTAATAAACATGTAAATTGTGAAATATATTGTTTACCCTGTGTGGCTGATAATCAATATTTAGAATCAATCAATCTTAAGAATTATTCCAGATACTTTAGATTTGTTCCACTATACGTCTGTATAGTAATTAAATTTAAGAAAAACTAAGTAATTTTCTTTCCTTTATCTGAACTTTATTGTTCATGATTAGTTTCATTTAGTCCGTCCTAAACGTTTTTGTTACTAGTTTTCACACGTCTCTTCACACGATCTCTACTTTCCAATCACTAAAACAAAGCTTTTATTATTAGAAAAAGAACAAAATTTTCCAAAGGTTGAGACCGGTTTCTTGTAAAGAGAGCTTCCTATTATCCAATATACGTATTATCCAATATATAGACCGATTCTCTACGAAAAAACTAGTTTTCGCTTCTTACATTCATGAAAACATTGAGAACCGAACCTATTTATTCTATAAGCAGTTTTTTACCCTTGATTCTCGTCAAAAAATCGATTTCTTAGACCATTTCCAACCGTTGCATTGGATTAGCGTTAAGCCTATGCTCTGCAATCTCTCGTGGAACACCCGTCATATCTTGCTCGCTCCAAGCGAAAACATCCATACTTGCGATTAATAATTGCACAATTTTGTTTTTTATATCCGCATTCAGATTGTCACCAATTTTTATTTGTTGCTCCGGATACTTGCGATTTATTACAACCATATTATCTTCTATACCAGCGTGCTCAACAACCGCCACTTTAGTGCTAACTGTGTAGCGACCTGACAAAATCGTCATTGACGGAGCCGTCTACTTATGTCCCGTTACGTGGTCATAAGTCTTTAAAATGACGTTTGACCAAAAAATATGTCGCATTCATTTCAAATGTAAAGATGTTTCAAGTTTACAAAAGTAGTTCGACAACTAGTTACGTTACAATGTTTTAAGTACAAATGAAATCTATGCGACACAATTTAATGTAAAGCCAAAAGACGCTCCATGTATGCATGTATACTCGACATCCAAGCAAGTATCAAAATAGTGAGCGGAAGCATGTAACACATATCGTTCAAGGACCTGAGAAAAACATAGAAAATCTGTCAACGAAAACGTTGATGAAATCATAGGTTTAGTAAGTGAGTACGTAAGTAAGTAAGTTGAACCACAAGATTTATAACGTTGAAATAATAGAAAACCATTCTAAAATTTGTTATCATGAGCACCCAATTATCAAGGCTTAACTAACGTTACCCCATACACATAGTGTTAGAACCTACACTTATTCTCGAAAATATATTTCATCCGCATAACGGTAGTGAACCGTCCGAATGAGGGTTTGTTAAACTCATATGGCCATACAACATAAGTTCTCGCTTACACCCGGCAAGTGTAACTAATGATAATCGAATTGAGGCATTTTTGTTCTAACTCGTACGTAGAATGTTTGTTTTCGTACTTGTGTTCACTTTGTAAAACGAAACGTTTATGTTTTCTCATCCCAATGTAAGTATAAAAGAGTAAAAGTGGGACTATTATCCCACCTTGAGTGCACGAATGTAAATGTACTTCACAAAGTAAACGTGTGCAAGAAAGAATGCTAGTCTCGACCTAAACAATAGGTTGTATCAATATCGGTAAGCATGAAGTTGGTCAAAGTGTTCAATTAGTCCTATGGCTCATTACGACTCGATTATATAGCATGTGAATCACGTTGTCAAGTTTCATGCAAGATACAAGTATAAAAGCAAGCTAGAATGATTGCATAAGTATTTGATTAGGTTTGACTAAAAGTCAAAGTCAACAAGGTCGGGTCGGGTATCCGACAATTTTTCCATGATGAGAAATTATATATGAGCATGTTAGCCAAATTTCATGTTAATCGGAGTTGCGGTTAAGCGGGAAAGAATTTGTGAAAAACAAAACACAAAGTAGAATTGGGCCGGGGGAAATGCGCGGTGCGCATTGGAGTGCGCGGCGCGCATTATAGCGTGAAATCAGGTCAGGCACCATTACAGGGGCTAAACATATGTACCTTCACATTTGCGCGGCGCGCTTTACTAGAAAAAGTGCTGTTTGCTGCATTTTTGTTAAGTCTCGAACCAAACTTCAATTTAACATAACTCATGAACCGAAAACATTCAAAACGCATGCCATACATCGTTGGAAAGGTAATTTAACGAGAAATACAACTAAACACATTTCATCAACCAAAATCATCATTTACAATAGTCAAATCCAAGTTGAAATTTCATTAAATGTTCACCATAAATGCTTTCAAGTTCATAAATGCACTTTGATGATTCGGGAATTAAATGCACACATATGATACGCTATTTCGTAGGTAATTACGCATACAATACAACTAAACACTTACAAACAACATTGCAAAGCATTCAATACATCAAAAGTTCATTTTACTTATATCAAACCCTAACTCAAAATCACAAATTTAGCAATTAAGTTTGTGGAGTCTTTCTAAGTCAACCTACACATCAAATTGAAGCTAGTGATGCTAGTAACACATTTAATACATGCACTTTTAACATCTAACAATATTTAAGCAACCAAATATCAAGATCAAACACACCCATTTGTCAAGTTCATGCTAGTTACTCAAAACAACAAGATCGAGCATATAAATCACATATTCATGTTAGACTTAAGCCATAGACACTAATTAACACACTTTTAAGTTTTAAAGATCAAGAACAAGAAATTTAGTGTTTTTAGAAAGTTACCCAAACGAGATGAAGTTGGTATGGATTCGAAGAGGAAGATGCAAGGATTCCAAATATGTAATTTGTTTGAGTTGATGCTTGCTAGATCTTGAATAGATGATGAATCTTTGTTTGAGAGTTGAGAGGATTTGGAAGTATCAAAAGAAAAAAGAGGAGGTGAATGAGTGAGTGGAGGAGAAAGGGTTTGACTAGTTGACCTAGTCACTAGTTTGACCCTTTGGCGACCTTAGTCCCTCGAGTTTAAAAGCGGGTGCGTGAATTATCTAAACGAAATATTTTAAAAAAGCGTATTAACGAAAGATGTTATAATTATTTAACGGACTTTAAAATAATTAAACGGAAAGTAAACGGAAAAAGACGGGATGTTACATTACCTACTCCTTAAAAGAAATTTCGTCCCGAAATCTAAGTAGGCGTAATAGTCGTTGTTTCTTCCTCAAGATCTTGTGTTTCCAAATCCACGAATAAATGAGGGTACTTCCTTTTCATTTGATTTTGTCTTTCCCAAGTAAACTCGGGCCCTCTTTTGGCGTTCGAACGGACTTTGACAATCGGAATTCGGTTTTGTTTTAGCGTTTTGATGGAGTGGTCCACAATTTCAACCGGTTCTTCCACGAAATGTAGTTTGTCATTGATAGTAAGCTCCTCGAGAGGGATGACGAGTTCGGGTTCGGCAAAACACTTCTTCAAATTTGATACATGGAAAGTAGGATGAACGAAGCTCAATTGAGGCGGAAGATCTAAACGATAAGCAACGGTTCCAACCCGCTCCAAGATTTCGAAAGGACCAATATACCGCGGATTTAGCTTCCCGCGTTTCCCAAAACATATTATGTGACGACCCGGGAATTTTTGACCAAATTTAAACTTAATCTTTATATGATTTCGACATGATAAGCAAAGTCTGTAAAGTTGAGTCTCAAAATTTTTGGAACTGCTTACATTAATTCATTTGTCCTTTGACTGTTCCCGACGATTCACGAACCATTGTAAATAAATATGTATATATATATAAATATAATATAAATATAAATATAAGTATATATATATATATATATATATATATTAATTTGAATTAATAAATACCAAATAATCACTTGAATGGAAATATAAAGTAATATACAAAATAATTAAACTATTATTAAAATGAATCTATATATAGATGACTTCTATAAATAATTAATATTATATGTAAATTGTAATATATATATATATATATATATATATATATATATATATATATACATATATATATAAAATGTATAAATATTCAAATAGATTATTATATAAATTAAGTAATACATAATTAATAAAAGGTAACGTTAATATATTAAATCTTACAAGTAAACATATAGTTTTTATATTAATTACTTTCATTACTATAATTAAAATTAAGATTTTTGTAACCTTACCAAAGTTATTAGTTATAATTTTCAAATTTATCTTTAGTAAATACTGTTATTAATGATATCATTATTATTACTATTATTAATATTATCAGTTATCATTACTAGATCATTTATCAATAATTTTATTATTAATAATATTATTATTGTAATATTAATAATATTAATATATTTATACTTGTAATTAACAAAAAAATTTACAAATTTTATACATATAATAAGATATATAAATGCAGATCCATATAAATACGTATACATATGCGAATTTCTGTTACATTTATATAAGTACATATACAGGTATTCATATATATAAAATACTGATATATACATTGTAAATACAGATAATAACTATAACTAATATATATAAAAAATATGGATAAATATAAATTTAAATAGTGATATATAATTATGTAATCAGTTGCAGTCATTATCTAGGTTAAAGATAATTTATTTTCTTGTCTGAAATTAGAATCAATTGATTCCAAGTTAATCACAAACTAACAAAATCAGTTGAGAATCGTACCATCTGTTTATCAATCAGCTTCCTTTTTTTTTATTATTTTCTGTACCTGGCATGGAATATGTCGATCTTAAACACTGTAACACTCGATCACATTCATTGTACATGACTACAGATGACTTATATTATCAATTAACATTTCATATACCTGATACAGCTCATAAATTATCGAATTTAAACCAAACTTGAAGAACACCCCGTCGCCTACCCTGTTCTTGACCCAAATAATTAAAAACACGATTTTTATATCAAATTCGAAAATGTGTAAATGAAGAGTTGTTAGGAATCCCTTTTTCAAACTTTCTGTAAATTATCAAAGTTCAATTCCTCATAACGCTCTCGAATTTTGGAAGTCAAACTTAATTTTTCAAAGTCAACCGAAGGTGTTCATGTCAAAATTCGAATTCTTTTCCGAGTCTTTGGAACAATTGACAATCCAGATAGTTTCTAATCACCATTTATTATCTTTTTCATGTAGCAACTTTGGTCTAAAACACTCTTGATTTCAAAATCACCATATGGGTTGTCCCTCGTGTATTTTTTCAAACTGCCGATACATCTGTTACATTATTTCTTTTAATTCCAATCAATATAAAACGAGTTCTGTTGGTTGATATATTTTAAAACCCACTTCTGTATTCGTGTTTTGTTTAACCCAAGTGGTTTGGTCGATTTCTGTTTGCCGGAGAAGAAGATGGAACACACAGGATACGGTTTATATTTAACAGAGTAGGAATTAAAACAGATAATTACAAACGGAGTAATGGTTATGAGGTGATGTCGGTGAGCGAGAGGTCTCGGGTTCGAGTCTAGGCAATGGCGTATTATTTTTTAGCATAGCTTCAAAGGTTGTAAACTTTATTATTGTCATTATTATTATTTATATATTTATTATTTTATTGTTATTGTTATTATTAATGAGTGTTATTGTTATTAATACAAGTATTAGAATTATTATTATTATTATTATTATTATTATTATTATTATTATTATTATTGTTATTGTTATTATTATTATTATGGTAACATAAATACTATAGTTAATATTATTATCCCTTTTGTTAATTAAGTAACATTAGTAGATATTGTTAATGTCATTAATAGTATTGGTATAAGTATTATAATTACGATTATTATTATTATTATTATTATTATTATTATTATTATTATTATTATTATTATTATTATTATTATTATTATTATTATTATTATTATTATTATTATTATTATTATTGTATAATCAATATTATTACCTTTACTAGTAATATCACTAAGTAATATTATTATTAATATTTTCTTTAGTAATAAGATTGTTATTATTACTATTATCATTATTATTAATAAAAGTTATCATTTATTACTAACACAATTAAAAATCACAGTTATGACTGATAATATTATTATCGTTATTACTAACATCATATTCATTACTGGTATTATTATTAAGTAATATTATTATTAATATTATCATTAGTACTATTATAATTATTACTAAAATTATTAAACTTACCATTTTAGTAGTATTATCAATATTATGATTATGATTAGAATCATTATTATTATTAGTAAATCATTATTACCAAAACTGTCATTAACAATAAAAATTAATATTTTTACACATATTATCATTAATAGAATTATTAACATTATTATCTTATTAATAATACTAAGTATTATAATTATTATCTTTTTACCACTATTAAGATTATTCTGGTATTAATATAACTACTATTATTGATATACAAATGATATGTTTAATATATATGACATAAAAACAATTAATATATTTATATACAAAATGAATATATAAAACATATAAATATTATTAATATAAAAAAGATATAACTAATAAATTTATATATATATCTGTTCAAGTACAACTATGTATATTAATAATTATACAAATGATATAGGTTCGTGAATCTGAGGCCAACCCTGCATTGTTCAATATAGTCATATGTATTTTTACTACAAAATACATTAGGTGAGTTTTATTTGCCTTTTTACCCTTTATATTTTTAGGCTGAGAATACATGCGCAATTTTTATAAATGTTTTACGAAATAGACACAAGTAATTGAAACTACATTATATGGGTGAATGATCGAAGCCAAATATGCCCCTTTTGCTTGGTAACCTAAGAATTAGTAAACCGATCTACTAATTGACGCGAATCCTAAAGATAGATCTATTGGGCCTAACGAACCCCATCCAAAGTACCGGATGCTTTAGTACTTCGATGTTGTTTTATCATGTCCGATGGATTTCCCGGAATGATAGGGGATATTCTTATATGCATCTTGTTAATGTCGGTTACCAGGTGTTCACCATATGAATGATTATTTTTGTCTCTATGCATGGGACGTATATTTATGAGAAATGAAAATGAAAATCTTGTGGTCTATTAAAATGATGATAATGAATGTTTATGATAAACTAATGAACTCACCAACCTTTTGGTTGACACTTGAAAGCATGTTTATTCTCAGGTATGAAAGAAATCTTTCGCTGTGGATTTGCTCATATTAGAGATATTACTTGGAGTCATTCATGGCATATTTCAAACGACGTTGCATTCGAGTCGTTGAGTTCATCAAGATTATTAATAAGTCAATTATAGTTGGATATATTATAAAATGGTATGCATGTCGTCAACTTTCGATGTAATGAAAGTTTGTCTTTTAAAAACGAATGCAATGTTTGTAAAATGTGTCATATAGAGATCAAGTACCTCGCGATGTAACCAAATGTAATGTATTCGTCCAAATGGATTAGGACGGGTCGTTAGAGATTACACCTTTCCAAGGTGCGACTTTTAACATTACGCGGTCACCGACTTGGAATTCGAGGTAGTTGCATCTAGTGTCGGTATAGCTCTTTTGATGACTACGGGCCGTCCTAAGCCTATCTCGGATTTGAACGATCTTCTCGGTTGTTTCATGAATGAGTTCGGGTCCGGTGATTTGTGTGTCGCCTACTTCGGCCCAACAAAGAGGTGAACGACATTTGCGACCATATAAGGCTTCGAAAGGTGCGGCGTTGATACTCGCATGATAAGTATTGTTGTAGGAGAATTTGGCGAGAGGCAAGTGCTTGTCCCAAGCTTTTCCGAAATCGATAACACAAGCTCGTACCATGTCTTCCAAGGTTTGAATTGTGTGTTCGCTTTGTCTGTCAGTTTGTGGATGGTATGCGGTGCTCATGTCTAATCGTGTTCCCAATACTTCTTGTAAAGTACGCCAAAATCTAGAAACAAAACGGTCATCTCTGTAAAAAATAATCGATAATGGTACACCGTGACGGGCTACGATCTCTTTAATGTAAAGTTGTGCAAGTTTCTTCATTTTGTCGGTTTCCTTCTGTGACGATCACTCCAAATCCATATGGACGAACACGTCATTCATTGATTTCATTGCGAGGTATTTGACCTCTATATGATACATTTTGTAAACATTGCATTCTTTTGAAAAGGCACATCATAAATGAATATTTAAATCAAAGGTTTTCGACATCTGATGATTTCTACATATAGACAATCACCATAAATAATAGTTTACAACAGTATTTCCGTTGACAATGCAGTCAAAATAAGATACATGGTGATGATTTGGTGAATGCAACGTCTCCTTGAAAAATATGTCATGTAAGACTCCATGCACATAGCTTGTTTAACATCTAAGCAAACAGCGGAAGACTTCTAGGAAACCTGAGAATAAACATGCTAACAAGTGTCAACACAAAGGTTGGTGAGTTCATAGTTTTAATGTTGCGCATAATCTATATATAAAGGTGGATCACAAGATTTCAGTTGTTCAATCCAGAAACGTTTATCAAAATATTCTACGAAATTGAGCACCCTGGTAACTAAACTTAACGTATATATAATTTGTACCCTTTGTATAATCATCTTAATAATACACGTAAACCAACGTGTACGCTTCTCAAATAGCATACGTCCGTTAAAAGGCTAGTGCTCTAGCTCGGACGGGGATATCAAGCCCTATGGATCCATATACTACTACTCGCGCCCACCAGTTCTTATAACTGGCAGTTAATAGTTACCAAAGCTAAGGGATTTTCGGTTCAAACTCAGTGTAGAATTTAGTATGTACTTGTATCCATTGCGTTTTAAATAAAGTGCATGTATTCTCAGCCCAAAAATATATATTGCAAAAGCAATTAAAAAAGGGATCAATGAAACTCACCTTAGCAGCATATAAAGTCGTTCACCAAAATGTGATCGAAACTCGGATTACCAAATAACCGTAGATCTCAACCTAGAGAACATATGTTGGTCAATAAATGTCTATCAAGCTAGGTCAGGTCATAGTGTATAACAATCCTAATGCTCGAGATCAACATACAAAAGTTATCCAAAGTCGTTTCAAAAAGTCAATTTTGACAATAATTCAACAAAACGAGACGTGCCTTATACATGGATTCATTTACTTGCCTGGTAATATTCAAAAATCCAATTTATCATTCTTACAAACAAGTTTCAAAAGCAATTTCAATCAATGTTAATCATAATTCAGTTGATCATATCTTTTAATTCGTTCACCGAAATTACGCGATTTCTAAATGAAAAGTTATTGATTTTTCGCCAGCTTTCCAAAAACATGCATATCATATACCTTTTATCAGTGATATATGTATTTACTTTGTGATTCATCATAACTGTTTAACGACAAAATTTAGTGTACAATAATGTATAAATATATACACTCGAGCACTAGTATGTATACACTATTAATTTATAAAATATAAAATATAAATGCTTACGTATTAATATTGAGATTCAATATTGTAGAAAAGTACGTAGACGCAACAGAGATGATAAACACTAGATTTGATTCATAAATATACCCTCGAACATTACCCATAACCTCTTTGGCAATAACCCATAATTTCCTTAGCTCTATCCCGCTCAAAAACCCATTTTGAAGGTGACACGCTCATAACCTCGTCGTAGTATTTTATGTATATATACTACTAATAATAATATTATAATAAGATTAATAATAATAATATTAATCTTAATAATAATAATAATAATAATAATAATAATAATATAATAAATAATAATAATATGTGGAGACCAGATCGAGCTTTTATAGTATGTGGCCTGCTACAGTACCTCATGCGATCGCATGAGTTTTCAGTGTTTTTGCCATGCGATCGCATGGCCGCCTTATCCTGTTTTTGTTTGCTAGTTCGTCGACATCAAATAGTGTTTTACTGTAGCAAATAGTGTTTACTGTAGCAAATCACTGTAGCAAAGTCGTTTTCATTGTAGCACTGTAGCAAAATACGGTTTCACTCTAGTAAATAGTGTTTACTGTAGCAAATAGTGTTTTACTGTAGGAAAGTCGTTTTTACTTGTACATATATATATATATACATACATATAATTGTTCATGAATCGTCGAGAGCAGTCAAATGTAATTTAATACATGAAACAGTTCTAAAATTTTGAGATTCAACTTCATAGACTTTGCTTATCGTGTCGGAAACATTAAATCATTTAAAGATAAAGTTTAAATTTGGTCAGAAATTTCCGGGTCATCACTGTACCTACCCGTTAAAGAAATTTCGTCCCGAAATTTAAGTGAGGTCGTCATGGCTAACAATAGAAATGTTTTCATGACGAATATGAGTTGATAAATAGAATTTTATCACCGTTGAATTATATGGATAAAACAATCCGATTTCTCGAAGCGTATGAGAGAAGTTATCATAAAAGAGTGAAATGAAAGAATAGAGATTCGTCTTAACTTTTGACTTAGTTACGATTGATTTTCGGAATTTAAGGAATAGAAAATCTGCATAATCTAAATAAAATTTGATTCTTCGGAATTTGCGGAAATTAGGATTTTCTTTGATTAACTGCGTAATCTGCGTCGATTGCTATGTCTGATATTTCACTATAAATTGACCTCTTCCGTTTCATTTATTTTCACCACTCCTATAATCTTCTTTCTTATTTCATACATCCAAATAGATTGTGAAAATGCTTAATCCAGTTCTGATTCTTGATATTTTCCTGGCTATCGTATCCTTCATTCTTCTTTTTCATCTGCCACCAGAGGAAGTTATTTTCTTCTACTATTACCTTGGGGTTATAGTGTTTTTCATTCTCCTGTGTCTTTATATTGCTATACGCATTGATATACACAGTTTGTAATTTCGGGGTTGTTTTCGGGCTTTATATTCTCCATTATATTTCGGAGCTTCATGCTTTCGTTTTCTCTTCTCGACCTTAAGTCAAGCGGATAATGGTCCAGAATTCGTAGGTATGAAGTTTCAGATGAACATAACTAATGTTCTAAGAAAGAAATGGTAATACTACAATCTGACTTGTCAAATTACCAGAATACCTCAAAAAAGACCGAATCATCAAGAAATATATTTTCTTGATATATTTAGAGATTATATAGAATGAAAGAGTTATGTAACATGGTTCATGATGAGGGTATGATCTGTGAACCTTTATCACGTTCCATTAGAAACTCAACATGACTTACTGTAATATAATCACGTTGATCAAGTGTCATTATATTATACTAACTCATGCTTCAGTTTCCAACATTACTTCAAAACATCCATTTTTTTTTTTTTGAATTTTTCAGATTTTAGAAACTAAAATAGTTTCTTTTATGATGTAACACAGATAGCGCGAAGAGGTAATGATTTCAGAAACTAAAATAGTATTTTACTGTAGCAAATAGTGTTTTACTGTAGCAAATAGTGTTTATACAGAGGGAGAGAGATATATGATATGGTGTGTGTTTTTCGTTCGACAGAAGCCTGGCTTTTATAGGCAAAATTTCTGATCCTGAACCCCATGCGATCGCATGGGGTCTTAGTGCAAATGTCATGCACTCTCATGGTCTCATGCACTCACATGGGTTTTATGCCTATTTCCCATGCACTCGCATGGACAGCCTGGCCAGCTCATTTCTTGATTAAAACGTGGGCTGCTGATATATTTTAATATATAATATAATACATATAATTTTATATAATTATATATATATTATATTATATTCTTGTGCATAGTTGACTTGTAATTTTAGGTCCGTTGACTCACGCGTTGATGCTCGGTTTATGTCTCGGTTCCGGATTTTCAAACGCCTTTTCGTATGCTTAGATATCTTGTACTTTGCGTTTCGCGACTTGTACTCTTGTAATTTTTAGACGTTTCTTATCAATAAATGGAACCACTTGGATTACATTTGAGCTTTTTTGGTCATTTGCGTCTTCAAATCTTTATTTGCGTCTTCAGTCTTCGCACTTATTTATTTAAACGAATATTACTTGAAAATAGAACAATTGCAACTGAAAACTTTACATATTGGAAGGATATTGTGCCTAAATATATGTTCATTTAGAGCACTATCACTAGGCACCCAAATTCTTTCGGCGAAATATCGGAGTCCGGTCTCCTTAACTTCAAATCGAGAGGCGAGAACGTTCAAGCATTCGAGAGAGATGTTTTCATCCTTGAGAGCCTCGTCTTGGGATATGCGAATTTGATTATTGAGATTGGTGTGGATGGTGATGTTTAAAGCTCGGACACGAAGAGGCACCATCCTTTCCTTTCGACTTAAGGCATCGACTACTACATTTGCCTTCCCGGGATGGTAACGAAGCTCACAATCGTAATCGTTCAAAGTTTCAATCCACCTTTGTTGTCGCATGTTTAGTTGTTTTTGGTCGAAGATGTGTTGGAGGCTTTTATGATCGGTGAAGATAGTACTCTTGGTCCCATAAAGATAGTGTCTCCACATTTTGAGTGCAAAGACAACGGCTCCGAGTTCGAGATCATGGGTCGTGTAATTCCGTTCATGAATTTTTAATTGTCGGGAGGCATAAGCAATGACCTTCTTTAGTTGCATCAATACACACCCAAAACCATGTTTCGAGGCATCGCAATATACAACAAAATCATCATTGCCTTTTGGAAGCGACAAGATAGGGGCGATGGTTAACTTTTTCTTCAATATTTGAAATGTGGATTCTTGCTCGGTTGACCAAATGAATTTCCTTCCCTTGTGAGTTAACGCGTTTAGAGAACGTGCAACCAAAGAGAAGTTTTCGATGAATCTACGATAGTACCCGGCGAGGCCTAAGAATTGTCGAATGTGAGTAGGAGTAGTAGGGGTTTCCCATTTACTAATGGCTTCAATTTTTGCGGGATCGAACTTAATACCTTGATCGCTTACAACGTGACCAAGAAATTGAACCTCCTTCAACCAAAATTCACACTTGGAGAATTTGGCATAGAGTCGTTCTTGTCTCAAGAGTTCGAGCACGAGTCGAAGGTGTTGTTCGTGTTCTTCTTCGCTTTTAGAATAGACTAAGATATCATCGATGAATACAATAACGAACTTGTCGAGATACGGTTTGCACACGCGGTTAATAAGATCCATGAACACTGCCAGTGCATTAGTTAGACCAAATGGCATGACAAAGAATTCATAACTACCATAGCGAATCCGAAAAGCGGTTTTGGAGACGTCCTCCCCCTTAACTCTTAGTTGATGATAACCCGAGCAGAGGTCGATTTTTGAATATACACAAGACCCTTGTAGTTGATCAAAGAGGTCATCGATGCGAGGAAAAGGATATCGGTTCTTAACCGTCAATTTATTTAGTTCACAATAATCAATGCACATTCGTAGGGATCCATCTTTCTTCTTAACGAATAAAATCGGAGTGCCCCATGGTGAATGGCTAGGTTGGATAAAACCACGGTCGAGTAGTTCTTGAATTTGACTTTGCAATTCTTGCATTTCGGATGGAGCAAGTCTATACGGTGCACGTGCTACGGGTGCGGCTCCCGGAATAAGATCGATTTGGAATTCTACCGGTCGATGAGGTGGAAGACCCGGAAATTCGTCGAAAAATACATCGGAAAAGTCACTAACAATTGGCACATCATCGATATGCTTCTCATCGGTGTCAACTTTCTTAACATGGGCTAGGATCACGAAACAACCTTTATGAAGATATTTTCAACTTTAAGGCACGAGACAAGGTTGAGTCCGGTGCAACTCTTATCGCCATAGACAATCAAGGGTTCACCATTCTCGATAGGAATTTAAATCGCTTAAAGATCATAAAGGATGTGAGATATCGTTTTGGCTAACCAATCCATACCAATTATTAATCGAAGCTCCCTAGTTCTATAGGTATCAAGTCAATTTCAAACTCTTTACCCATTAAGTTTAACGTACACCCCCGATAAAATTTGCCGGCACTCAATAGTTTCCCGTTGGCCACTTCAATGGTATAAGTAGTATTTAGTGGGAGTGGTAGAGTGCTAAAAGAATGAGTTAAAGTCTTGGATACAAAATTCTTATCGGCACCTGAATCGAATAAGCAAGAGACATAAGAATTGTTGAGAAGAAACGTACCCGTGACTAGTTCATTGTCATCTCGGACTTCCTCGGTGTTAATGTTGAAAGCTCGGCCTCGCGTATCGGGGTTAGCTTTCTTCTTTGGGCATGTATTTCTAAAATGACCTTGTTGGCCACATCCGTAACAAGTGACCGTCTTTGGTGCATCGGGCCCCTTTCGAGTGACGGGGGCGGTACTTCTACAATTGTTGGCCATATGACCACTTCCTTGGCACCGGTGGCAAATTATCTTGCCACATTCACCAAATTGATGCTTGTAGCATTTGTTGCAAAAAGGTTTGGTTCCGGCATAACTTTTCTTGCCATCCAAGGTGAAGGGTTTCTTGGTGAAGTTGTTGTTGTTCTTGTAGTTGCTTGATTGAGAGGCTTCCCATTTTCTTTTGTTGCCACCCGATTTATCCTCAGCCTTAGGTGCCGGTACTACGATTTCATTCACCGTTTCAATCAATTGGCGGGCCATCTTTAAAGCTTCTTGTAGGTTGGAGGGTTTGGATGACATTACCCCGTGTTTGATGCTCTTAGGAAGGCCATCCATGTAAAGTTCAACTCGTAGAGGCTCGGGATTTACAAGGTTGGGACACATTAGAGCTAGCTCGGCAAACTGTTGATTATAAGCATTGAGGTCGTTTCCGACCGCTTTCAAACTTCTTAGCTAGCTTTCGAGCCTTCGGGTCTCTTCGTGTGGAGAGTATTCGGTGATCATCTTATCTTTTAAATCGGAGCAAGAAAGAGCGTGGGCTTCATCGGTACCCACCGATTGTACATACGTATTCCACCATGTGAGAGTGATATCAGCAAAAGTGTGGGCGGAATATTTGACCTTGTCTTGGTCCCGGCAATCGCTTATGCTAAAAACGGCTTCCGTTTGCTCAAACCATCGAGTGAGAGCAACCGATCCTCCGGTCCCATCGAAAGTATGAGGTTTGCACCCCATGAAAGCTTTGTAGGAGCATCCCTCATTTGAGTTACCAGCTCCATTGTTGTTGTTGTTGTTGTTATTGTTATTGTTGTTGGAAGAGTGACCGGCCATGGCCGCATCTACGGCGGTGGCTATCATTCGTTGAAGAGCTTGTTCGGGAGTTTCATTGCGTGGGACTCAGCGAGGAGGCATTGTTCCTTCAATACACAAGAATATCGTTGATTAGTATTCTCAATAGTACTAATCGTGATATGGGATAAGGATAAAGAGAAAATTTTCCTTGACTCGCCCTAAATTCTTTATGTCATAATGTCGGAATGTCCATGTGAGTCACCGTAATATAATCCCGGCAGTTATATTACCCTGATTCACATGTGCATTTAACGTTACTTCATAAGGTCAAAGTGGCGTGTCCATCAAATTAAGCAACGTGAGATTTAGATGGAATAGAAGAATGAATAGAAGAGTTCGAGTATAAATGCACAAGTAGTCATGTAAATCCTACTTCAAGTCTATATGCCGGTTGTAGTCTAGACTCACTAATGTAACCTATGACTCGGGGTTGACACCAATGAACTCTAAATCCCTACAACCAACACTCTGATACCATCTGTAGCGACCCGACAAAATCGTCATTGATGGCGCCGTCTATTTAGGTCTCGTTACGTGGTCATAAGTCTTTAAAATGACGTTTGACCAAAAAATATGTCACATTCATTTCAAATGTAAAGATGTTTCAAGTTTACAAAAGTAGTTCGACAACTAGTTACGTTACAATGTTTTAAGTACAAATGAAACCTATGCGACACAATTTAATGTAAAGCTAAAAGACGCTCCATGTATGTATGTATACTCGACATCCAAGCAAATATCAAAATAGTGAGCGGAAGCATGTAACACATATCGTTCAAGGACCTGAGAAAAACATAGGAAATCTGTCAACGAAAACGTTGGTGAAATCATAGGTTTAGTAAGTGAGTACGTAAGTAAGTAAGTTGAATTACAAGATTTATAACATTGAAATAATAGTAAACCATTCTAAAATTTGTTATCACGAGCACCCAATTATCAAGGCTTAACTAACGTTACCCCATACACATAGTGTTAGAACCTACACTTATTCTCGAAAATATATTTCATTCGCATAACGGTAGCGAACAGTCCGAATGAGGGTTTGTCAAACCCATATGGCCATACAACATAAGCTCTCGCTTACACCCGACAAGTGTAACTAATGATAATCAAATTGAGGCATTTTTGTTCTAACTCGTACGTAGAATGTTTGTTTTCGTACTTGTGTTCACTTTGTAAAACGAAACGTTTATGTTTTCTCATCCCAATGTAAGTATAAAAGAGTAAAAGTGGGACTATGATCTCACCTAGAGTGCACGAATGTAAATGTACTTCACAAAGTAAACGTGTGCAAGAAAGAATGCTATTCTCGACATAAACAATAGGTTGTATCAATATCGGTAAGCATGAAGTTGCTCAAAGTGTTCAATTAGTCCTATGGTTCATTACGACTCAATTATATAGCATGTAAATCACGTTGTCAAGTTTCATGCAAGATACAAGTATAAAAGCAAGCTAGAATGATCGCATAAGTATTTGGTTAGGTTTGACTAAAAGTCAAACTTGGTCAAAGTTAAAGTCAACGGGGTTGGGTCGGGTATCCGACAATTTTTCCATGATGAGAAATTATATATGATCATGTTAGCCAAATTTCATGTTAATCGGAGTTGCGGTTAAGCGGGAAAGAATTTGTGAAAAACAAAACACGACGTAAAATTGGCCTGGGGGAAATGCGCGGTGCGCATTGGAGTGCGCGGCACGCATTATAGCGTGGAATCAAGTCAGGCACCATTACAGGGGCTAAACATCCGTGCCTTCACATTTGTGCGGCGCGCTAAAAGTTGCGCGGCGCGCTTTATTGGAAAAAGTGCTGTTTGCTGCATAGTTGTTAAGTCTCGAACCAAACTTCAATTTAACATAACTCATGAACCGAAAACATTCAAAACGCATGCCATACATCGTTGGTAAGGTAATTTAACGAGGAATACAACTAAACACATTTCTTCAACCAAAATCATCATTTACAATAATCAAATCTAAGTTGAAAGTTCATTAAATGTTCACCATAAATGCTTTCAAGTTTATAAATGCACTTTGATGATTCGGGAATTAAATGCACACATATGGTACACTGTTTCATAGATAATTACACATACAATACAACTAAATACTTATAAACAACATTGCAAAGCATTCAATGCATCAAAAGTTCGTTTTACTTATATCAAACCCTAACTCAAAATCACAAATTTAGCAATTAAGTTTATGGAGTCTTTCTAAGTCAACCTACACATCAAATTGAAGCTAGTGATGCTAGTAACATTTTTAATACATGCACTTTTAACATCTAACAACATTTAAGCAACCAAATCTCAAGATCAAACACACACATTTGTCAAGTTCATGCTAGTTACTCAAAACAACAAGATCGAGCATATAAATCACATATTCATGTTAGACTTGAGCCATAGACACTAATTAACACACTTTTAAGTTTTAAAGATCAAGAACAAGAAATTTAGTATTTTTAGAAAGTTATCCAAACGAGATGAAGTTGGTATGGATTCGAAGAGGAAGATGCAAGGATTCTAAATATGTAATTTGTTTGAGTTGATGCTTGCTAGATCTTGAATAGATGATGAATCTTTTGTGACAACCCAGAAATTTCCGACCAAATTTAAACTTAATCTTTATATAGTTTCAACACGATAAGCAAAGTCTATAAAGTTGAGTCTCAAATTTTGGAATTTGTTTACATGAATTCATTTACCTTTGACTATTCAGGAAGATTCACGAACAATTGTGTGTAAATAACTATGTAAATAATATATATATATATATATATATATATATATATATATATATATATATATATATATATATATATGTAAATATAAATATAAGTGTATATTTTAATTTGAATTAATACAAAACCATTTAACCATTCGAATTAAAATAAGATACAAATGATTGTTGTAATTTTAATTTAAATGAATCTATATAAGATTTCCATATATGATATTTGATATTATTATTACTATTAATACCAATACTAATCTAATTAGTAATATTATCATATAATTGATAATATTAGTATTATTAATTACCTTAAAATTCTTATTATTGTGATTTATTATTATTACTACTTTTATTATTAATATTATTATTATTATTGGAAATTAGAATATTATTAATGAAATTATAATTACTAATAAATATAAAATCATAGGTATGATTGTGGAAATCTAAATCAGGTACACACAGCTTTCAAACTATATCTAATTTGATTTTCTGTCTCAAGATCGTACCAATCAATTCTACTAGGGACAAAACCCGTTAGCATTTGTTTTCTTCACTACCATACAATCAAGATGAAATTCATGAAATAGTACAATTATTTCACTGACAGCTAATAAGCCACTACTTCATTTAGAGAATTAAAAATAGAAATTTGAGAGACAAACAGAAGCAGATACAAACCCTTGTTGCTATTCAGAGATTAATAAACAAAAATTTAAAAGCATCAAGATTAACTTCTATTTAATCTTAAACTCAAACCTTCACCCATTATCTATCACCATGGATACTACTCAAACTTTAGGATACCATTCTAGCTTCACTAACAACGAACCATCGTCCTAACCGAATCCCATCATCAAATATGAACACCCTCTTGTTCCAAACCATCGTTTATGTTACTAGAAGAACACCCTCACTACCTTCTGCGATAACCACTTCACCATTCATCATCACAACCCATATAACACCTTCATCCATCACAACCCATATAACACCTTCATCCATCGTAATAAATTGAGGGAAGTGGTCGACAAAGATAATGAATGACCAAGTTATAAAGGCAAGATATCAATGATATTATTATACTACGGCAATATTGCTTTATTATTTTTTTTCTTTGTTGACGAGCCAAGACCAACTTTGTTGTCTGCCATTTATTTGTTACGATTAGTGATGGAAGTTAAGATGGGGTCTAATTACATTAAAAATTGGTAAAGCATAGGAGGCAGGTGGGTTAGTATTACTTTCTTACTAAACCGAACCCCACACCCCACTAGTAAATCCCTCCTTCACATTAAATATATATTTGAGATAATGCAAGACCAACAACCACGAGCCAATACAGCTAGTATAATTTCATTTTTATATTTAGGCTATAAAGAACTAAAATGGCGATAGATTAGCATATACAGCAAATAAGAAACTGCTATGGAAATTGTTTGTTGATCTGTGGACAGAATCCTCATTTGGGTCGTGAACCATTACTAATCTTGGACTTTTATAATTGGATTGCTATTTGTATACTTGGGCCATTAGGCTATTGGGCCAAGAAGGTTAATAGTAATGATGATATTGATGATGAACGTAAAAGATGATGAGTAGGAAATCACGATGATAATAATTGTTATGATTATGATTTCACGATGTTATGGTATGATCATAAGATCGATGGTGATAGGGTTATAATAAGGATAGTGAAGAACATGATGATAGTTTGATTATGATAACGAAGTGATAATGATAGTAGCAACGTATGAAAATGGAGGATGATCACGAAGATGATGAGTGGAAGATGGTGATGTAAAATAATGATGTTATGTACTGAATGATGTGTTAGTGATTAAGATTATAATGATGGATGTTATTTGGATGATGATGATGAAGATGTTAAGTGGGTTTAGAAGAAGACATACATTTAATGGTTAAAAGAATTTAATGTACGAATTAAATCAGAAAGTAATCAAGCGGAGCAGTGGTTAGGTGTGTGTTTACTAGACGAGAGGTCGTGAGTTCGA
Organism: Rutidosis leptorrhynchoides; assembly: GCF_046630445.1. Taxonomy (NCBI): domain Eukaryota; kingdom Viridiplantae; phylum Streptophyta; class Magnoliopsida; order Asterales; family Asteraceae; genus Rutidosis; species Rutidosis leptorrhynchoides. Next base: position 86,512,305 of record NC_092342.1, on the reverse strand, counting down.
ACCTGGGCAGCTATAGTTTCTTTTTATGGAAGCTTGTTATTTCTTTTAAGGTATTATTATTATTATTATTATTATTATTATTATTATTATTATTATTATTATTATTATCATTGTTATTATCACTAATAGGGTTATTATTAACATATGTATATTATTAATGTTATTACTATTATTTTTTTTTACTAATATTAACGTAGTATAATAGAACTACTATTTTGATAAACAAAAGAAATACATACATAAATATATATATATATATATATATATATATATATATATATATATATATATATATATATATATATATATATATATATATATATATATATATATATATATATATATATATATATATATATATACTTAATACATATTACATAACTATATTAATATTACACATAACAAATTATTGATTTTGATATAATACCAATTATAAATATATATGGATTAATATAACTATATGTATAAATATTAATTAGTTTACAAAATAAATATATATAGCATATAACTAAAAATAGAATATATATAAAGTTATTCGATTCCGATTTTATGTATTAATATATATAAATGATATAGGTTCGTGAATTCAAGGTCAACCCTACTTTTGTTCAATGTCGTCATATGTATTTTTACTACAAAATACATTAGGTGAGTTTCATTTGCTCCCTTTTTAATTGCTTTTGCAATATATATTTTTGGGCTGAGAATACATGCGCTGCTTTTATAAATGTTTACGAGATAGATACAAGTACTTAAAATATATTCTACGTTGAGTTGTACCACCATGCATATCTTCCCTAATAGCTTTGTAACTACTATTTACATGTGGTATTGTAAACGCGAATCCTGTTGATAGATCTATCGGGTCTGACAACCCCAACCAGACTGGACGACCAGTATTCAACGGTTGCACAGTACTTCGTTTCGGTGACTACTCTTGGTACAGTGTAGTGAGATTTCATAATAAAGGGAATATGCGACGTTGATTAAATGTTAAGTATGGTTACCAAGTGCTCAACCACTTAGAATATTTTTATTAAAACGTTTGTGTATATGAAATCTTGTGGTCTATAAAAATGTTGAATTTTATTGTTTTATGATAAACTTATGAACTCACCAACCTTTGGTTGACACTTTAAAGCATGTTTATTCTCAGGTATGAAAGAAATCTTCCGCTGTGCATTTGCTCATATTACATGGAGTCGTTCATGGCATATAGAGGTCAGAACCTCGCAATGGGACCAACTGTTGAAGACTTCGTCCAGATGGATTAGGATGGGTCACTACAGGTGGTATCAGAGCGGTGGTCTTAGCAAACCAGGTCTTGCATTAGTGTGTCTAACTGATAGTTGATTAGATGCATTAGTTAGTCTGAACTTCGACCGTGTCTGCATGTCAAAAGTTTTTCTTAGCATTCCGTGTCGAAAATTTCCTGCTTATCTTTTTTAGGGAATCACTTGCTTATCATACTTAATCTAGACTTATCTTACTGCCTGGATTGCATGAATAGTGTATAGACAAAATTCATATCTTAGCGTATCTGCTAATTCATATCTTAGCATATCTGTTACTGTAAACTTTGCTTAACATATTCCGTAGATTCCTCCGTAACTTATGGGATTTTAGTATTATATATCCATATGTAAATTATGTATTGCAGGGTACTAATCTACATCCTATAATCTATTTCTTATCGAAAATCCTTCATCTGATCGTACGAGATGAATCCCTCAACCAGTTCGAATTCTTCGGATTCTGACAGCTATTCTAATATGGTGTTTCACCTAAGCTCCGAAAGTAGTGTCACCGGAATGAATCAACCAATCATCTATCCCCAATTCATCTGATGGGTTCGTTGTCGACTTAATCAATGGAGATGCGCAGAAGGCGATCCCTTCCACTAATCGAATTCACCTTTTGATGAAGAACCTGAAGCACTTACCGGCGAACCTGTTCGTAACACCATTTTCAGCCTCAGTTCCAGAGTAGTTCGACACGATTATATTCTATCCACAGTTCTGAACCTTACTCATCCACTCGTTTCGACCGACAATCATCCCAGAATAATAGAAGAAGTCAACGAATTTCGCGCTCGAGTAAATCAATTGGGAGAATATGGTGCACAATTTACCAGCTTCAGCAACATCACCGGCACAAACAGTACCATCAATAACAGCACCAGTACCATCAACAATCCATGCCTCAACATCTCATTCTGTACCTCGAGCATAATCTTCGTTTTACACTTTGTTCTACATCGATTAATTTTCGTTCTACGAATCGTTCTATATCATTTATCTTCACGGAACTTGGCGATTATGTAATCTCTAAAGTCTTAGAGATTAGCTATTCTAGCTCAAACCGAAAAACAAATGAGATTAATATCATATTAATTCATTAAATCCATGATTAAATCTGAAGAAAATATATATGTAAGTATATTTTCATAAAAATTGTAATTAAAAATTCTTTCATACAAACTGTTAATGTTGAAAATATTTTAACGGGTAGGTAATACCCGAGGAATATTCAGATTTCACATTAATAAGTATACTGTACATTCTTCCAAATCTAATTCAATAGTCATTTACAATCCTATTTACAACCACCGATATACTTATCCATTCACCACAGAATAACCATTTTCATTCAATTTCATATTTGGATTCTGATCTATTAGAATCCAACAAGTGGCATAATGAAGAAAACATTGGACAAAATAAAACTTGTTAGAAACAAACAAATTAACTACGAGAAAAATGTTGTTAAGAATCCACGCTAACTGTTCCTAGCTAATTGTTCCTAGCTAACTGATTACATTTTATTTATCGCAATTTATTTATCGCAATTTACATTCTCGCAATTTTATTTATCGTCATTTAATTTCTGTTATTTACTTTACACACTTTATTTATCGTCATTTAATTTCTGTTATTTATTTTTACGCACTTTAAATATCGGGACACGTATACAAGGTTTTGACATATCATATCGACGCATATATATATATTATTTGGAATAACCATAGACACTCTATATGCAGTAATGTGAGAGTTACCTATACAGGGTTGAGGTTGATTCTACAATAATATATATAGTTTGAGTTGTGATCGAGTCTGAGACGTATACGGGTCACGAAACGTATTAATTAATTCGAATATTATATATTAAACTATATATGAATTATTGGACTGTTTACTGTGGACTATCGACTGTGGACTAATAATATTGGACAATTAAAATGAATTAAAATATTGATTATAACATATGAAACTAAACAGTTCTTCAAGTTTGCCACTTGATTTCATTTTAAACTTCATTTGTATCTTGGCGATTACAATCTGCGTTCAAACTTTTCATAATTCTTGAAAACATCTCAATCGAGAGGATGAACCAACCGCACTTCATCTACGGAAGAAAAGATCGATGCATATAACTATGCACCTAAAAACCCTCGAAACCTGAGTAAACGATAAACACGAATCTGTGCTAGCTCCCTTGGCGTTGATATTATCGAAAATAACTTTACCATCCCTCTCTAAAATAGCCAATTTTGTCACAGCTCCAACACGACTTTTCATTCAAAACAACCTTATTATAACCTTGATATATATGCGTGCTCATTTATTGTTATCGGAGAACCTTTTATATTCCACCATACTACCATCAGCGTTTAATCATCTAAAAACACAATTCTCCTGAAATCACCTCGGATTGATAACCGATGATTCAGATATGGTAGCATTAAATGCAGAGGAAACAACAAAAGTGTAGATGGTCTAAATGGTCAAGAGTTTGATGGTAAAGAATGGAGTGTTGGGAACGCTCGATAAAAAAATTTGGTACTGAAAAATGGATTGAGCAAACCCTGAAAGAGACCAAGGACAAATACAAGGACCAAACCCTATATTCAAAGAATCCAGGTAATTCTGGATCCGCTGAAATCTTTAGAGAATATCCTGTTCCGAAGTCATGTTAAAATCTTGTGGAAAATTTTTCTTCATCAACTTTCGAACTTAGAAATTCCAAAATATCATCATAAATATCTTCGATATTTCTGAGGATATTTTCATAAATATTCTTGTCTGAAATTATCTACCTCTTCGTGTTTTCTGTATTCCATTATATTGGAAACTTCTATAAAAATCTAAGTATAAATTATGAATGAATTGTGAAGAAATGTTGGGAATTGAAGCATGGGTTAGTATAATATAATGACGCTTGGCCAACGTGATTATATTACAGTAAGTCATGCTGGAAGTTCTATTTTAACATGATGGTTCACAGATCATAACGTCATCATGTGCCATGTTACATAACTCTTTCATTCTACTTAACTTCTAAACATATCAAGAAAATATAATTTTGATAGTTCCATCCTCAGGGATTCTGGTAATTTGACAAATCCAATCGTGCTAATACATTTCTTTCTGCTTAGAATATTATAACCATTCGAAACTTCATACCTACGAATTCTGAACCATTATTCGCTTGACTTGAAGTCGAGAAGAGAAAAACAAGAGCATGGAACTCCGAAACATAACAAGAAATATAAAGTCGATCACAAACACAGAAATTACAAACCGTGTATATCAATACGTATAGCAAGATAAAGACACGGGAGCATTAGAAATACTATAACCCCAAAGTAATAGTAGAAGTGAATAGAATCCTCCAGTGGGAGTTGGAAAAGAATAAAGACAGATATGATAGTCAGAATAAGAACAAGGATCAGAACTGGATTAAGCATTGTTATAATTTTTGGATGTATGAACTAAGAAAGAATGTATAGGAATGGTGAGAATAATGGAATGGAAGAGCTTATTTTATAATGGGAATATCAGACATAGCAATTGAGGCAGATCATCGCATTTAATTGAAGATCATCGCATTTATTCACCGAAGAATCAGATCTTACTCAGATTTCAAAGATTTTCTTTGAAATCCCTTGAATTCCAGAATTCAACCATGACTAGTCAAAAGTTATGATGAAACTTGATTTTCTCATTTCACTATTTAGTGATAGCTTCATTCGTACTCTTCGAGTGATTTAATCATTTTATCTATATTAATCAATAATGATAAAACTCTAGTTATCAACTAATATTTGTCATAAAGACATTTTTATTGTTAGCCATGACGACCTCACTCAAATTTCGGGACGAAATTTCTTTAACGGGTAGGTACTGTGACGACCCAGAAATTTCCGACCAAATTTAAACTTAATCTTTATATAGTTTCGACACGATAAGCAAAGTCTGTAAAGTTGAGTCTCAAATTTTGGAATTTGTTTACATGAATTCATTTACCTTTGACTATTCCCGACGATTCACGAACAATTGTGTGTAAATAACTATGTAAATAAAATATATATATGTAAATATAAATATAAGTGTATATTTTAATTTGAATTAATGCAATACCATTTAACCAATCGAATTAAAATAAGATACAAATGATTGTTGTAATTTTAATTTAAATGAATCTATATAAGATTTCCATATATGATATTTGATATTATTATTACTATTAATACCAATACTAATCTAATTAGTAATATTATCATATAATTGATAATATTAGCATTATTAATTACCTTAAAATTCTTATTATTGTGATTTATTATTATTACTACTTTTATTATTAATATTATTATTATTATTGGAAATTAGAATATTATTAATGAAATTATAATTACTAATAAATATAAAATCATAGGTATGATTGTGGAAATCTAAATCAGGTACACACATCTTTCAAACTATATCTAATTTGATTTTCTTTCTCAAGATCGTACCAATCAATTCTACTAGGGACAAAACCAGTTAGCATTTGTTTTCTTCACTACCATACAATCAAGATGAAATTCATGAAATAGTACAATTATTTCACTGACAGCTAATAAGCCACTACTTCATTTAGAGAATTAAAAATAGAAATTTGAGAGACAAACAGAAGCAGATACAAACCCTTGTTGCTATTCAGAGATTAATAAACAAAAATTTAAAAGCATCAAGATTAACTTCTATTTAATCTTAAACTCAAACCTTCACCCATTATCTATCACCATGGATACTACTCAAACTTTGGGATACCATTCTAGCTTCACTAACAACGAACCATCGTCCTAACCGAATCCCATCATCAAATATGAACACCCTCTTGTTCCAAACCATCATTTATGTTACTAGAAGAACACCCTCACTACCTTCTGTGATAACCACTTCACCATTCATCATCAAAACCCCTATAACACCTTCATCCATCACGACACCGCTTTATGTTCCTGTCTCCTATTTCGTTGTAAACCCGTAACGAAACCCACAACTCACAACATCTACACCTGTTACTCATATGCTGTTTCAAGTCGAAGATGAAGTATTTATGGAAGACATAAATTGAGGGAAGTGGTCGACAAAGATAATGAATGACCAAGTTATAAAGCCAAGATATCAATGATATTATTATACTACGGCAATATTGCTTTATTATTTTTTTTCTTTGTTGACGAGCCAAGACCAACTTTGTTGTCTGCCATCTGTTTATTACGATTAGTGATGGAAGTTAAGATGGGGTCTAATTACATTAAAAATTGGTAAAGCATAGGAGGCAGGTGGGTTAGTATTACTTTCTTACTAAACCGAACCCCACACCCCACTAGTAAATCCCTCCTTCACATTAAATATATATTTGAGATAATGCAAGACCAACAACCACGAGCCAATACAGCTAGTATAATTTCATTTTTATATTTAGGCTATAAATAACTAAAATGGCAATAGATTAGCATATACAGCAAATAAGAAACTGCTATGGAAATTGTTTGTTGATCTGTGGACAGAATCCTCATTTGGGCCGTGAACCATTACTAATCTTGGGCTTCTATAATTGGATTGCTATTTGTATACTTGGACCATTAGGCTATTGGGCCAGAAGATTAATAGTAATGATGATATTGATGATGAACGTAAAAGATGATGAGTAGGAAATCACAATGATAATAATTGTTATGATTATGATTTCACGATGTTATGGTATGATCATAAGATCGATGGTGATAGGGTTATGATAAGGATAGTGAAGAACATGATGATAGTTTGATTATGATAACGAAGTGATAATGATAGTAGCAACGTATGAAAATGGAGGATGATCACGAAGATGATGAGTGGAAGATGGTGACGTAAAATAATGATGTTATGTACTGAATGATGTGTTAGTGATTAAGATTATAATGATGGATGTTATTTGGATGATGATGATGAAGATGATAAGTGGGTTTAGAAGAAGACATACATTTAATGGTTAAAAGAATTTAATGTACGAATTAAATCAGAAAGTAATCAAGCGGAGCAGTGGTTAGGTGTGTGTTTACTAGACGAGAGGTCGTGAGTTCGAACCTGGGCAGCGATAGTTTCTTTTTATGGAAGCTTGTTATTTCTTTTAAGGTATTATTATTATTATTATTATTATTATTATTATTATTATTATTATTATTATTATTATTATTATTATTATTATCATTATCATTGTTATTATCACTAATAGGATTATTATTAACATATGTATATTATTAATGTTATTACTATTATTTTTTTACTAATATTAATGTAGTATAATAGAACTACTGTTTTGATAAACAAAAGAAATACATACATAAATATATATACTTAACTAGATTTAAGAGTCCGTGCGTTGCACGGGTACTCCTCAGTTAAATAAATCTAAATTGTCAAATGTTATATCATGTTACAGAATGATAATTATAGTATCAAAAGTATATAAATCATAAGAATTGAAAACGTTATAGTTGTCATCAAAGAACATCTGTGTACCAATCAAGAAATGCGTCCAATTTCTTCATTAATACTACTATGCAATTTGAAACATAGTTGTAGTTTTAATACATTTATCCAATACACAACTCAAACTTATGAATTGTTGAAAACATGCTGCAGATAAAGAGCCCGTGCATTGCACGGGGACTCTTAATCATACAACATGGAAACATAAAATGTTATATCCTGAACTAACCTCTTAATCATACAAAATCGACCCATTTGACATGTTCAACAGGAGGGATTATAACTTATTTACCCCCATGTCTTTTTTTACTTCAGCCATTGTGCATGTATCTCTATGTCACCATTTCTAATATCTGAAACACAAGATGACTGTAAATTCTGAGATATTTCTCCATGTCCATTGTAACATCCCGCCTTTTTCCGTTTAACTATTTAAATCCCGTTATATGTTTATAGCATCTCCCGTTAATACGTGTTTTAAAAATATCTCGTCTAGGTAATTCACGCACCCACAACCGAACTTGAGGGACTAGTTTCGTCAAAATGCCAAAGAGGTGACTAGCCTTTGACTAGTCAACCCCCACCCCCATCTTTTCTTTTTCATTTTCCCTTTTCTTCTTCTACTTCCATATTTTCTCTCAATTTCTCAAACAAGGAATCATCATCTAAATCCAAGCTAGCGGGTGTCTTGCAAAACAAATTACATATTTGAAATCCTTGCAACTTCCTCTTCGATTCCATACCGACTTCATCAAGTTTGGGTAACTTTCTAAAATCACTAGATTTTGTGTTCTTGATATTTTTGAACTTATAAAGTTGTTAATTAGTGTCTATGGCTCAAGTATAACATGAATATATGATTTATATGCTCGATTTCGTTATTTGAAGTAACTAGCTTGAGTATGAACTTTGGTGTGTTTGATTTGGTGATTTGGTTGTTTGAATGTTGTTAAATGTTATAAATGCATGTATTAAATGTGTTCCTAGTATCACTAGCTTCAAATTGATGTGTAGGTTGCTTGAGAAAACTCCATAAACTTGATTAGTGATTTTGGTGAATTCGGGTTAGGGTTTGATAAGCTTGAAATGAATATTTGATGCATTGAATGACATGAATTGTAGTTAGTAAGTAGTTAGTTGTATTGTATGCTCGATTACCTATAAAACGGCATGTTATATGTATGCATTAAATGCCCGAATCATAAATGTGCACTTATCAAATTTGTGTATTAAATGTGTGCATTAATTGATCATTTACTTTGGAAAGCCGATTGTTACAAATAACATTTTTGGTTGGTGAAATGTATTTAGATGTGTTCTTTGTCAAATTACCTTTCTAACGATATAAGATACGAGTTCTAAGTATTAGCGGTTTGCGAGTTATGCTTGAAAGTGTTTGGAATTAAGACTTGGACATTTGAGACTGACCAGGTACCAGTTCCCGTGTATTGTCGCGGCGCGACAATTTGGGGCCGCAGCGCGGCCTAAGCCGTGTCCAGTTTCTGACCTCTTTGGTCAAAATACGAAAAATGTTTGGCACACTATGGACCTCCGATTCACATGAGACTTGTTCTAACATGCTTATATATGAATAAAAACCTCAGAAAAATAGTTCGGGACCCGACCCGAACGTGTTGACTTTCGTTGACTTTGACCGACCAAAGTTTGACTTTTTGTCAAACTTAACCAAATGATTATGCAACCTTCCTAACTTGTTTCTGTACTTGTATCTTGCATGAAACTTGACAATTTGATTCACATGCTACATAATCGAGTCGTAACGAGCCATAGGACTAATTAAACATCTTTGACCTATCGTGTTTACCGTTATTGATACGACCTATTAGTTTAGGTCAAGACTAGCACTATCCTTCGCACACGTTACTTTGTGAAGTACTTTTCATACGTGCACTCAAGGTGAGATCATAGTCCCATCCTTCAAACAACTTTTATGCTTTAAACTATGGGATGAGAAACATATACGTATCATACTTTCACACTTTGAACACAAGTACGAAAACGAACATTCCACGTACGGGTTTGAACAAAAAGCCTCAATTCAATTATCATTAGTTACACTTGCAGGGTGTAAATGTGAACTTATATTATGTGATCACATGGGCTTGACGAGCCTCATTCGGACGGTTCGCTACCGTTAGCGGATGAAATATATTTTCGGGTCTAGTGTATGTTCTAACACTACGCGAAGGGTGCAAAACAGTTAAGTTTGATAATTGGGTGCCCGCGAAACAAATAACAACTTTGGAATGCAAATGATTTAGATAATCATATTATATTAAATCTTGTGGTTCAAATGCAACGTTTACTAAAACACCTATGATTTCACCAACGTTTTCGTTGACAGTTTTCTATATGTTTTCTCAGGTCCTTGAAAGCTACTTGATACATGCTTCCGCACTCTTTTTGATACTTGCTTGGATGTCGAGTATACATGCATAGATGAAGCGTCTTTTGACTACTTTAAATTGTGTCGCATAGGTTTCATTCGTACGTTAAACATTGTAATGTAACTAGTCTTTCGAACTACATTTGTTAACTTGAAACATCCTTTTTCTTATAAAATAAATGCGACATATTTTGGTCAAAAGTCATAATAAAGACTTATGACCACGCAACGGGACCGAAGTAGTCGGCGCCGTCAAACATGATTTGGTCGGGTCGCTACATCCATCATAGTTTAACTTTCTAAAAACCAAAAAGGAACGAATTAATAAAAAAAAATATTAATCATTTATCAAAGAAATATGAGTATTCATGGCAATGAAAAAATAAATGAAGGACAAACAAAGCATGATTTGACTATTTACGGGTCAGAGTAATAAGATCCATTTGGCATTAACGACCCATAAAACACATGTGTATTAGTTCCATTTTGCATTAACGACCCACAAAACACATGTGTACAACGTGGCCCCCATGATCTCCATGTCAACAGTCTTTTCGTTTTTTCACAAGATTTCGGGTTTAAGGCTTTGATGCAGAGGAAAAAGATTGTCATTCCAATGAATAGTCTGTTGAGTATCCAGTTGAATATGTGATGCCATTTTAAAAGCGTGTTTTGTACACCTTCTTGGTATAGCGAAGGGAACTGCCATAAAACAAAACAAAGGATCAAACTCATGTTTTATCCAAAGAAGCTTCTGCAAGCAGATATACAGTACGATTATTCCAAAGAATAAACTTTGCTTTTTCGTAAGGTAAATCGTACATCTGTAATAAAACGCACATCAAAAGTCAATTTTCAAGCCTATTCTCAATAAATAAAGATAAGAGTAGCTATTACCTCGACAATCGATTGTGACGGTGGTGATGGCGGCAAAGAAAAGTGTCTACCATTTGTTAGATTTAACCACGTGCTAGAAATTTCTATAAATAAGTTTGGTGTACTAAAAGATATAACATAGCTTTGCACACAACAAAGAACAAACCTTTTTTTTCTCGCAAAACTTGCTCCCATCGGTTAGCTTCAATTCCTGAACCTGTACACGAGACTAAAATGAAGTCTGTTTCTTGCCCAGTCTGCATAAGATATTGTTATTTCAGATTCTGAAAGTTCTGCACAAAGTTTATTATGCTTCATTTATTTAAAAATTTTAAATTTAATTATTGGCAATGCTTTAAATGTATTCTAATATCATTCGAAAGCTTTTTAAGTCCTTGTTCACTGTAGCAGCCAATTCAGCAGGTCTCTGTATAATTAAAATAACTTAACCATGAGAATAAAAGGAAAACAATGGATTTAATGACCAACAAATATGGTGATGAATATTTGGCAAGGAAAACGTACCTGTCTCCGGGGTTCAAAGCGTATGGTCAAAGTATGCACAAGGAACGGGTCAACTGGAGGATCAACGGGATTGAGTAAGCGAAACGATGTAAATGGTACTCTTACCTAAAAAAAGAAAGATGAGATAAAATGTGGAGGTAAGATTCTCATAAATAGAAACTGAAATATGCGTACACCACCATTAGTACAACATCAATCAGCTAAAAGATGGATCACTTTACCAACATAACTTGTGTGAAGATAAACATAATCATTTTGTAATAGAAAGTTCTTGATAAGATTGACCAGGAAAATAAAATGGAAGCTCTTTCTTTGGTTAGCCAACCTAATCTTACATGTAACCAACATACAAATCCCAGACCAAAACAATAACATCATATCATATTTAACAAACCATAAAAACATCTCACCAAACTAAGATTATAAATAAACTAGAAGTTACAAGTTAGATTCAACTGTTTTACAACTGGTCGAGTTGGCATTTGTCTAATCAAGTAGGATAAATATAATAATCTAGCATGCTGAAACTTACCCACATAACGCGTGCAATCTTTTTACCCAACATTTCTATCATTGGTAGAAACAAAAATATAACTGGGATTCGTAGTTTAAACCAAAATGTAAGTATTTGATCCCATCTCCAGTTTCAATACACTAAGACCATTTCTCACATATAGTTACACTTTGATTCACACCTAGTTTCTCTCAAGAACAAACCCTTACCACAACCAAATAATTAGTATTTTAATACATGTTCAAGAATCTGTGTGAATTGTGAGCAAGTGTAACAAACCATATCAAAATACAATGGATTCAGTTCTACTTTTCTTGTTTATCATCATCATCACGTTTATAAACTTCAACATTACTGTTCTACTACCAAAAATACTTGTTGTGATAATTGACATACTTGAGTAAAAGAGGCTGGTTCAATAGCACGGATTCAGTAGTCATTGGTCTCTGACATAGAACATAAAAAGTCTGTAGTTGATCAAGATGTGCGTACAACAATATACATCAACTAAAATTATATAATTAAGGCATTAACATGAAGAGATAGAGTATATGAATCAAACCTATGCCATAAACTCAAAACTCATCATTTTACCAAATCAATTTATGAATACACAAACAATAGGTTACAAATACAATCAAACATCAACTAATTCAAAAATACCCTAGAGTTTATACAAATTAATCAAACAACCCACACAAAAACCATAACGGTACCTCTAAGGTTGTATTCATCATGAAATTCTTGCGATTGCAACCAAAAAAGCGATGTCTCTGAGGTTTTATTCAACAAACCCTGATTATATGGGTTGTAAACCATAATCGGTGCATCTGAGGTTGGATTCATCATGAATTTATTATGATTGTAACCAAAATTGAATCGGAAATACGTTTCACCAGGAAGACGATATCGATCTTTTTGTATGGGATATGATCGATGGTGTATGCAATCGAAGGTAACCCTGATTTAGGGTGAATTTAGAGCGACGGTTTGAAGAGAGAGAAAAATGGGGATTAATCAATCGGAGGTGAATTGCTATTCAATTGGAGAAGGAGAATGAAAAGGGTGTAATTAACCCTAAAACCAAAATTTGAATGTTTTCGTGACACGCATCAGATGTAGGTAATTAGCCAGAATTTTTTAATTCAAAAATAGGAGAAAATTAGGATTAGTGAGGATGAATCTGGTGTTGACACGTGTCTGATTTAAGTATGATATTTATGTAGATGATGATACATATTACATAACTATATTAATATTACACATAACAAATTATTGATTTTGATATAATACCAATTATAAATATATATGGATTAATATAACTATATGTATAAATATTAATTAGTTTACAAAATAAATATATATAGCATATAACTGAAAATAGAATATATAAAGTTATTCGATTCCAATTTTATATATTAATATATATAAATGATATAGGTTCGTGAATCCAAGGTCAACCCTACTTTTGGTCAATGTCGTCATATGTATTTTTACTACAAAATACATTAGGTGAGTTTCATTTGCTCCCTTTTTAATTGCTTTTGCAATATGTATTTTTGGGCTGAGAATACATGCGCTACTTTTATAAATGTTTACAAGATAGATACAAGTACTTAAAATATATTCTATGTTGAGTTGTACCACCATGCATATCTTCCCTAATAGCTTTGTAACTACTATTTACGTGTGGTATTGTAAACGCGAATCCTGTTGATAGATCTATCGGGTCTGACAACCCCAACCGGACTGGACGACCAGTATTCAACGGTTGCACAGTACTTCATTTGGGTGACTACTCTTGGTACAGTGTAGTGAGATTTCATAATAAAGGGAATATGCGACGTTGATTAAATGTTAAGTATGGTTACCAAGTGCTCAACCACTTAGAATATTTTTATTAAAACGTTTGTGTATATGAAATCTTGTGGTCTATAAAAATGTTGAATTTTATTGTTTTATGATAAACTTATGAACTCACCAACCTTTGGTTGACACTTAAAAGCATGTTTATTCTCAGGTATGAAAGAAATCTTCCGTTGTGCATTTCCTCATATTACATGGAGTCGTTCATGGCATATAGAGGTCAGAACCTCACAATGGGACCAACTGTTGAAGACTTCGTCCAGATGGATTAGGACGGGTCACTACATCTTTGTTTGAGAGTTGAGAGGATTTGGAAGTATTAAAAGAAGAAAGAGGAGGTGAATGAGTGAGTGGAGGAGAAAGGGTTTGACTAATTGACCTAGTCACTAGTTTGACCCTTTGGCGACTTTAGTCCCTCGAGTTTAAAAGCGGGTGCGTGAATTACCTAAATGGAATATTTTAAAAATGCGTATTAACGGAAGATGTTATAATTATTTAACGAACTTTAAAATAATTAAACGGAAAGTAAACGGAAAAAGACGGGATGTTACAAACTGCTGTACATATCGACGTCACGTCTGTAGAATTCATTATCGCGACTCCTTCGCGAGTCGCGAACTTTATCATCCCGTGTATAGTTGACGGGATAATACCCAATTTACTTATCGCCGACCTCCCTAAAAGCATGTTATAGCGAGAACTGGATCGCACGACGTATAAATTTAATTTCGCTTGCCTTGACAACATCTTGTCCGTCGCGTCAATAAGCTTTATGTTTAATGATAATTGACCTTTAGGCCACGCAGATTCTCCCGCAAACACCGAGAGCAAAGCTGCAGTAATTTTTAGCTTCGCTTTGATGCATTCTGGTAACTTGCGGTAACATTGTTCGTAGATTATATCAACACTACTGCCATTATCTATGTGTACTTTCATTATAGTGATTCCTGTATCCGCAATCTTACAGGATATGACATTCGGCTTCTCAGACATGTCCTGAGTTTGCATATATGGGAATGTAATTGTGACGACCCGGAAATTTCCGACCAAATTTAAACTTAATCTTTATATGGTTTCGACATGATAAGCAAAGTCTATTAAGTTGAATTTCAAAATTTTTGAACTATTTCATGGATTCAATTGACCTTCGACCATTCCCGACGATTCACGAACAACTATTTATAAATAGTTACATATATATTTAAATATATATATATATATATATATATATATATATATATATATATATATATAATTTGAAATACTATTTGAACTATTGTATGATTAAATTTTTAGAATTAAATATGTAAAATAATATGCGATGTAATGGAAACTATATTTATAAATATATGGATTATGTATATAAATATTACTTGTAAATATATAAAGTTATATTAAATCTATTTGTATAAAAATATATAATATATTTGTTTTAGTAAATAAACTTGCTATTTTAAAATTGTTTATATATAGAAACAGAATATATTAAAAATAAACTATTTCGAGCTTGATTAGTAAACGTCGGTAACACTCGATTGACATTTTGTTAGTTATAATATAGATATAGACCATGTTCATGAGGGATTGAAATAAAAGTTGAACTGTAAATCGATTACGAAGATTATAGGTTTGATAAAAATATTTTTATACCTTTTTAGTTTAAATTTTAGTACTCCGTACATATTATTTGGAACATAAAATAAATAATTAATGAATCTTTTTTATCAGGTTTCATACAGTTAATGACCAAAATAAATAAATGGTCTTAATTTGAAAATTGGGAATTTTTCTAAATACTTTTATATGAAAACTGTTTAGCAGCGAGCACGAAATAATATTCGTAATATTGTATGTCGACATAGTAACAGGAAATGGCGACCATCATTTTGCATGTTTTAAATTTTATTATTATATTATAATTATAATTATTATATAATATATATTATGAATATAAATATCTAGCTTATATATACATATATATCGATACATACAATTGGAGGAGATCACTCAACACCTTCCACCTCCGGTCACCATTCCAGCCGCTACTCAACCACCGCCACCACCACTGCAACTTTCGACCACCATGACTTCACCAATAACCACCACAGCTCAACCACCATCACCACATCCATCTCTCTCTTTTCTCCCTCTCTCTCTCTCTCTCCATTTTCTTCTTTACTTGTGAACAATCAAACCCAAAACTGATGTTGCTTTGTTAGAATGCTAAAAGAACTTGAAACTGCTGCTATTGTGCAGTCATGAACCACTAGTGAACACTAACATCAAACCCACAATCCCCACCATAAACCACTACCACCGTACGTTACTACTTCTGCTCAGCTTTCTGTGTTTTTTTATGTTCTTCGATGACTACTACAGATGCTATACTCGATCATTTTTTGTGTTCCTACTGCTACGTTTTGTTTCTGTTACAATGACAAGAATGATGATGTTAATGAAAGTGATGATGAATAGTAGAATGATGATGGAGTTGGAATGAAAGATGATGATTATCATTATGATACGTGACGGTATATGATGATGATTATGCTACGATTATGGTTGGTACACGATGGTGGTGAAATGAAAACGCTTGATGATGATGATGATGATGATGATATGCATGATCAAAGATGATGACTTCGATGATGATGAGCCGAGATGATGGATCTTATGATGGCAAGATGATAATGATCATGATGATGATATTAGGATCGTGAGATGATGATGGTTATGATCATGATGTTTCGATGATGCGTTGATGATAATGAAAAAGGAAGTAAAGAAAATGATTACGGTTATGATTTGGGTTGTAACTTTATGAAGAAAAACAAACAACTTCGCATAGTTATATAATTAAAACTGTAAAATATTATAAGAAATTAGTGACTGGATCAGTGGTTGGGAAGGAAAGGGTTGAACGGGAGGTCCTGTGTTCGAATCTGGGCTATGACATTTTTAAAGCTGCAATCATTCATTTGTTACCTACTTCTAAGGTAGTATTATAATTATCATTATTATTTTTATTATTATTAGTATTAGTATTAGTATTAATATCATTAATATGATTATTACTATTATTATTATTATTATTATTATTATTATTATTATTATTATTATTATTATTATTATTATTATTATTATTATTATTATTATTATTATTATTATTATTATTATTATTATTATTATTATTATTATTATTATTATTATTATTATTATTAATATTATTATTAATATTATTATTATTATTATTAATATTATTATTATTATTATTATTATTATTATTAATATTATTATTATTATTATTATTATAGGTATTATAATTTTATTATCATTAGTATTGGTATTGGTATAGTATTATTATTTCTAACATTATTATTATTATTGATATTATTATATTTATCATTATTAGTATTATTAGTATTATCATAAAAAGATACAACTTCTTATTTATTTTTATTAATATTATTTTATCATATAACTATCATTCACAGTAAAATTAATATTTTTACGGTTATTATTATTAATATCATTATTATTATCACTAATAGAAATATTAACATTATTATCTTTATTAGTAATATTAAGTATTATCAATAATATCATTTTTACCATGACAAATATTATTTAAGTATTATTATAATTACTAGTTTCAACAAACAAATGTTATATAACTAAAAATATATTTAATATACATAACTTAACTATATTAATACTTTTATATACAAAATGAATACATTTAATTAAATAATGAAATATATATAGTTATTAATATAACAAGTATATCACTAATAATATATAAATTCATTCGATTACGAGTATATGTGTTAATGTATATATAAATGATATAGGTTCGTGAATCTGAGGTCAACCCTGCACTTGTTCAGTGCCGTCATATGTATACTTGCTACGAAATACAGTATTGTGAGTTTCATTACTCCCTTTTTAAATGTTTTTGCAATATATATTTTTGGGACTGAGAATACATGCACTGTTTTTATAAATGTTTGATGAAATAGACACAAGTACTTAAAAACATTCTACGATTGAGTTACGAGTACACCGGATATCACCCCTTTATAGTCTGGTAATCTAAGAATTAGGGAACCGAGCCCCTAATTGACGTGAATCGTAAAGATAGATCTATGGGCACTCGCAAGCCCCAGTCAGAGAATTTGAACTGCTTTAGTACTTCGAAATAGGTATACAACTGCCAGCTTTAAAAGATATGATCTGTTTGTGAGGTGTACACAACCATCATATTTAAAAGAGTGGCCTGTTTGTATGCTTTTGCATGACCGTGCAGAATGCCGGTATGCGGGGGATATTCTATATGCATCTTGTTAAGGTCAATTACCAGGTGTTAATATATCATATGAATGATTTTATAGCAGTGAGCATACATGCACAGATTGTTTTTGAAATATGAGTATCTTGTGGCCTATTATATTATTGAAAATGATTGTTTATGATAAACTAATGAACTCACCAACCTTTTGGTTGACACTTTAAATCATGTTTATTCTCAGGTATGAAAGAAATCTTCCGATGTGCATTTGCTCATTTTAGATATATTACTTGGAGTCATTCATGACATATTTCAAAAGACGTTGCATTCGAGTCGTTGAGTTCAACAAGATTATTACTAAGTTATTGATAGTTTGGATATGTTATGAAATGGTATGCATGCCTGTCAACTTTCGATGAAATGAAAGTTTGTCTTTTAAAAACGAATGCAATGTTTGTAAAATGTATCATTTAGAGGTCAAATACCTCGCGATGTAACCAAATGTAATGTATTCGTCCAGATGGATTAGGACGGGTCATTACAGGTGGTATCAGATCGGTGGTCTTAGCGAACAAGGTCTTGCATTAGCGTGTCTAACTGATAGTTGTTAATGTAATGACCCTGGATTTTTCAACATTTATTTATTAATAATTATTATTAATACTTGTGTTTTAAATGAATGTATTGTTATACATTTACTGGTTACCATACATGACTTTTAAATGCCCGACACGTCTTTGTGACACACAAACATTACACGAATAATATTTTCAGATATTATTTACATTCATGATTAAGTTTTATTAATCATTTTAATTAACTAAGGTTACTAGTTAATTACTTGGGCTTTATTGGATTTACTTGTTAATTAATGGAACTTGGGCTTTTATTAGTGTTAATGGACTTAAGAGCCCACCCTACACACTAAATGGATTAACTAGCCCATTACTCATGTAAGTATTACCTAAAAACTAAACTAGATAAATTAACTTTGTATGGAATCTAGTTACTTACCCCTTTCCCATGTAAACACCCCTAATTACCAACTTTTGTGCCATAAACATGCAAGAACCTTGTGGACAATTTTCTTCCCCCTTGACCCTTGGAGACCGTCAGCCTTAGTAGGCCTTGAGGAATATTTTGCTTCATTTTTTGATTACTTCTCACTTGTATCCTCTCATTCCAAACACACACTCTTACTTGCAACTTTCTTTTTCTCTCATTTTCTCTCATCTTGCAAGTAACTTGAACAAATATTTCTCTTCTTTTCCCTTACAAAAACCGTAACATATACTCATATAATCATCATCATCACTTGTTGTTCATTGTTGTTTAGTTACTTGTTGTTTATTGTTGATTACTTACTAGTTACTAAGAACCAAACTGTTTAGTTTGTTCTTCATTTATCTTGTTCATACAAGAACATACAAGAACATAAACTTTCTAGTTTATGTTCTACATTTAATGTTTGAAAGATTGTAAGTTCATGTGTTGTAAATCATTACTTGAATTCATGTTAGTAAACTTTAAGTTTACTAACATGAAGATCAAGACTTTGGCTTGAATCTTTAAAGTATGAACAACCATGACTTGTTACTTGTTTGAATTAGTTTATTTCTTCATTTTCTTGCTTATACAAATCGTGATTTATGTTGTTCTTGGTCAAGTGTTACTAGTTAATCTTGATCTCATACTTTCTTGAACTAAAGTTAACTTTATGAGTTTCAATAACATGGAGGTATAACTCTCTAGTTATAACTTCAAATACTTATGAAAGATCTAAGTTTATATAGCTTATGGTCTTCTAACTTTGTCATAATCAAGAGCTTATGAGCTTACATACACTTTACAAGATGATAATCTAAGTTTTATAACTTATGGTTTCATTAAAGTAAAGATTCAAGTGTTCTTACTTAGGATTTAACTTAATAACTTTAGATCTAGACTTTTGAGTCTTGGATCTTCAAGATCTAACTAAGAACTATGTTCTACATCTTAAGATCTTGATTAGTTAGTTTACTTTCAAGTTTGTAGTTCAATATTACTTTTATATTTCATGCATGTGTTAAATCTAAGACTTTGATGTAACTTTGGTTCATCAAGACACTTGCAACACTTAATTGAGTTGTGCTACATGTCTTAGACTTACACAAGTGTTATGATTTTCAAACCTTGGTTAAGATGATGCAAACACATCAACGAGTTGTACAATTGAAGCTATATGCATCAAGGATGAGAACCGTAATAAGCATCGAGCACCAAGAACCCACCGGAACCTACTGTTTACTTTTTTCTGGAATAGACCTGAATACCTGAGCTACTGTAAAGTTGATTTTCAGTTAGCTCTGTTCGAGTAGATAATTTTTCATTTAAGACTCGTCTTAATCCGAGTTACGGTTTAGGATTTATGGCCCTCCGAGTTTCACTATGTCTTTTAACGTTGTGCTGAAAATTCTGACCTACTCGCACTTAGACCGTCGCCACGGTCAAACGAAGACGAGTTTGCTTCTGGAATTTTTACCACAAATAAAGGACTCATATACGGAACCATGGCTACTGGTATCACCTTATTTCAGTAGGTATAGAGGCCGTGGTGACTGATCGAACTCAGCCTTTGTTTTAAACTCTTTTCATGAACGAAACTTACTTTACACCTTTTGTTTGATGATGGATGATGATGACCCTTAAGACCTTATTTACATACTTTTAAACCTTTTGGGACAATTTACTGACTTAGTAATATTTTACTTAAGTTGAGGACTTTCCGGACCTACATACTTGCTTACTTCCCGACTCGACTTTACTACTACTTTACCACTGTGAGTTATAGGATCCCTTTTTACTTTAACTATTTTGGGAACTGAGAATACATGCGCATTTTACGTTTTACATACTAGGTACGAGTACTTAAACTTTATATATGTGTGGGTTATACAACGGCATAAACATTCCCTTTAGCTCGGTAACGTTTAGTCATTGGTTTTTGAACCGGTGAACGCGAATCTTAGATATGGATCCATAGGGTTTGACATCCCCACTCGGGCTAGTAGCGCTAGCATTTAATGAGTGTTTAATACTTCGTAAACATACGCACTCGTCAAGTGTACTTTCAGGGGGTTATAAACGTTAAGTTAGTTATCAAGTGCCCACGGTTAAACATATACTTTATCATACTGTTTTGAAATGCTCTTTGTAGCACTGAAATCTCGTGGCCTACCTTACATTACTGTTATACTTAAACTATAGCTCACCAACCTTTGTGTTGATGTTTTTTAAGCATGTTTTTCTCAGGTGCTTAAGGTTGCTTCCGCTGTTGTACCAGTCTTGCTGTAGACACCCGCTGCTTTAGAGATGTCACCGCATGAACGTTATCTTACATTCATAAACTTTATTACTTTTGAAACTATGGTTTGTAACGACCTTTGGGGTCACGTACAATTATTAATTGCTTCTATTCATAGAAGCATACTTTTGATGTAAAACATTCGACGTTAGTTATGACGTCACCTTTTATCATGAATGCAAACGTATTTTGAAATAGCATATAGTGTTTGACCTTGTAATGATCCTGTTGTTGATGATTCATACACGATGGTTTTGTACGAGGCATCACATTTGGTATCAGAGCATTAGTTGTAGGGAATTAGGTTGCATTAGTGAGTCTGGACCGACCCGAGTAGGATTCACTAACAGGACTAATCTACAACTTGCTAGTTTACTTGTTTCCGCTGAACTTACTGCATGCTGCTGCTTACTTTTACTGCTATATGCCGTATGCTATTGCATGATTTCACTACTGCATGCTATTATCTGCTTTCGATTGCATGATACTTATCATTATTGCCATGCTACTTACTGTTACACATGATCTAGACTGTTGTAGTTATTTGGCCTAATACGTGCTTGCTTTATGACTTACTGACATGGAAAGTTATTTTCCTTGTTCAAATGTCGGATATTCCACCTGCTATCATTTTGGGCAGCGATTCAGACACTTCAGCCACTTCACCTGCCGTTGTTGCCGGTCCCCCGATCCCGTCGGCGACACACTCTAGTGACCCAGGCGCTTCGTCCTCCGGAGCTAGTAGTCATGCGCCTGCCCCAGTGGGTACTGCAGACGGAGCCCAGGACCTCCCGGAGATTCCAGCTCCACTAGCCCCAGTACCTCAGGAGCCACAGCACCATTCTGGTGGTGTTGTGATTCCCGCGGAATTTGGGGAAGGTCCATTCCGTAATCAGTATCGCCATTGGTGCCGACGCGCTCCTGATGGACGACTCGTGCCGATCCCACCTTTTAGATACTGACAGATGATGGCCGCCCGAGGAGAGCCAGTACAGCCACCTGTGCAGCCACCTCCACATGATTCAGATGACCCGTCATCCGATGACTCATCCACAGACAACTCTAGTGATGATGACTCCGACGAGGAGGACCCTGATGATGCACCTGTACAGCCACCCACCACCCCGCCGAAGAAGCGGTACCATTTCGATGGTACCGTCATTCCAGGGATTAACGGAGGTCGAGCATTCACTGACGCATATGGTCGGCGTCGTAGGGTTACCGCCCGTAAGCGGCTTGTGCCGTATCCTGCTGATCCCTTCATCCGTAAGCCTTACCGCTTCACAGCCTCTACTTCTGGAGCCGGACTGTACCGACTGCACTGCCTGCTGTAGTGACCCGAACTTTTCCATGTTTATATATATTAATTGAGATTGATGTTTACATGATTAAATGTTTCCAACATGTTAAGCAATCAAACTTGTTAAGACTTGATTAATTGAAATAGGTTTCATATAGACAATTGACCACCCAAGTTGACCGGTGATTCACGAACGTTAAAACTTGTAAAAAAAAACTATATGATGACATATATATGGTTATATATATAGTTAACATGATATTATGATAAGTAAACATATCATTAATTATATTAACAATGAACTACATATGTAAAAACAAGACTACTAACTTAATGATTTTGAAACGAGACATATATGTAACGTTTATCGTTGTAACGACATTTAATGTATATATATCATATTAAGAGATATTCGTACATCATAATATCATGATAATATAATAATTTAAAATCTCTTTTGATATTATAAACATTGGGTTAACAACATTTAACAAGATCGTTAACCTAAAGGTTTCAAAACAACACTTACATGTAACGACTAACGATGACTTAACGACTCAGTTAAAATGTATATACATGTAGTGTTTTAATATGTATTTATACACTTTTGAAAGACTTCAATACACTTATCAAAATACTTCTACTTAACAAAAATGCTTACAATTACATTCTCGTTCAGTTTCATCAACAATTCTACTCGTATGCACCCGTATTCGTACTCGTACAATACACAGCTTTTAGATGTATGTACTATTGGTATATACACTCCAATGATCAGCTCTTAGCAGCCCATGTGAGTCACCTAACACATGTGGGAACCATCATTTGGCAACTAGCATGAAATATCTCATAAGATTACAAAAATATGAGTAATCATTCATGACTTATTTACATGAAAACAAAATTACATATCCTTTATATCCAATCCATACACCAACGACCAAAAACACCTAAAAACACTTTCATTCTTCAATTTTCTTCATCTAATTGAACTCTCTCAAGTTCTATCTTCAAGTTCTAAGTGTTCTTCATAAATTCCAAAAGTTCTAGTTTCATAAAATCAAGAATACTTTCAAGTTTGCTAGCTCACTTCCAATCTTGTAAGGTGATCATCCAACCTCAAGAAATCTTTGTTTCTTACAGTAGGTTATCATTCTAATACAAGGTAATAATCATATTCAAACTTTGGTTCAATTTCTATAACTATAACAATCTTATTTCAAGTGATGATCTTACTTGAACTTGTTTTCGTGTCATGATTTTGCTTCAAGAACTTTGAGCCATCCAAGGATCCATTGAAGCTAGATCCATTTTTCTCTTTTCCAGTAGGTTCATCCAAGGAACTTAAGGTAGTAATGATGTTCATAACATCATTCGATTCATACATATAAAGCTATCTTATTCGAAGGTTTAAACTTGTAATCACTAGAACATAGTTTAGTTAATTCTAAACTTGTTCGCAAACAAAAGTTAATCCTTCTAACTTGACTTTTAAAATCAACTAAACACATGTTTTATATCTATATGATATGCTAACTTAATGATTTAAAACCTGGAAACACGAAAAACACCGTAAAACCGGATTTACGCCGTCGTAGTAACACCGCGGGCTGTTTTGGGTTAGTTAATTAAAAACTATGATAAACTTTGATTTAAAAGTTGTTATTCTGAGAAAATGATTTTTATTATGAACATGAAACTATATCCAAAAATTATGGTTAAACTCAAAGTGGAAGTATGTTTTCTAAAATGGTCATCTAGACGTCGTTCTTTCGACTGAAATGACTACCTTTACAAAAACGACTTGTAACTTATTTTTCCGACTAGAAACCTATACTTTTTTTGTTTAGATTCATAAAATAGAGTTCAATATGAAACCATAGCAATTTGATTCACTCAAAACGGATTTAAAATGAAGAAGTTATGGGTAAAACAAGATTGGATAATTTTTCTCATTTTAGCTACGTGAAAATTGGTAACAAATCTATTCCAACCATAACTTAATCAACTTGTATTATATATTATGTAATCTTGAGATACCATAGACACGTATACAATGTTTCGACCTATCATGTCGACACATCTATATATATTTCGGAACAACCATAGACACTCTATATGTGAATGTTGGAGTTAGCTATACAGGGTTGAGGTTGATTCCAAAATATATATAGTTTGAGTTGTGATCAATACTGAGATACGTATACACTGGGTCGTGGATTGATTCAAGATAATATTTATCGATTTATTTTTGTACATCTAACTGTGGACAACTAGTTGTAGGTTACTAACGAGGACAGCTGACTTAATAAACTTAAAACATCAAAATATATTAAAAGTGTTGTAAATATATTTTGAACATACTTTGATATATATGTATATATTGTTATAGGTTCGTGAATCAACCAGTGGCCAAGTCTTACTTCCCGACGAAGTAAAAATCTGTGAAAGTGAGTTATAGTCCCACTTTTAAAATCTAATATTTTTGGGATGAGAATACATGCAGGTTTTATAAATGATTTACAAAATAGACACAAGTACGTGAAACTACATTCTATGGTTGAATTATCGAAATCGAATATGCCCCTTTTTATTAAGTCTGGTAATCTAAGAATTAGGGAACAGACACCCTAATTGACGCGAATCCTAAAGATAGATCTATTGGGCCTAACAAACCCCATCCAAAGTACCGGATGCTTTAGTACTTCGAAATTTATATCATATCCGAAGGGTGTCCCGGAATGATGGGGATATTCTTATATATGCATCTTTTTATTTTCGGTTACCAGGTGTTCACCATATGAATGATTTTTATCTCTATGTATGGGATGTGTATTGAAATATGAAATCTTGTGGTCTATTATTATGATTTGATATATATAGGCTAAACCTATAACTCACCAACATTTTTGTTGACGTTTTAAGCATGTTTATTCTCAGGTGATTATTAAGAGCTTCCGCTGTCGCATACTTAAATAAGGACGAGATTTGGAGTCCATGCTTGTATGATATTGTGTAAAAACTGCATTCAAGAAACTTATTTTGTTGTAACATATTTGTATTGTAAACCATTATGTAATGGTCGTGTGTAGACATGATATTTTAGATTATCATTATTTGATAATCTACGTAAAGCTTTTTAAACCTTTATTGATGAAATAAAGGTTATGGTTTGTTTTAAAATGAATGCAGTCTTTGAAAAACGTCTCATATAGAGGTCAAAACCTCGCAACGAAATCAATTAATATGGAACGTTTTTAATCAATAAGAACGGGACATTTCAGTTGGTATCCGAGCGTTGGTCTTAGAGAACCAGAAAATTTGCATTAGTGTGTCTTATCGAGTTTGTTAGGATGCATTAGTGAGTCTGGACTTCGACCGTGTTTTCTTTAAAAATGATTGCTTAACATTTTTGTTGGAAACTATATATTTTTAACATATGAATATTATGTGATATATTAATCTCTTAACGTGTTTGATATTATGTGATAGATGTCTACCTCTAGAACAAGTCCCATTGACTCACCTAATAATAATGAAGAGTCAAATGTAAATTGGAATGATTTGTGGACTGATTCACAAGTTCCCGAAGAGGAACCGGAAGAAGAGTCGGAACCGGAAGAAGAATCGGAACCGGAAGAAGAATCGGAACCGGATGAAGAAATAGAACCGGTGGGGGAAATAATAAAACGGTTAAGTAAAAGAAAATCCTCAACCAACCGACCAAAGTTAATTATGGTCAATGGTGTTTCCGCCAAGGAAGCAAAATATTGGGAGGATTACCAATTCTCCGATGAATCGGATTCCGACGAGAATTCCGATGATGTTATAGAAATTACCCCAACTGAATTTAAAAAGGCAAAAGAAAATAATAAGGGAAAGGGTATAAAAATAGAGAAATCTAATTCCAACCCCGATGAACTTTATATGTATCGTCAACCCCCGAAGTCCTTAAGTTGTAACAATGACCCGGGAACCTCTAAACCACCAGGTTTTTCTAAACCAATGTGGACAACGACGGCTCGTATTAGGGGAACATCATATATCCCTAGAAACTTGGCAAAACGAACCAAAACCGAAGAAGAAGAAACGAGCGAGTCGGAATAAGATAGTTGTATTCGTGTGGTGTAATATATGGAATATAGTGTTCTTATGCTTTATGATATATGTAAAAATTGCTTGTATTAATAAGTATTTTTTTTATGAATCTAACTCTTGTCTATTTTACAGTTTAAAAACACAAAATGGATAGACAACCCAATATTTTAAGAGACCTACCCGGAGACATGATTGATGAAATCTTGTCTAGAGTTGGCCAGAATTCTTCGGCACAACTATTTAAGGCGAGATCAGTTTGTAAGACATTCGAAGAACGTTCCAAGAATGTCTTGGTTTATAAGAGACTTTCGTTTGAAAGATGGGGGATATCACATTGGGAAACCCATAAGTTACGATGTGTTTACTTTGACGCATATATTGCGGGGAACCCAAATGCTATTTTACGCAACGGGTTAAGAAATTATTTTGACTCAATATATCCGAATATTGGACTTCGTGATTTAGAAAAAGCGGCTAACATGCAACATAAAGAAGCATGTTATGCTTACGGATTAGTAATGTTCGCTTCTCACCAAAGTGAGAACAAGAACATCGGGCTACAACTATTAAACAAAACGTTTCCACAAGTGACGGAGTCGGTAATTGGGGTAAGAAATGAGGTTTTTAGATTATTACGGGACTGTTGGACATTACGTAACCCTCGTCCCTTTGATGACGTTACAACACGCTGTCTTATCAACGGCCATAACGGTTATGTTGCACAAGACCAAGGATGGGAAGTAGTCCTAGTAAAACCAGAATGCATGACTTGTTTCTGGACGTATGAATTACGTGTCTTTATTGCCTTTGCTGAACGACTTGTGTACTAGCTAGAATTGTCTTCACAACTATCTTGTATCAAAGTTATTGTGTGCTATATTTCATGCTTTATGTAAAATAAGCGGTATTGTAAGTTTGTAAAATATTGTATAACAGTTTGAACGCGAAATATTATTATAATCAGTTTTTCATATAGAATTGTAGTAGTTGAATTGTATATTAGCTACTAAGTATGAACTTAACGGGTAGGTACTACCCGAATTTAAACTTATAAAACGCTAATATGAAGAAAAAGCTTTTATAAATGAGTTCATATTATGCTACGAAATACTATTAACTACTCTTAATATTCTGTATGATTAACTTGTTCCATTTAACTATTTTGAAGGAAATGGCACCGACTACTCGACACACCGTGAATATGAATGAAGAGGAATTCCGTACTTTTCTAGCTTCAAACATAGCCGCAGTACAGGCTGCGCTACATACCAACAATAACCTTGGATCTAGCAGTACAGGAAATCGTGTAGGATGCACCTACAAAGAATTCACTGCCTGCAAACCTTTGGAATTTGATGGAACCGAAGGACCGATCGGATTGAAACGGTGGACCGAGAAGGTTGAAACGGTGTTTGCCATAAGTAAGTGTACTGAAGAGGACAAAGTGAAGTACGCTACGCATACCTTCACAGGTTCTGCGTTAACATGGTGGAATACCTATCTAGAGCAAGTGGGACAAGATGATGCGTACGCACTACCGTGGTCAGCATTCAAGCACTTGATGAACGAGAAGTACCGTCCCAGAACCGAGGTCAATAAGCTCAAGACAGAACTTAGAGGGTTACGAACCCAAGGATTTGATATTACCACGTACGAAAGACGATTCACAGAATTGTGCCTATTGTGTCCGGGAGCATTCGAAGATGAGGAAGAGAAGATCGACGCGTTTGTGAAAGGATTACCGGAAAGAATCCAAGAAGATATAAGTTCACACGAGCCCGCCTCCATACAACAGGCATGTAGAATGGCTCACAAACTAGTGAACCAGATTGAAGAAAGAATTAAAGAACAGACTGCTGAAGAGGCCAATGTGAAGCAAGTCAAAAGAAAGTGGGAGGAAAACGGTGATAAGAATCACCAATACAACAACAACAGCAATTACAACAATAATCGCAACAATTATCCCAACAATCGCAACATCAATCGCAACTACAACAAACGGCCCAACAACAACAACAACAACAACAACAACAACAACAGCAACTACAACAATCATCCCAACAACAATAATAACCGCAACAACAACAACAATCAGAAGCAACTATGCCAAAGGTGTGAAAAGAATCACTCGGGGTTCTGCACCAAATTTTGCAACAAGTGTAAAAGAAATGGTCATAGCACGGCGAAGTGTGAGGTCTACGGACCAGGGGTTAATAGAACGAAAGGAACAAATGGTGTCGGAACGAGTAATGGCGGAGCAAGTAGTGTCGGAGCAAGTTATGCCAATGTAGTTTGTTATAAATGTGGAAAACCAGGCCACATTATTAGAAATTGCCCGAACCAGGAGAACACGAATGGACAAGGCCGTGGAAGAGTTTTCAATATTAATGCGGTAGAGGCACAGGAAGACCCGGAGCTTGTTACGGGTACGTTTCTTATTGACAATAAATCTGCTTACGTTTTATTTGATTCGGGTGCGGATAGAAGCTATATGAGTAGAGATTTTTGTGCTAAATTAAGTTGTCCATTGACGCCTTTGGATAGTAAATTTTTACTCGAATTAGCAAATGGTAAATTAATTTCAGCAGATAATATATGTCGGAATCGAGAAATTAAACTGGTTAGCGAAACATTTAAGATTGATTTGATACCAGTAGAGTTAGGGAGTTTTGATGTGATAATCGGTATGGACTGGTTGAAAGAAGTGAAAGCGGAGATCGTTTGTTACAAAAATGCAATTCGCATTATACGAGAAAAAGGAAAACCCTTAATGGTGTACGGAGAAAAGGGCAACACGAAGCTACATCTTATTAGTAATTTGAAGGCACAAAAACTAATAAGAAAAGGTTGCTATGCTGTTCTAGCACACGTCGAGAAAGTACAAACTGAAGAAAAGAGCATCAATGATGTTCCCATTGCAAAAGAATTTCCCGATGTATTTCCGAAAGAATTACCGGGATTACCCCCACATCGATCCGTTGAATTTCAAATAGATCTTGTACCAGGAGCTGCACCAATAGCTCGTGCTCCTTACAGAATCGCACCCAGCGAGATGAAAGAACTGCAAAGCCAATTACAAGAACTTTTAGAGCGTGGTTTCATTCGACCAAGCACATCACCGTGGGGAGCTCCTGTTTTGTTTGTCAAGAAGAAAGATGGTACATTCAGGTTGTGTATCGACTACCGAGAGTTGAACAAACTTACCATCAAGAACCGCTACCCACTACCGAGAATCGACGACTTATTTGATCAACTACAAGGCTCGTCTGTTTATTCAAAGAATGACTTACGTTCCGGGTATCATCAAATGCGGGTGAAAGAAGATGATATTCCAAAGACTGCTTTCAGAACACGTTACGGTCATTACGAGTTTATGGTCATGCCATTTGGTTTAACTAATGCACCAGCTGTGTTCATGGACCTTATGAACCGAGTGTGTGGACCATACCTTGACAAGTTTGTCATTGTTTTCATTGATGACATACTTATTTACTCAAAGAATGACCAAGAACACGGTGAACATTTGAGAAAGGTGTTAGAAGTATTGAGGAAGGAAGAATTGTACGCTAAGTTTTCAAAGTGTGCATTTTGGTTGGAAGAAGTTCAATTCCTCGGTCACATAGTGAACAAAGAAGGTATTAAGGTGGATCCGGCAAAGATAGAAACTGTTGAAAAGTGGGAAACCCCGAAAACTCCGAAACACATACGCCAGTTTTTAGGACTAGCTGGTTACTACAGAAGGTTCATCCAAGACTTTTCCAGAATAGCAAAACCCTTGACTGCATTAACGCATAAAGGGAAGAAATTTGAATGGAATGATGAACAAGAGAAAGCGTTTCAGTTATTGAAGAAAAAGCTAACTACGGCACCTATATTGTCATTGCCTGAAGGGAATGATGATTTTGTGATTTATTGTGACGCATCAAAGCAAGGTATCGGTTGTGTATTAATGCAACGAACGAAGGTGATTGCTTATGCGTCTAGACAATTGAAGATTCACGAACAAAATTATACGACGCATGATTTGGAATTAGGCGCGGTTGTTTTTGCATTGAAGACTTGGAGGCACTACTTATATGGGGTCAAAAGTATTATATATACCGACCACAAAAGTCTTCAACACATATTTAATCAGAAACAACTGAATATGAGGCAGCGTAGGTGGATTGAATTATTGAATGATTACGATTTTGAGATTCGTTACCACCCGGGGAAGGCAAATGTGGTAGCCGATGCCTTGAGCAGGAAGGATAGAGAACCCATTCGAGTAAAATCTATGAATATAATGATTCATAATAACATTACTACTCAAATAAAGGAGGCGCAACAAGGAGTTTTAAAAGAGGGAAATTTAAAGGATGAAATACCCAAAGGATCGGAGAAGCATCTTAATATTCGGGAAGACGGAACCCGGTATAGGGCTGAAAGGATTTGGGTACCAAAATTTGGAGATATGAGAGAAATGGTACTTAGAGAAGCTCATAAAACCAGATACTCAATACATCCTGGAACGGGGAAGATGTATAAGGATCTCAAGAAACATTTTTGGTGGCCGGGTATGAAAGCCGATGTTGCTAAATACGTAGGAGAATGTTTGACGTGTTCTAAGGTCAAAGCTGAGCATCAGAAACCATCAGGTCTACTTCAACAACCCGAAATCCCGGAATGGAAATGGGAAAACATTACCATGGATTTCATCACTAAATTGCCAAGGACTGCAAGTGGTTTTGATACTATTTGGGTAATAGTTGATCGTCTCACCAAATCAGCACACTTCCTACCAATAAGAGAAGATGACAAGATGGAGAAGTTAGCACGACTGTATTTGAAGGAAGTCGTCTCCAGACATGGAATACCAATCTCTATTATCTCTGATAGGGATGGCAGATTTATTTCAAGATTCTGGCAGACATTACAGCAAGCATTAGGAACTCGTCTAGACATGAGTACTGCCTATCATCCACAAACTGATGGGCAGAGCGAAAGGACGATACAAACGCTTGACGACATGCTACGAGCATGTGTTATTGATTTCGGAAACAGTTGGGATCGACATCTACCGTTAGCAGAATTTTCCTACAACAACAGCTACCATTCAAGCATTGAGATGGCGCCGTTTGAAGCACTTTATGGTAGAAAGTGCAGGTCTCCGATTTGTTGGAGTGAGGTGGGGGATAGACAGATTACGGGTCCGGAGATTATACAAGAAACTACCGAGAAGATCATCCAAATTCAACAACGGTTGAAAACCGCCCAAAGTCGACAAAAGAGCTACGCTGACATTAAAAGAAAAGATATAGAATTTGAAATTGGAGAGATGGTCATGCTTAAAGTTTCACCTTGGAAAGGCGTTGTTCGATTTGGTAAACGAGGGAAATTAAATCCAAGGTATATTGGACCATTCAAGATTATTGATCGTGTCGGACCAGTAGCTTACCGACTTGAGTTACCTCAACAACTCGCGGCTGTACATAACACTTTCCACGTCTCGAATTTGAAGAAATGTTTTGCTAAAGAAGATCTCACTATTCCGTTAGATGAAATCCAAATCAACGAAAAACTCCAATTCATCGAAGAACCCGTCGAAATAATGGATCGTGAGGTTAAAAGACTTAAGCAAAACAAGATACCAATTGTTAAGGTTCGATGGAATGCTCGTAGAGGACCCGAGTTCACCTGGGAGCGTGAAGATCAGATGAAGAAGAAATACCCGCATCTATTTCCAGAAGATTCGTCAACACCTTCAACAGCTTAAAATTTCGGGACGAAATTTATTTAACGGGTAGGTACTGTAGTGACCCAAACTTTTCCATGTTTATATATATTAATTGAGATTGATGTTTACATGATTAAATGTTTCCAACATGTTAAGCAATCAAACTTGTTAAGACTTGATTAATTGAAATAGGTTTCATATAGACAATTGACCACCCAAGTTGACCGGTGATTCACGAACGTTAAAACTTGTAAAAAAAAACTATATGATGACATATATATGGTTATATATATAGTTAACATGATATTATGATAAGTAAACATATCATTAATTATATTAACAATGAACTACATATGTAAAAACAAGACTACTAACTTAATGATTTTGAAACGAGACATATATGTAACGTTTATCGTTGTAACGACATTTAATGTATATATATCATATTAAGAGATATTCGTACATCATAATATCATGATAATATAATAATTTAAAATCTCTTTTGATATTATAAACATTGGGTTAACAACATTTAACAAGATCGTTAACCTAAAGGTTTCAAAACAACACTTACATGTAACGACTAACGATGACTTAACGACTCAGTTAAAATGTATATACATGTAGTGTTTTAATATGTATTTATACACTTTTGAAAGACTTCAATACACTTATCAAAATACTTCTACTTAACAAAAATGCTTACAATTACATTCTCGTTCAGTTTCATCAACAATTCTACTCGTATGCACCCGTATTCGTACTCGTACAATACACAGCTTTTAGATGTATGTACTATTGGTATATACACTCCAATGATCAGCTCTTAGCAGCCCATGTGAGTCACCTAACACATGTGGGAACCATCATTTGGCAACTAGCATGAAATATCTCATAAGATTACAAAAATATGAGTAATCATTCATGACTTATTTACATGAAAACAAAATTACATATCCTTTATATCCAATCCATACACCAACGACCAAAAACACCTAAAAACACTTTCATTCTTCAATTTTCTTCATCTAATTGAACTCTCTCAAGTTCTATCTTCAAGTTCTAAGTGTTCTTCATAAATTCCAAAAGTTCTAGTTTCATAAAATCAAGAATACTTTCAAGTTTGCTAGCTCACTTCCAATCTTGTAAGGTGATCATCCAACCTCAAGAAATCTTTGTTTCTTACAGTAGGTTATCATTCTAATACAAGGTAATAATCATATTCAAACTTTGGTTCAATTTCTATAACTATAACAATCTTATTTCAAGTGATGATCTTACTTGAACTTGTTTTCGTGTCATGATTTTGCTTCAAGAACTTTGAGCCATCCAAGGATCCATTGAAGCTAGATCCATTTTTCTCTTTTCCAGTAGGTTCATCCAAGGAACTTAAGGTAGTAATGATGTTCATAACATCATTCGATTCATACATATAAAGCTATCTTATTCGAAGGTTTAAACTTGTAATCACTAGAACATAGTTTAGTTAATTCTAAACTTGTTCGCAAACAAAAGTTAATCCTTCTAACTTGACTTTTAAAATCAACTAAACACATGTTCTATATCTATATGATATGCTAACTTAATGATTTAAAACCTGGAAACACGAAAAACACCGTAAAACCGGATTTACGCCGTCGTAGTAACACCGCGGGCTGTTTTGGGTTAGTTAATTAAAAACTATGATAAACTTTGATTTAAAAGTTGTTATTCTGAGAAAATGATTTTTATTATGAACATGAAACTATATCCAAAAATTATGGTTAAACTCAAAGTGGAAGTATGTTTTCTAAAATGGTCATCTAGACGTCGTTCTTTCGACTGAAATGACTACCTTTACAAAAACGACTTGTAACTTATTTTTCCGACTAGAAACCTATACTTTTTTTGTTTAGATTCATAAAATAGAGTTCAATATGAAACCATAGCAATTTGATTCACTCAAAACGGATTTAAAATGAAGAAGTTATGGGTAAAACAAGATTGGATAATTTTTCTCATTTTAGCTACGTGAAAATTGGTAACAAATCTATTCCAACCATAACTTAATCAACTTGTATTATATATTATGTAATCTTGAGATACCATAGACACGTATACAATGTTTCGACCTATCATGTCGACACATCTATATATATTTCGGAACAACCATAGACACTCTATATGTGAATGTTGGAGTTAGCTATACAGGGTTGAGGTTGATTCCAAAATATATATAGTTTGAGTTGTGATCAATACTGAGATACGTATACACTGGGTCGTGGATTGATTCAAGATAATATTTATCGATTTATTTCTGTACATCTAACTGTGGACAACTAGTTGTAGGTTACTAACGAGGACAGCTGACTTAATAAACTTAAAACATCAAAATATATTAAAAGTGTTGTAAATATATTTTGAACATACTTTGATATATATGTATATATTGTTATAGGTTCGTGAATCAACCAGTGGCCAAGTCTTACTTCCCGACGAAGTAAAAATCTGTGAAAGTGAGTTATAGTCCCACTTTTAAAATCTAATATTTTTGGGATGAGAATACATGCAGGTTTTATAAATGATTTACAAAATAGACACAAGTACGTGAAACTACATTCTATGGTTGAATTATCGAAATCGAATATGCCCCTTTTTATTAAGTCTGGTAATCTAAGAATTAGGGAACAGACACCCTAATTGACGCGAATCCTAAAGATAGATCTATTGGGCCTAACAAACCCCATCCAAAGTACCGGATGCTTTAGTACTTCGAAATTTATATCATATCCGAAGGGTGTCCCGGAATGATGGGGATATTCTTATATATGCATCTTGTTATTGTCGGTTACCAGGTGTTCACCATATGAATGATTTTTATCTCTATGTATGGGATGTGTATTGAAATATGAAATCTTGTGGTCTATTATTATGATTTGATATATATAGGCTAAACCTATAACTCACCAACATTTTTGTTGACGTTTTAAGCATGTTTATTCTCAGGTGATTATTAAGAGCTTCCGCTGTCGCATACTTAAATAAGGACGAGATTTGGAGTCCATGCTTGTATGATATTGTGTAAAAACTGCATTCAAGAAAATTATTTTGTTGTAACATATTTGTATTGTAAACCATTATGTAATGGTCGTGTGTAGACATGATATTTTAGATTATCATTATTTGATAATCTACGTAAAGCTTTTTAAACCTTTATTGATGAAATAAAGGTTATGGTTTGTTTTAAAATGAATGCAGTCTTTGAAAAACGTCTCATATAGAGGTCAAAACCTCGCAACGAAATCAATTAATATGGAACGTTTTTAATCAATAAGAACGGGACATTTCACCTGCCCCACCCACTCCCTCTGTCGAGGAACTGATGAGGGAGGTGGAGATCCTCCGTGCTCGGGTAACTGAGCTCGAGGACCAGATGTCTCATGTATTGGACATCCTACACCCACCTTCACCTTAGGACTTTTGTAGTAGATTTCATTATGTAATCTCATTTGTAGTTTTATGTCTCACTTATGTATTGTACGAACCTATTCTGATGTATGTAACTTATTATTAATGAATGGAACTTTGCGTTATTTAATTCTTGTACGATGTTCTATTTACGTTACTGTATGATTCTGTGGTATTTGTACCTGGATTGCATTACTTAATAAATATGTGATATGTTGATTCCATGTTGGTTACCATATACTGTATTATTACTATTTGAATACTGGATTTTGA
Source organism: Rutidosis leptorrhynchoides (assembly GCF_046630445.1). Taxonomy (NCBI): domain Eukaryota; kingdom Viridiplantae; phylum Streptophyta; class Magnoliopsida; order Asterales; family Asteraceae; genus Rutidosis; species Rutidosis leptorrhynchoides. The sequence continues at coordinate 86,475,847 of NC_092342.1, read as the reverse complement.
CTTGAGTCAAAATTTTTGTTTAGAACACCATGGCCAACGGACGATCCACACCTACCGCAGCCCAAATCGAGGATATGATCAATGAACGAGTCACCGCAGCTTTAGCAGAAAGGAACCTCCAAGCTCCACCGCCACCACCACCGGTTATTCAGCCCATTCGTAATGAGTGCACGTACAAAGAGTTCCAAAGGTGCAAGCCTCATAACTTTATCGGAACAGAGGGGCCGGTTGGTCTCACTAGATGGTTTGAGAAATTAGAATCTGTGTTTCGAGTTAGTAACTGCTCAGAAGTGAATAAAACCAAGTTTGCTTCATGCACTCTGTCTGACGGCGCACTAACGTGGTGGAACACGTTGGCTCAAGCAAAAGGTATTGATGAGGCTTTTGCTACCCCATGGGAGGAATTCAAAGGGGCCCTAATTGAGGAATATTACCCTAGGACCGAGATCCAGAAGATGGAAATTGAGTTTATGCAGTTGAAGGTTGTAGGGAATGACCTCGATGGGTACAATCGTAGGTATTTGGACCTAGCCCTGATGTGTCCTACCATGATCACCCCGGAATTCAAGCGTATGGAGAGATACTTGTGGGGACTTCCTAAGTCCATTAAGGGAAACGTCACCTCGTCCAAGCCACCCAATGTCACACCCCCAAAATAGGGCCTAGGGTATTTGTGACTAATTATATCAAATCACAGTTGTATATACGAGAACGACTCTATATGAGACGTTTTGAATAAAACATTTATGAATAAAACAGCGGAAGCATTAAAAGTTTTACATCAAATTTAAACTGAAATAATAATAATAGTCTTAATGCAAAGTAAATGTAATGAAATGAAGACTCCATGTAGCTGCATTCAATTCATCAGGTAGCAATCATTGCAATCATCTTATTCGTCACCTGAGACAAAACATGCTTAAAGTGTCAACCAAAAAGGTTGGTGAGTTCATTAGTTTATCAAAATCAATCATTTCCGTTATAATAATAGGCCACAAGATTTCAGTTTCATAAATATCCGTACACTAGCAAGAGTATAAAAGCATTCTATAAGTTGTAGGCACCCGGTAACAAGCCTTAACGTTCATGTTTTACCCTCTGAAAGTACACCGAATCAGGTGTGTTATATAAACCTCGAAGTACTAAAGCATCCCATAGTCAGGATAGGGTTGTCAGGCCCAATAGATCTATCTTTAGGATTCGCGCCTACCGTACATAGACAGGTAGTTTAATGTTACCAAGCTAAGGGTATATTTCTGGTTTAAACCCACATAGAATTAGTTTTAGTACTTGTGCCTATTTCGTAAAACATTTATAAAACAACGCATGTATTCTCAGCCCAAAAATATATATAAAAAGGGAGTAATGAAACTCACCTTAAATAGCAGTTGAAGTATTCCACGCAAGAAAGGAAAGTAAAGCAAGTAAGTGACCGAGATATCAACTAGAAGTACTTCTTAATAGAGAAATGAGAGATTAAGGTGTAAGTTTGAAATGAGAAATGTATGTGGTATTTATAGTTGAAAATGTTAGGTAAAAAAAAATTAAAAAAAAATAAGTAAATCTTAAAAGTTAAAACAAGAAAAAGTATTTTGTATTTTTATTAAAAGTAAATCTTAAAAGTTAAAATAAGAAAAAGTAGTATGTATTTTTATTAAAAGTAAAATCTTAAAAGTTAAAATAAGAAAAAGTAGTTTGTATTTTTATTAAAAGTAAAATCTTAAAAGTTAAAATAAGAAAAAGTATTTTGTATTTTTATTAAAAGTAAATCTTAAAAGTTAAAATAAGAAAAAGTAGTTTGTATTTTTATTAAAAGTAAAATCTTAAAAGTTAAAATAAGAAAAAGTAGTTTGTATTTTTATTAAAAGTAAAATCTTAAAAGTTAAAATAAGAAAAAGTAGTTTGTATTTTTATTAAAAGTAAATCTTAAAAGTTAAAATAAGAAAAAGTAGTTTGTATTTTTATTAAAAGTAAATCTTAAAAGTTAAAATAAGAAAAAGTAGTTTGTATTTTTATTAAAAGTAAATCTTAAAAATTAAAATAAGAAAAAGTAGTTTGTATTTTTATTAAAAGTAAATCTTAAAAGTTAAAATAAGAAAAAGTAGTTTGTATTTTTATTAAAAGTAAAATCTTAAAAGTTAAAATAAGAAAAAGTAATTTATATTTTTATTAAAAGTAAAATCTTAAAAGTTAAAATAAGAAAAAGTAGTTTGTATTTTTATTAAAAGTAAATCTTAAAAGTTAAAATAAGAAAAAATAGTTTGTATTTTTATTAAAAGTAAATCTTAAAAGTTAAAATAAGAAAAAGTAGTTTGTATTTTTATTAAAAGTAAATCTTAAAAGTTAAAATAAGAAAAAGTAGTTTGTATTTTTATTAAAAGTAAATCTTAAAAGAAAAGTAGTTTGTATTTTTATTAAAAGTAAATCTTAAAAGAAAAAGTAGTTTGTATTTTTGTATTTATTTATTAAAAGTAGATATAGTTTTTATTTTTATTTTGTATAAAATTCTAAAAAAAATTGTTTAATATATTTCTAAACATTTTATTTCTATATTTGTTTAATTATTAAATACGAATTTTATATAAAAATTATTATTATATTTAGTTTTTATAAAAATTAAAATTTATGATTATTAATTTATAGTTTTTATTAGTTTTATAAATGTTATAATATTATTTATTATTTAGTTAATTATATATTCTATTAACTAAATAACAAAAGTAATATAAATATTATATATATATATATGTATATATATATATATTCATTGATGTAATTATGTTATATTATATATCATAATCTTATTTATAATATTTATAATTATATTATTTATTTTAAGCGTACGTTTATTCGGTCAACGTTAAATTTATTCGTATATAACAATTCTAGGTATTTTAGTAAAATCGGAAGTCGAAAAGTGAGGGTTGTTATAGTACCTACCCATTAAAAGAAATTTCGTCCCGAAATTTAGTTTTTGCCATCAATCGGCGTTGTTCGTACCTAGACGAGGATATTTACGTTTTATCTGGTCTTCACGTTCCCAGGTAGGTTCGGGGCCTTTCGTGAATTCCAACGGATAGAATATTGTTTTGTTTCATGCATTTAAATAATACGAACCCTAATTTCTTACAGGTTCTTCTATAAAGTGTATTTTATCATTAATGCGGAGGTTATCTAAAGGATTAATAAGAGTGTCATTTGACTAGGTTATCCTCAAAAGGGATGATGGTGTTATACGAGCATTTTAGTAAACTGAACACATGAAATGTGTTATGAATAGTATTGAGCTCATTTAAAACTTTGAGTGTTTATGTTACAATATTAGGGTAGAAAAAAAAAACAGAGAGTAGTTCATGAAAATTATAGTCATGAAGTTTGATAGAGATCATCATTGTTTACAACAAGAATATTGTAATGATGAATATAAGTTGAAAAAATAAAGTTTTATCACTACTGAATAATATGGATAAAACGATTTGATTATAGGAAGCGTATAAATGAAGCTATTGTAAAAGAGTGAATGAGAAATTAAATGTTCGCCTTAACTTTTGACGTAGTCACGATTGATTTTCGGAATTCAAGGGATTAAAGGAAATCTTCGTAATCCATAAGATTTGATTCTCCGGTAATTAAGGAATTTGAAATTTTCTTTGATTAAATGAGGTGAATTGCTTCAATTGCTGTGTTTGGAATTTTGCTATAAATTAGCTTCTTCCGTTTCATTATCTTCACCACTTCTATACTGTCTTCCTCAATTCATACTTCCAAAGATTGTGAGAATGCTCCATCCAGTTCTTATCCTGGATATTTTTCTGACTATCATTTCAGTCATTCTTCTTTTTCATTTACCACAAGAGGAATTTGTTTTCTTCTACTATTACCTTGGGGTTATAGTGTTTTTAATTCTCCCATGTCTTTACGTTGCAATACGTATTGATATACACGGTTTGTAATTTCGGTATCGTTATCGGGCTACATATTTTCCCTTATATGTCGGAGCTCTTTGCCTTTTTATTCTCCTCTCGACTCTAAGTAAAGCGAATAATGGTCCAGAATTTGTAGGTATGAAGTTTCGAATGGACTTACTGTTCTAAGCGTAATATCACGATTTGATTTGGTAAATTACCAGAATTACTGAGGATAGAACTATCAAAAATATATTTTCTTGATATGTTCAGAGATTAAGTAGAATGTAAGAGTCGTGTAACATGGCAAATGATGATTATAAAGTCTATGAATCATCATCTTCCATTAAAAATTTAGCATGACTTACTGTAATATAATCACGTTGGCCTGACGTCATTATATTATACTAACTCATGCTTCAATTCTCAACACTACTTCAAATCATTCAAAATTTGAATTTAAATTTTACGGAATATAGAAACTTAAACAGTTTTCCTTTATGATGTAATAAAGATATTGCAAAGAGATAATTAATTGCGGACAAGAATCATTATGAAGATATCTTTAGAAATATCGAGGATATTTATAACGAAAGATACGATGATATTTTAGAATTTCTAAAATCGATGGATAATGAAGAAATTCTTCTGTAAGGATTTAGAATGCGTAAAAAGATCTTCTGTGATTTCCTTCAGAAATCGAATCATCTAGATTCTTTGGTTATAGGTTTAGTCCTTGAGATTTGTCCTTGGTCTCCTTCATGTTTTGCTCAATCCATCTTTCAATACCAGATTTTCTTTTGAGCTTTTCCAACACACAATTCTTTATTATCAAGCTTCTGATCATTAAGGCCATCTACAGCTTTTGCTGCTTCATCAGCATTCTCAAGGTTAACTGATCTGAATCATTGATTATCAATCCGATATGTTTTCAAGGATTTTGAAGAATGTACAATGTAATATATTAATGTGAATGTTAGATATTTCTTGGGTATTACCTACCCGTTAAAATATTTTCACAATCAACAGTTTGTACAAAACAATTTTTAAATACAATCTTTATGAAAATATACATACATATATATTTTCTTCAGATGTAATTATGGATTTAATAAGTTAATATAATATTAAACTCATTTGATTTACGGTTGAAACGAGAATAAATAATCTCCAAAACTTTAGAGATTACATAATCGTCGCGGAATATTTCTTTAATGAAGTTATGAATCAATACTTCATCGTTCATTGTTATTAATATACCTCAGTATATGATATTGATGCTCGTGGATTTCTTGTGAAATTTATAAGGCACAAATGATGTTTTCGAGAAATTTTCGAGTACATCGAAAATAGGAGTGTAAAATCACACATGCATTTGAATAATACACTTAGTTTATTATGAAATGGAGTTTATTGTACTGAAGCAGTGATTAATGATTGTTAAGTCATTAACGAAGGATGTACATCATAGCGTATTAGTGATATGAATTAACCAAGTAGTACATACTAGTTAAGATTCACACGTAATAGTTTAGTACGAAAAGATTTATTATTGTTCCAAACCATATATATATAAAGTATACATATATAATTCTTCAGGAAGAATGAGTCAATACATCTTAACTCATTATTACTAATATTCCTTAGTATCTATGGGCGTATGATGTCGATGTTTGAGGTACCGATTATGATGTTGAGACGTGGGATGCTGATGTTGTTGTTGGTGAAGCTGATGCTGTTGGTGGTGATGCTGATAGTACTGGTGGTGCTGGTGCTGCTGTTGGTGCTGCTGTTGGTGCTGCTTGTGGTACTTGGTTAGTAAGTGTGAGCCTAGCTACCAAATCGCGCACTATTTCCTCCAGGGTTTCTACTTTACGCTCGAGTCTATGGATTTGTTCTACCCATTCCTCTGTAAGGTTTGTCAATTCTTGATATTTAGTTCGAAGTCTTCTAACTTCTTCTAATAACCCTTTCTGGTTAGAATTCGGGAGTAGAGGACGAATATTGTCGTTGGTTACATCGAGTCGACCTTCGAGGCGGAAAATCCTTGCGAAAAGAGTGAAAACGGTATTGCGAACAGGTTCGCCGGTAAGTGGATCGAGTACTCCGACGTTTAGTGGTAAGTTTGGCTCATGATAAGGAGTACCTTCTTCATTTCTCCATAGGGTGAGTATTTCGCGAACCCATCCCCATTTTCTAAAGAAATCACGGTAATTGATCGGTGGATGTGCTCCTGTCACGCTATCTTTGGAGCTAGAAGAACTTGAGGAATCAGGTGAGAAATCCATATTATGTGTTTGGAATAGGGTTTGATATGAAATGGGTGTTGAATATTGAATGATATATTCGTCTCCTTGAATACGTATATATAGCAGAAAGATTTCCTTAATTTACGGAGGAAATTTAGGAAAAGTGTTAGACAAGGTCTATTGGGAATAGATATGCTAAGATATGATTTGTCTATACTCCAATAATGGCAGTATGATGTGTCGAGATTATAAATTGATAAGTATGTAATCTAATAATCTTACGATTAAAGACTTTCAATTCGTATACTGTGATAACCCAATGACATTTCCCGGTTCGCAAACCGATGCATAAAGGCATAAGGCATATAGGTACGTGATATAACAGGGAGTTATATACGTTTGAGTATGAATTATAGGAGTTTCAAAAATCTTGGATAATATTTCATGTAATACATATGTAATACACAAAACCAGGATAGATGACTAAGTGAGTTGTTCTTAATAAGTTCACCACTTATTAAGTGCGTAAGTGACTAAGTGTTGTATGATCACTATAGTCAGGTTTGATATTGTGCACCATACCCAAACATCTATGCCACCGCCGAGTCACTTGAATGATCAATTGTTACCGGTTGGCCCAGGAATTCTCGACTAAAATCTAAGTTTGGCATTCGAAATCCACAAGCGTCCCATAGTGGTACCAAGGATCACCCTAGACCTTAAGTAGCATTGACGTTCGAGTAATTTCACATTATCGTGTATGTTATAATCTTAAGATTTAAGTATAGTTTCTAAGGTATAGTATAGCATTTATCAATTAAAGGCAACAATTAAAGGCACTATGGTCAAGGAAAGTTGTAGTCCTACATTGCTAAGGTACCTAATTGTATAAGACACACATAAAATGCAATCCTGGTTCTCTACAACAACATGCTCTGATACCAATCTGTCACACCCCCAAAATAGGGCCTAGGGTATTTGTGACTAATTATATCAAATCACAGTTGTATATACGAGAACGACTCTATATGAGACGTTTTGAATAAAACATTTATTAATAAAACAGCGGAAGCATTAAAAGTTTTACATCAAATTTAAACTGAAATAATAATAATAGTCTTAATGCAAAGTAAATGTAATAAAATGAAGACTCCATGTAGCAGCATTCAATTCATCAGGTAGCAATCATGGCAATCATCTTATTCGTCACCTGAGACAAAACATGCTTAAAGTATCAACCAAAAAGGTTGGTGAGTTCATTAGTTTATCAAAATCAATCATTTCCGTTATAATAATAGGCCACAAGATTTCAGTTTCATAAATATCCGTACACTAGCAAGTGTATAAAAGTATTCTATAAGTTGTAGGTACCCGGTAACAAGCCTTAACGTTCATGTTTTACCCTCTGAAAGTACACTGAATCAGGTGTGTTATATAAACCTCGAAGTACTAAAGCATCCCATAGTCAGGATAGGGTTGTCAGGCCCAATAGATCTATCTTTAGGATTCGCGCCTACCGTACATAGACAGGTAGTTTAATGTTACCAAGCTAAGGGTATATTTCTGGTTTAAACCCACATAGAATTAGTTTTAGTACTTGTGCCTAATTCGTAAAACATTTATAAAACAACGCATGTATTCTCAGCCGAAAAATATATATAAAAAGGGAGTAATGAAACTCACCTTAAATAGCAGTTGAAGTATTTCACGCAAGAAAGGAAAGTAAAGCAAGTAAGTGACCGAGATATCAACTAGAAGTAGTTCTTAATAGAGAAATGAGAGATTAAGGTGTAAGTTTGAAATGAGAAATGTATGTGGTATTTATAGTTGAAAATGTTAGGTAAAAAAAAATTAAAATAAAATAAGTAAATCTTAAAAGTTAAAATAAGAAAAAGTATTTTGTATTTTTATTAAAAGTAAATCTTAAAAGTTAAAATAAGAAAAAGTAGTTTGTATTTTTATTAAAAGTAAAATCTTAAAAGTTAAAATAAGAAAAAGTAGTTTGTATTTTTATTAAAAGTAAAATCTTAAAAGTTAAAATAAGAAAAAGTATTTTGTATTTTTATTAAAAGTAAATCTTAAAAGTTAAAATAAGAAAAAGTAGTTTGTATTTTTATTAAAAGTAAAATCTTAAAAGTTAAAATAAGAAAAAGTAGTCTGTATTTTTATAAAAAGTAAAATCTTAAAAGTTAAAATAAGAAAAAGTAGTTTGTATTTTTATTAAAAGTAAATCTTAAAAGTTAAAATAAGAAAAAGTAGTTTGTATTTTTATTAAAAGTAAATCTTAAAAGTTAAAATAAGAAAAAGTAGTTTGTATTTTTATTAAAAGTAAATCTTAAAAGTTAAAATAAGAAAAAGTAGTTTGTATTTTTATTAAAAGTAAATCTTAAAAGTTAAAATAAGAAAAAGTAGTTTGTATTTTTATTAAAAGTAAAATCCTAAAAGTTAAAATAAGAAAAAGTAGTTTGTATTTTTATTAAAAGTAAAATCTTAAAAGTTAAAATAAGAAAAAGAATTTTATATTTTTATTAAAAGTAAATCTTAAAAGTTAAAATAAGAAAAAGTAGTTTGTATTTTAATTAAAAGTAAAATCTTAAAAGTTAAAATAAGAAAAAGTAATTTGTATTTTTATTAAAAGTAAAATCTTAAAAGTTAAAATAAGAAAAAGTAGTTTGTATTTTTATTAAAAGTAAATCTTAAAAGTTAAAATAAGAAAAAGTAGTTTGTATTTTTATTAAAAGTAAATCTTAAAAGTTAAAATAAGAAAAAGTAGTTTGTATTTTTATTAAAAGTAAATCTTAAAAGAAAAGTAGTTTGTATTTTTATTAAAAGTAAATCTTAAAAGAAAAAGTAGTTTGTATTTTTGTATTTATTTATTAAAAGTAGATATAGTTTTTATTTTTCTTTTGTATAAAATTCTAATAAAAATTGTTTAATATATTTCTAAACATTTTATTTCTATATTTGTTTAATTATTAAATACGAATTTTATATAAAAATTATTATTATATTTAGTTTTTATAAAAATTAAAATTTATGATTATTAATTTATAGTTTTTATTAGTTTTATAAATGTTATAATATTATTTATTATTTAGTTAATTATATATTCTATTAACTAAATAACAAAAGTAATATAAATATTATATATATATATATATATATTCATTGATGTAATTATGTTATATTATATATCATAATCTTATTTATAATATTTATAATTATATTATTTATTTTAAGCGTACGTTTATTCGGTCAACGTTAAATTTATTCGTATATAACAACTCTAGGTATTTTAGTAAAATCGGAAGTCGAAAAGTGAGGGTTGTTATACCCAATGTCCCGGAAGCGATGCGCATGGCGCATACTTTAATGAATCAAATTATCATCGATGAACCGGAGAAGGCTAAGTCTGAAGCGGGTAGTAGTGAAAAGCGCAAATGGGATAACAACAGGGGAAGGACCTATGATCAAAACCCGGCGAAACGACATGAAGGTTTCAGAGGAAACAACAACGGTGGAAACCCCAATCCGAACACCAACTCAAACCCCAACTACAAGGGAACCTTACCACAATGCAAGCGGTGCTACAAGCACCATACTGGGTATTGTAACGTTGTTTGTGAAAAGTGCAAACGGACTGGATATATCGGTAAGGACTGCAAGGTCACCACCATGACTGGGAAGCCGAACCCCAATGGACCGAAAAAGTGCTACGAATGCTGACAAACGGGCCATTTCAGAAATACGTGCCCCAACAAAAGAAAAGACGGCGGACCACCGCGTGGTAGAGCTTTCAACGTTAATGCAAGGGATGCACGCGAGAATCCCGACTTGGTGACAGGTATATTCACTATCAACAATTTATTAGCTTCTGTCCTATTTGATACTGGTGCCGATAGAAGTTATATATGTAGACACTTTTGCGATAAGATTAATTGGCCGTTAGTCCCTTTAAAAGAGAGTATGCTTGTCGAGGTCGCCAATGGAAAACTTGAGAAAGTTGACCATATTAGTCGAGGAGCTATTATCAATATAGCTGGTGAAGATTTCGAAATTGATTTGATACCCATCAAATTGGGAAGTTTTGACGTGATCGTCGGTATGGATTGGTTGACCAAGATAAGGGCCGACATTATCTGTGGAGATAAAGCTCTTCGTATACCGCAAGGAGATGGTGAGCCACTGATCATATACGGAGAGAGAGGTACCTCGAAGCTGAACCTCATTAGTTGCGTGAAAGCGCAAAAGATCATGAAGAAGGGATGTCTTGCTGTCCTAGCACATGTAAAAACGGTAGAAACCGAGGTGAAGAATGTGAACGACGTTCGAATTGTGAATGAATTTTCTGATGTCTTCCCTGAAGAATTGCCTGGATTACCGCCGCCGAGAGCAGTAGAGTTTTAGATCGATTTAGTACCAGGAGCTGCACCTGTAGCTCGCGCACCTTATAGACTCGCACCTTCCGAGATGCAAGAATTACAGAGTCAACTACAAGAACTACTTGACCGTGGATTTATCCAACCAAGTTTCTCGCCTTGGGGCGCACCTGTGTTGTTTGTGAAGAAGAAGGATGGATCCTTCCGTATGTGTATCGACTACCGTGAACTCAACAAATTGACAATCAAGAATCGGTATCCTTTTCCCCGTATTGATGATCTTTTTGATCAACTACAAGGATCGAGCGTTTACTCAAAGATGAATTTGCGATTCGGTTATCACTAGTTGAGGGTGAAGGAAAGTGACGTGATAAAGACTGCATTCAGAACCTGTTATGGTCATTATGAGTTCCTCGTGATGCCATTCGGTTTAACCAACGCACCTGCCGTGTTCATGGATCTCATGAATCGTGTCTGCAAGCCATATCTAGATAAGTCCGTTATCGTCTTCATAGATGATATCCTCATCTACTCCAAGAGTGAAGAAGAACATGAGAAACATCTTCGAATGGTACTTGAACTCTTGAGGCAAGAGCAACTTTACGCCAAATTCTCCAAGTGTGAATTTTGGTTGAAGGAAGTCCAATTTCTGGGTCATGTTGTGAGCGACCAGGGTATCAAAGTTGACCCACCAAGATTGAAGCTATCAGCAAGTGGGAAACCCCCGCTACTCCGACTCACATTCGCCAATTTATAGGTCTCACCGGTTACTACCGAAGATTTATTGAAGGATTCTCTCTGATTGTGCGTCCTTTGACCGCGCTGACTCACAAAGGGAAGAAGTTCATTTGGGAACCCGCACACGAATCAGCATTCCAAACTTTGAAGAAGAAGTTAACCACCGCACCTATCTTATCACTTCCTGAAGGCAGTGACGATTTTGTCATTTATTGCGATGCTTCGAAAAGTGGTTTTAGTTGTGTACTGATGCAACGCACAAAGGTTATTGCTTATGCCTCCCGTCAACTGAAGATTCACGAACGGAACTACACTACCCACGATCTCGAACTTGGAGCCGTTGTCGTTGCGCTCAAATTGTGGAGACACTATCTTTATGGAACTAAGAGCACTATCTTCACCGACCATAAAAGTCTCCAACACATATTCGATCAGAAGCAACTGAATATGAGACAGCGTCGATGGATCGAGATGCTGAACGACTATGATTGTGAACTTCGCTATCATCCTGGCAAGGCCAATGTTGTAGCTGACGCTTTAAGCCGAAAGGAGAGGACGACACCTCTTCGTGTTAGGGCTCTTAACATCACCATCCATTCGAATCTCAACAGCCAGATCCGAGTAGCCCAAGATGAGGCTCTCAAAGAGGAGAATATATCTCATGAACATTTGAACATACTTGTCTCTCGATTCAAGGTTAGGGAGACTGGACTCCGATGTTATGTCGGAAGAATTTTGGTACCTTGTTATGGAGATCTACGAAACCTTATACTTGATGAAGCCCACAAGTCAAGATATTCGATTCACCCCGGAGCGGGCAAAATGTACCATGATCTTAAAGAACAGTATTGGTGGCCGAATCTTAAGAAGGACGTTGCAACTTATGTTGGTAAGTGTTTGACTTGTTCGAAAGTTAAGGACGAACATCAGAGGCCCTCTGGATTGCTTCAACAATCGAAAATCCCACAATAGAAGTGGGAAAGGATCACAATGGATTTCATCACCAAGCTACCAAAGACGGTGGGCGGATACGATACCATCTGGGTTATCGTTGACCGTCTTACCAAATCTGCACACTCCCTAGCTATGAAGGAAACGGATACGATGGAGAGACTTGCTCAATTATACATCAAAGAGGTGGTATCTCGTCATGGTGTACCTTTATCGATCATCTCAGATCGCGATCCCCGTTTTGCTTCTAGATTCTGGCGTTCTTTACAAGAAGCCATGGGAACCCGTCTCGACATGATTACTGTTTATCACCCACAGACTGACGGGCAAAGTGAACGAATGATTCAGACCTTGGAAGACATGTTGCGTGCATGTGTCATTGATTTCGGAAAGGCCTGGGAAAGGCATTTGCCACTCGCCGAATTTTCTTACAACAACAGTTATCACTCGAGTATTAATGCTGCACCTTTTGAAGCATTGTATGGCCGCAAGTGCCGATCTCCTATTTGTTGGGCGAGCAAATCACTAGACCCCTCATCAGAAGAGTTATGCCAATCGTAAACGTAAGGACTTTGAATTCAACATTGGTGACCGTGTAATATTAAAGGTTGCACCTTAGAAAGGTGTGATTCGTTTTGGAAAACGTGGAAAGTTGAACCCACGATACATTGGCCCTTTTGAAATTTTGGAGCGTGTTGGACCCGTTGCTTACCGTTTGGATCTTCCAACATAATTGAGCTCAGTTCATCCTACCTTCCACGTGTCAAACTTAAAGAAGTGTCTTGCTGCACTTGAACTTATCATACCACTGAAAGAACTTACGATTGATGACAAACTCCAATTTGTGGAAGAGCCTGTTGAAATTATGAACTGTGAGGTCAAGACTTTGAAACGCAACAAGATTCCGATTGTTCGAGTACGATGGAATGCCAAACGAGGACCTGAGTTTCCCTGGGAATGAGAGGATCAAATGATGCAGAAGTATCCCCACCTTTTCCTGACTCCTCCATCTACTTCAGCTTAAAATTTCGGGACGAAATTTTCTTTAACAGGTGGGTAATGTAACGACCCTGGATTTTCCAACGTTTATTTATTAATAATTATTATTAATACTTGTGTTTTAAATGAATGTATTGTTATACATTTATTGGTTACCATACATGACTTTTAAATGCCCGACACGTCTTTGTGACACACGAACATTACACGAATAATATTTTTAGATATTATTTACATTCATGATTAAGTTTTATTAATCATTTTAATTAACTAAGGTTACTAGTTAATTACTTGGGCTTTATAGGATTTATTGGTTAATTAATGGAACTTGGGCTTTTATTAGTGTTAATGGACTTAAAAGCCCACCCTACACACTAAATGGATTAACTAGCCCATTACTCATGTAAGTATTACCTAAAAATTAAACTAGATAAATTAACTTGGTATGGAATCTAGTTACTTACACCTTTCCCATGTAAGCACCCCTAATTACCAACTTTTGTGCCATAAACATGCAAGAACCTTGTGGACAATTTTCTTCCCCCTTAACCCTTGGAGACCGTCGGCCTTAGTAGGCCTTGAGGAGTATTTTGCTTCATTTTTTGATTACTTCTCACTTGTATCCTCTCATTCCAAACACACACTCTTACTTGCAACTTTCTTTTTCTCTCATTTTCTCTCATCTTGTAAGTAACTTGAACAAATATTTCTCTTCTTTTCCCTTACTAAAACCGTAACATATACTCATATAATCATCATCATCATCACTTGTTGTTCATTGTTGTTTAGTTACTTGCTGTTTATTGTTGATTACTTACTAGTTACTAAGAACCAAACTCTTTAGTTTGTTCTTCATTTATCTTGTTCATATAAGAACATACAAGAACATAAACTTTCTAGTTTATGTTCTACATTTAATGTTTGAAAGATTGTAAGTTCATGTGTTGTAAATCATTACTTGAATTCATGTTAGTAAACTTAAAGTTTACTTCGTTAAAGATCAAGACTTTGGCTTGAATCTTTAAATTATGAACAATCATGACTTGTTACTTGTTTGAATTAGTTTATTTCTTCATTTTCTTGCTTATACAAATCGTGATTTATGTTGTTCTTGGTCAAGTGTTACTAGTTAATCTTGATCTCATACTTTCTTGAACTAAAGTTAACTTTATGAGTTTCAAGAACATGGAGGTATAACTCTCTAGTTATAACTTCAAATACTTATGAAAGATCTATGTTTATATAGCTTATAGTCTTCTAACTTTGTCATAATCAAGAGCTTATGAGCTTACATACACTTTACAAGATGATAATCTAAGTTTTGTAACTTATGGTTTCATTAAAGTAAAGATTCAAGTGTTATTACTTAGGATTTAACTTAATAACTTTAGATCTACACTTTTGAGTCTTGGATCTTCAAGATCCAACTAAGAACTATGCTCTACATCTTAAGATCTTGATTAGTTATTTTACTTTCAAGTTTGTAGTTCAATATTACTTTTATATTTCATGTATGTGTTAAATCTAAGACTTTGATGTAACTTTGGTTCATCAAGACACTTGCAACACTTAATTGAGTTGTGCTATATGTCTTAGACTTATGCAAGTGTTATGATGGTCAAACCTTGGTTAAAATGATGCAAATACATCAACGAGCTGTACACTTGAAGCTATATGCATCAAGGATGAGAACTGTGATAAGCATCGAGCACCAAGAACCCACCGGAACCTACTGTTTACTATTTTCTGGAACAGACCCGAATACCTGGGCTACTGTAAAGTTTATTTTCAGCTATCTCTGTTCGAGTAGATAATTTTTAGTTTAAGACTCGTCTTAATCCGATTTACGGTTTAGGATTTATGGCCCTCCGAGTGTCACTATGTCTTTTAACGTTGTGCTGAAAAATTCTGACCTACTCGTACTTAGACTGTCGCCACGGTCAAACGAAGACGAGTTTACTTCTAGAATTTTTACCACAACTAAAGGACTCATATATGGAGCCATGGCCACTGGTCTCACCTTATTTTAGTAGGTATAGAGGCCGTGGTGACTGATCGAAGTCAGCCTTTGTTTTAAACTCTTTTCATGAACGAAACTTACTTTACACCTTTTGTTTGATGATGGATGATGATGACCCTTAAGACCTTATTTACATAATTTTAAACCTTTTGGTACGATTTACTAACTTAGTAATATTTGACTTAGGTTGAGGACTTTCCGGACCTACATACTTGCTTACTTCCCGACTCGACTTTACTACTACTTTACCACTGTAAGTTATAGCATCCCTTTTTACTTTAACTATTTTGGGAACTGAGAATACATTCGCATTTTATATTTTACATACTAGGCACGAGTACTTAAACTTTATATATGTGTGGGTTATACAATGGCATAAACATTCCCTTTAGCTCGGTAACGTTTAGTCATTGGTTTTTGAACCGGTGAACGCGAATCTTAGATATAGATCCATAGGGTTTGACATCCCCACTTGGGCTAGTAGCGCTAGCATTTAATGAGTGTTTAATACTTCGTAAACATACGCACTCACCAAGTGTACTTTCAGGGGGTTATAAACGTTAAGTTAGTTACCAAGTGCCCACGGTTAAACATATACTTTATCATACTGTTTTGAAACGCTCTTTGTAGCACTGAAATCTCGTGGCTTACCTTACATTACTGTTATACTTAAACTATAGCTCACCAACCTTTGTGTTGACATTTTTTAAGCATGTTTTTCTCAGGTGCTTAAGGTTGCTTCCGCTGTTGTACTAGTCTTGCTGTAGACACCCGCTGCTTTAGAGATGTCACCACATGAACGTTATATTCCATTCATAAACTTTATTACTTTTGAAACTATGGTTTGTAACGACCTTTGGGGTCATGTACAATTATTAATTGCTTCTATTCATAGAAGCATGCTTTTGATGTAAAACATTCGACGTTAGTTATGACGTCACCTTTTATCATGAATGCAAACGTATTTTGAAATAACATATAGTGTTTGACCTTGTAATGATCCTGTTGTTGATGAGTCGTACACGATGGTTTTGTACGGGGCATCACAGTTAAGATGCATTAGTGAGTCTGGACTTCGACCGTGTCTGCATGTCAAAAGTTTTGCTTATCATTTCTTGTCGGAAATTACCTGCTTATCATTCTTAGTCTAGACACATCATACTGCAATAATTGCATGAATAGTGTATAGACAAAATTCATATCTTAGCGTATCTGCTAATTCATATCTTAGCGTATCTGTTATTGTTACCTTTGCCTGACAGCTTCCGTAGATTCCTCCGTAACTTATGGAATTTTAGTATTATATATGCATATGTAAATTATGTATTGTAGGGTACTAATCTACATCCTATAATCTATTTCTTATCAAAAATCCTTCATCTGATCGTACGAGATGAATCCATCAACTAGTTCGAGTCCCTCAGATTCCGATAGCTATTCCGATAGTTATTCCGACAGTTATTCTGACATGGATATTCACCTAAGATCCGAAAGCAGTGTAAATGAAATGGATCAACTAAACTAGTCATCTTCAATTCTGGATGAATTGGGGATGGGTTCGTAGACGACTTAACCGATAGAAACGCGAAGAAGGCGATCCTTTCCATCCACCACATTCCCCGCTTGGCGAAGCACCTTCGAAACACCATTTCCACACTTATTTCCAGAGTATCTCGTCACGATTATATTCTATCCACAATTCTAAACCTTATTCATCTGCTCGTTCCGACCGACAATCATCCCGGAATAATAGAAGAAGTCAACGAACTTCGCGCTCGAGTAACCAATTTGGAGAATATGGTGCAAAACTTTACCAGGTTCAGCAACATCATTGGCACCAACAGTACCATCAGTAACAGCACCAATAGCATCAACAATCCATGCCTCAACACCTCATTCTGTACCTCGAGTATAATCATCGTTCTACATATCGTTCTACATCAATTATCTTCGTTCTTCATGGAGATTAGGTAATCTATAATGTTTTAGAGATTATGTATTCTAGTTCTGAAGGTAAACCAAATGAGTTTAATACTATATTAACTCATTAAATCTATGATTACATCTGAAGAAAATATATATGTATATATGTTTTCATAAAGATTGTAATTAAAAATTCTTTTGTACAAACTGCTAATGGTGAAAATATTTTAACGGGTAGGTAATATCCGAGGAATATTTAGATTTCACATTAATAAGTTACACTGTACATTCTTCAAATTTGATTCAACAGTCATTTACTATCCTATTTACATCCACATATATATGTATCCGTTCACAGTAGAATAACCATTTTCATTCAAATTCATATTTGGATTTGACCTATCAGAATCCAACAAGTGGCATAATGAAGAAAACATTTAACAAAATAAAATTTGTTAGAAACAAACAAATTAACTATGAGAAATTTTGTTAAGAATCCACGCTAACAAAATCCTAGCTAACTGTTCCTAGCTAACTGTTAATTCCTTATTGTACATTTTAATTATCGCAATTTAATTATCGCAATTTTAATTCTCGCAATTTTATTTGTCGTCATTTAATTTCAGTTATTTATTTTACGCACTTTTTTTATCGTCATTTAAATACTGTTATTTACGCATTTTAAATATCGGGACACGTATACAAGGTTTTGACATATCATATCGATGCATCTATATATATTATTTGGAATAACCATAGACACTCTATATGCGGTAATGATCGAGTTAGCTATACAGGGTTGAGGTTGATTCTACAATAATATATATACTTTGAGTTGTGATCGAGTCTGAGACATGTATACAATGGGTCATGATACGTATTAATTAATTCAAATATTATATATTAAACTATATATGAATTATTGAATTACCAATTGTGGACTGCTAACTGTGGACTGTCAACATTGGACAATTAAAGTGAATTAAAATATTGATTATAACATATGAAACTAAACAATTCTTCAAGTTTGCCACTTGATTTCATCTTAAACCTCATTTGTATCTTGACGATTCCAATCTGCGTTCAAACATTTCATGATTCTTGAAAACACCTCAATCGGGAGGATGAACCAACCGCACTTCATCTACGGAAGAAAAGATTGATGCATATAGTTATGCACTTGAAAACACTCGGAACCTGAGTAAACGTTTAAGACGTATATGTGCTAACTCCTTTGGCGTTGTTATTACCCAAAAAAAAAAAAAAAACTTTACAATCTCTCTCCGAATTAGTCAATTTTGTCATAGCTCCAGTAAATCAACTTCGACTTTCATTTGGATTAGCCTTATTATAACCTTGATATATAAGTTTACCTTTCATCATCGTTACCGGAGAACCGTTTATATTCCACCACATTAGCAGTAAACTTATCAGCAACTTCATTAATCATTGGCTCAAGTCTCTCCAAAAAACCATTGTATCTGTTCATTGAAACCCTATCATATACTCATCCGCATATTGTAACAAGAATTGCCATACCAATTATGGGGAATCAGCAATCAGTATTTTGAATCTCGCAACTTTTCTACATCAACAGTTATATGTATACATATAACATTTATCTTTTAGATTTATGATCTTTCGTTCTAAAATTCTGAAAAGCACCCAGTCTACGAATCAATACTCTGAATTTTGAAAATGCTGATGAAGCAGCAAAAACTGTAAATGTCTTTATTAGTCAAAAGTTTGATGATAAAGAAGGATACGTTGGAAAAACTCAAAAGAATATTGGTACTGAAAAACGGTTGAGCAAACCATGAAGGAGGTTGTGGACAAATCAAAAAGACTAAATCTGCCTTCAAAGAATTCAAATGATTCAGTATCTACTGAAGTCATTAATGAATACTTTGCTCCTGACTCTAAACCCTTACGAACAATATTCTTCATATTCTAAGATATCATCATATCTTTCATTATAAATATCCTCGATATTTCTGAAGATATTCTCATAACTATTCTTATCCGAAATCATTTACCTCTTCGCGCTATCTTTGTTAAATCATTAAAGAAACTATTTTAGTTCTAAATTCTGAAACCTTCAAGTTTAAAATATGAATGTTTTTGAAGTATTGTTGGGAACTGAAGCATGAGTTAGTATAATATAATGACACTTGATCAACGTGATTATATTACAGTAAGTCATGCTGAGTTTCTAAATGAAACGTGATGATTCACAGACCATAACATCATCATGTGCCATGTTACACGACTCTTACATTCTATCTAATCTCCAAACATATCAAGAACATATCTTCCTGATAGTTTTATCTTTTCTCTCGAATTTTGGTAATTTAACCAATCAAGATCGTGCTATTACATTCTCTCTCTTAGAACATTAGTCATGTTCATTCGAAACTTCATATCTACAAATTCTGGACCATTATTCGCTTAATTTAAAGTCGGGAAGAGAAAACAAAAAGGATGGAACTCCTAAGTCCTAAATATAAGGGAAACGAGGGGAGTAGATTTATAGTAAAATATCCGACAGAGAAATCGAAACAGATTATTGCATTTAACCAAAGAGGATCCTAATTTCCTTAATTATCGGAGAAACAAATCTTATTACGAAGATTTCCTCTAAATCCTTTGAATTCCGGAAATCAACTATGGCTACGTCACCGGTTAAGACGAATTTACATTTATTCATTTCACTCTTTTGTGATAGCTTCATTCGTACTCTTCGAATAAAGGAATTATTTTATCCTTATTACTCAATGGTAATAAAACTCTATTTATCAGCTCATATGAGTCATGAAAACATACTTATTGTCAGCTATGACCATTCCAATCAAATTTTGAGACGAAATTTCTTTAACGGGTAGGTACTATGAGGACCCGGAAATTTTCGACCAAATTTAAACTTAATCTTTATATGGTTTTGACATGATAAGCAAAGTCTATTAAGTTGAATTTCAAAATTTTTGAACTATTTCATGGATTCAATTGACCTTTGACCATTCCCGATGATTCACGAACAAGTATTTGTAAATAGTTACATATATATTTAAATATATATATATATATATATATAATAATTTGAAATATTATTTGAACTATTGTATGATTAAATTTTTAGAATTAAATATGTAAAATAATATGCGATGTAATGGAAACTATATTTATAAATATATGGATTATGTATATAAATATTACTTGTAAATATATAAAGTTATATTAAATCTATTTGTTTAAAAATATATAATATTTTTATTTTAGTAAATAAACTTGCTATTTTAAAAATGTTTATATATAGAAAGAGAATATATTAAAAATAAACGATTTCGAGCTTGATTAGTAAACGTCAGTAACACTCGATTGACATTTTGTTAGTTATAATATAGATATAGTACATGTTCATGAGGGATTGAAATAAAAGTTGAACTGTAAATCGATTATGAAGATTATAGGTTTGATAAAAATATTTTTTTTACCTTTTTAGTTTAAATTTTAGTACTACGTACATATTATTTGGAACATGAAATAAATAATTAACGAATCTTTTTGATCAGGTTTCATACAATTAATGACCAGAATAAATAAATGGTCTTAATTTGAAAATTGAGAATTTTTCTGAATACTTTTATATGAAAATTGTTTAGCAGCGAGCACGAAATAATATTCGTAATATTGTATGTCGACATAGTAACTGGAAATGGCGGCCATCATTTTGCATGTTTTAAATTTTATTATTATATTATAATTATAATTATTATATAATATATATTATGAATATAAATATCTAGCTTATATATACATATATATCGATACATACAATTGGAGGAGATCACTCAACACCCTCCACCTCCGGTCACCATTCCAGTCGCTACTCAACTACCGCCACCACCACTGCAACTTTCGGCCACCATGACTTCACCAATAACCACCACAGCTCAACCACCATCACCACATCCATCTCTCTCTTTTCTCCCCCTCTCTCTCTCTCCATTTTCTTCTTTACATGCGAACAATCAAACCCAAAACTGATGTTGCTTTGTTCGAATGCTAAAAGAACTTGAAACTGCTGCTATTGTGCAGTCATGAACCACCGATGAACACCAACATCAAACCCACAATCGCCACCATAAACCACTACCACCGTACATTACTACTTCTGCTCAGCTTTCTGTGTTTTTTTTTTATGTTCTTCAATCACTACTACAGTTGCTATACTCGATCGTTTTTCGTGTTCCTGCTGCTACGTTTTGTTTCTGTTACAATGACAAGAACGATGATGTTAATGAAAGTGATGATGAATAGTAGAATGATGATGGAGTTGGAACGAAAGATGATTATCATTATGATACGTGACGGTATATGATGATGATTATGCTACGATTATGGTTGGTACACGATGGTGGTGAAATGAATATGCTTGATGATGATGATGATGATGATGATGATGATGATGATGATGAAGATGATATGCATGATCAAAGATGATGACTTCGATGATGATGAGCCGAGATGATGGATAATGATCATGATGATGATATTAGGATCGTGAGATGATGATGGTTATGATCATGATGTTTCGATGATGCGTTGATGATAATGAAAAAGGAAGTAAAGAAAATGATTACAGTTATGATTTGGGTTGTAACTTTATGAAGAAAAGCAAACAACTTCTCATAGTTATATAGTTAAAACTGTAAAATATTACAAGAAATTAGTGATTGGATCCGTGGTTGGGAAGGAAAGGGTTGAACGGGAGGTCCTGGGTTCGAATCTGGGCTATGACATTTTTAAAGCTGCAATCATTCATTTGTTACTTACTTCTAAGGTATATAATTATCATTATTATTTTTATTATTATTAGTATTAGTATTAGTATTAATATCATTAATATTATTATTATTATTATTATTATTATTATTATTATTATTATTATTATTATTATTATTATTATTATTATTATTATTTTTATTATTATTATTATTATTATTATTATTATTATTATTATTATTATTATTATTATTATTATTATTATTATTGTTGTTGTTATTATTATTGTTATTATTATTATTATTATTATAGGTATTATCATTTTATTATCATTAGTATTGGTATAGTATTATTATTTCTAACATTATTATTATTATTGATATTATTATAATTATCATTATTAGTATTATTAGTATTATCATAAAAAGATACAACTTCTTATTTATTTTTATTAATATTATTTTATCATATAACTATCATTCACAGTAAAATTAATATTTTTACGGTTATTATTATTAATATCATTATTATTATCACTAATAGAAATACTAACATTATTATCTTTATTAGTAATATTAAGTATTATCAATAATAATATTTTTACCATGACAAATATTATTTAAGTATTATTATAATTACTAGTTTCAACAAACAAATGTTATATACCTAAAAATATATTTAATATACATAACTTAACTATATTAATACTTTTATATACAAAATGAATACATTTAATTAAAGAATGAAATATATATAGTTACTAATATAACAAGTATATCACTAATAATATATAAATTCGTTCGATTACGAGTATATCTGTTAATGTATATATAAATGATATAGGTTCGTGAATCTGAGGTCAACCCTGCACTTGTTCAGTGCCGTCATATGCATAATTGCTACGAAATACAGTATTGTGAGTTTCATTACTCCCTTTTTAAATGCTTTTGCAATATATATTTTTGGGACTGAGAATACATGCGCTGTTTTTATAAATATTTGATGAAATAGACACAAATACTTAAAAACATTCTACGATTGAGTTACGAGTACACCGGATATCACCCCTTTATAGTCTGGTAATCTAAGAATAAGGAAACCGAGCCCCCAATTGACGCGAATCCTAAAGATAGATCTATGGGCACTCACAAGCCCCAGTCAGAGAATTTGAACTACTTTAGTACTTCGAAATAGGTATACAACCGCCAGCTTTAAAAGATATGATCTGTTTGTGAGGTGTACACAACCATCATATTTAAAAGAGTGGCCTATTTGTATGCTTTTGCATGACCGTGCGGAATGCCGGTATGCGTGGGATATTCTATATGCATCTTGTTAAGGTCGATTACCAGGTGTTAATATATCGTATGAATGATTTTACAGCAGTGAGCAGACCTGCAAAGATTGTTTTCAAAATATGAGTATCTTGTGGTCTATTATATTATTGAAAATGATTGTTTATGATAAATTAATGAACTCACCAACCTTTTGGTTGACACTTTAAAGCATGTTTATTCTCAGGTATGAAAGAAATCTTCCGCTGTGCATTTGCTCATTTTAGAGATATTACTTGGAGTCATTCATGACATATTTCAAAAGACGTTGCATTCGAGTCGTTGAGTTCAACAAGATTATTATTAAGTTATTGATAGTTTGGATATATTATGAAATGGTATGCATGCATGTCAACTTTCGATGAAATGAAAGTTTGTCTTTTAAAAATGAATGCAATGTTTGTAAAATGTATCATTTAGAGGTCAAATACCTCGCGATGTAACTAAATGTAATGTATTCATCCAGATGGATTAGGACGGGTCGTTACATGCAACTTTCCTTTTTTGACCTCTTCTATGCTTACGCACCATGCTTATTAATTTTGATTTTTGCCGCCTCGAAAAATTTCACGGCCTTCTATCATACATGCGCTTTCTACAATCATTTTTACAATTTTCGCTCCAACTTCTTTGCGAATCACAAAATATTAGCAAATCTACTATTTTTCTTTTTTGTCGCTGTTTCAGTTTCGTTTTTCTTCTCGACAGCGCGCTTACATATAGATCATCAAAAAGTGTACATGATTTTAACATTAAATTCTAAATTAACCAATTCAATATCACAACATTTAAAATTTCAAAATCAATTTTATGCGTGTCCCACGGATGGCGCCGATTGATCAATCCTAGATTAGGATGTTACTCTAATCCAGGATCGAGTGCAATAGAGGGGTGGAATGGGTGGTTGATGATGTTTATGTGACCTAATGATCGTTTTTCATCTAGAAATGCAATGATCAATCACCTCGTCCCGGTCTTGAGGAAATTACCTTAAGACAATGTGAATTTACACTTGAGCGTGATCACAAGTCAGTCACAAAGGCTAGAGCAATTTCTTGGAATCAACAACCTAAAATGAGAGGTCGTGCTCTCTATTTATAGGTTTGGGATTCTTAGCGAATTCCTCTTTGCGTTTGCAGTTCGCCATCCGCCAGAACTTTGCGGATGTCTTCCGCAACCCTGAAGGTTCGTGAATCTTCACTTCGCACTAGCATGCGTTTACACTACCTTCGCGGTCTTTCTAATGTGTTGCTCTCATTTTTAGCTTTTTTACGCTTAGAATATACATACGCCAGGCTATGTATATAATAGATAATATCACAGGCAGTTTGGCCAAAAAGTGCAATCTGGCCGTGATTTGGCAATGCGAGTTTATGACGTTTTTTTAACTGTTGTGTCACTTTTGTTGAGTTAAATATTGGGTAGGGTGATGTGGTAAAATCTGATTGAAAATAGGGTGAGAAAAAATAAATTATTTACAAAAATATATATTAATTTAAATTGGAAATTTCGTGATTGAAAATGCAAAACACACGGACATAAGACAATCCATCACCCACATGACTAACGGATCTAACGGACGTCCCGTTTAGGCCGTCAGTTTTCGTCACATAGTTACACCTCATCTGACGGATGGAAGTCACGGAGAGTTATGTATGGTCACCTGTAAAGACCCGCCCTTATCCACCTGGACGAAGTCTTCAACATTTGGTCCCATTGCGATGATCGACTCCAAATAATGTCCTTAAAATGAGTAAATGCACAGCGGAAGACTTAATTCGTACTTGAGAATAAACATGCTTAAAAGTGTCAACCAAAAGGTTGGTGAGTTCATAGGTTTATCATAACAATCTTTTTAATATCTTAATAGACCACAAGATTTTATATTTATAAACATAATACACTCGCAAGTGTATGTAAAGCATTCTAAGTGGTTGAGCACTTGGTAACCATACTTAACATTTAATCAACGTCGCATATTCCCTTTATTATGAAATCTCACTACACCGTACCAAGTGTAGCCTACAAAACGAAGTACTGTGCAACCGTTGAATACTGGTCGTCCAGTCCGGTTGGGGTTGTCAGGCCCGATAGATCTATCAACAGGATTCGCGTTTACAATACCACATGTAAATAGTAGTTACCAAGCTACAGGGAAGTATGCCAGTGGTACAACTCAACGTAGAATATGTTTTTAGGTACTTGTGTCTATTTCGTAAACATTTATAAAAGCAGCGCATGTATTCTCAGCCCAAAAATATATATTGCAAAAGTAATTAAAAAGGGAGCAAATGAAACTCACCTAATGTATTTTGTAGTAAAAATACATATGACGTCATTTAACGAGTGTAGGATTGACCTCGGATTTATGAACCTATATCATTTGTATATATATATATTAACACACATTATTGTAATCGAACAAAGTTATATATATATATATATATATATATATATATATATATATATATATATATATATATATATATATATATATATATATATATAAATTTATTAGTTCTATTATTTTTATATTATTAACCTATATGTTTAATATATTCAATTTATATATTCAAAATAAATAAAAATATAAGTTTTGTTATGCTATATATAGTAACTATATTTTTGTATATATACATATAAATATATTTTTGTATATATATATATATCGTTTGTTTGTAAAAATTATAGTAATACTAAAATAATATTAGTAATTGTAAAAATAATAATAATGATAATAGAGTTAAAAATGATACTTTTAATATAGATGATAAAAATTGATACTTTAATAAAAATGATACTTCTTAACAAAAATGTTAATTTTCATAATAATAATAAATAATAATTATATAAATAATAATTTTACTAATAATGATAATAATAAGAACAATAATAATGATAATATAAATTTAAATATAACACTACCTTTAACAAGTCATTAAAACAAAAACAGCCCAACTCCGGGCTCAAACCCGTGACTTCTCACAAACCCGACACAACCCCCACTATTGCTCTGCACCTTACTATCCCACTTGTTTTTATCATTTTCATCTTAAACCATCATTAACTATCACCAAATAATCATCATTTAATCATTTACTAACCATCATCTAATCATTTACTAATTATCATCTATTCATCATTTATCATTATCATGACATCATAACATTATACTTGTATCATCACCATTTCTATCGTGATCATCATTATCATGAAGTGTTTATCATCATCATAACAAATCACCATAATAACATCATCGACTCATCATCATAATCATAATCGAATTATTTTCATAACTATCGTTCCTAATCACCATCATATATCATTTATCCTCACGATCATCTCATCATGACTTCGAATTCATAAACATCATTATTTTTTTTAACGAATCCTTATTGCCCAAATATCTTTGCTGTTTCAATTC
Organism: Rutidosis leptorrhynchoides; assembly: GCF_046630445.1. Lineage (NCBI taxonomy): Eukaryota > Viridiplantae > Streptophyta > Magnoliopsida > Asterales > Asteraceae > Rutidosis > Rutidosis leptorrhynchoides. The sequence goes on along the minus strand of NC_092342.1, from coordinate 86,449,143 downwards.
AGTTACGGCCCACTCAAAATTTGGGCTAGCATAACAAGTAAAAGTCTAAAGGCAATCCAGCAAGAAAAAGAACAAAACTTCATATATTTATATTGCGTATGAGCTGGACCTCACTTCCTGACTTTATCTCCTAATATTATTGATCTATATTAATTTATTTGATGGTACGTATAGCGTTACAAAAGGTGCAAAATGAGTAATGTTGTTTTTGACTTTTGTTTGTGATTCGACAGAATTTGAAGGAAAACCGAAGAAAATAAGAGTAAGAGAGGAGCTAGGGAAAATAAAGGTGATAGTGAGTTAAAGGTGGTGGAGGTCCGGTGATGGTTTGTGGCGTTTTAAGACAAAAACAGTGAGTTGCAGCAGTAGCTTTTGACAGCTTGGAGGTGATCGATCAAGGTGGTTGTTCGTGTTTTTGAGGTGATCTAGGGTGGTAGCCGATAGTGGACGACCGGTTGGGTGGTGAGGGATGTCACGGTGGTGTAGTGGTGATTCACGATCAATATTAGAAGGGAGAGGGAGGAATAAGGGTGGCGGTGGTGGTGATAAAGTGGTGGTCTTATGGTGATGTGGTGGTTCTTGGATGATTGTAGGGTGCCGGGTGAAGGTGGTGTGTTCACGGAGAAGAAAAACAAGAAGAAGTAAAAAAAATATGAAAGAGAGGTGGAGTTGGTTAATGATGGTGTTCATGGTTGAGGAAGGTGGCGGCATGGGTGTGGTCTTACGGCAAAAGTAGTAGACAGGAACACAAACACGCGATATGATTTGATTTTTGATGATGTTGTCGACGGTGGTGGTAATACAAATCGATGGTGGTGGCTCATGTAATTAATAGTTACCAAGTTATAGGGAGATATGCAATGGTAGTCATGAGTTATGAAGGTTAGGTGTGGTTTGAGTTTGGTTGAACAGGAAGAAAACAGATGGGAGTAGTAGCAGCAATAAAGTAACGAAATTGGTGGTCAGTGATGTTTTGGTGACTGTTCTCTAACTGTAAACAGGAAGACAATTAGCAGCAGTAGTAGTCTATTAAAATTAGCAAGTGATTTAACAAGGGTGTAATAGGGATGAAGGAAGAAGGTAGAGTTGATTGATAATCTTATTAGCTGTAATGGGTTGATTATATAAAAAAAAATGGTTATCGATTTTTCTCAACCAGACAATTCAAGAATAAAACCATTAAATAAGAACAAGAACAGTAGAATTTTGTTATCATCTGCTTTGTTATCGAATTTTAGGAGACAAGATGTACAAATCAAATATTTTCGATGTTGATGTAAAAATAGAATCTAACATTTGTTACACATGATCATCCTATTATATCTGTATGTATTTAATATCATCAGTATTTATATCTCATATATGTATGTATCTATATTTATATATATAACTAATTAATAAATGGTTATAGCTATATTTCTTTAAAAAAAAATTAATAATAATATAATAGCAATGATATTGGTAATAATAGTTATAAAATTTATATCAATGATAGTAATATTTATTTATAACGATGCTAGTATGTTTAATGATAATACTATCATTATAACGTCTTATGTATAAAATTCATATCTATAATTAATTTATTATTAATAGTACTGGTGTTGATATTAACATTAAGGGTGATAACAATTTATATCAAATATTCAATATACTTATTTACATATATATTTATTTATATTTACATTTCTAGTTACAATTAGAGGTTCGTGAATCGTCGGGCAGAGTCGAAGGTTATTCGATTACATAAATATGGTTTTCAAAGTTGTCAAGACTCAACATTACAGATTTTACTTATCGTATCGGAAATATATAAAGATTAAGGTTTAAATTTGGTCGGAAATTTCCGGGTCATTACAGTACCTACCCGTTAAAGAAATTTCGTCCCCGAAATTTGATAGAGGTCATCATGGATAACAATAGGAATGTTTTCATGACGAATATGAGGTAATATTGGAGTTTTATCATTATTGAAAGATATAGATAAAACGATTCGATCATGTGAAGCGTATGAGTGAAGCTATCACAAAAGAGTGAAATGAGTAGATATATATATTCGTTTCAACCGATGACGTAATTACTATTGATTTCCGGGATTTAAGGGACTTAAAGAAAATCTTACGTAATAAGATTTGGTTCTTCGGCGATCAGGATCTTCTTTGATTTAATGCGGCAATCTGTTTCGATTTCTCTGTCGGATACTTCACTATAAATCCACTCCTTCGTTTCCTTATTTTTTCACAACTCACCTCTTCTACTCTTTCTCCTTAATTCCTACTTTAAGACATTCGCCAATATGCTCCATCCTATTCTGATTCTTGATATACTCTTAATTTTTACGTCTGTCATCCTTCTTTTTCATCTACCACCGGAAGAATCTATTTACTTCTACTATACTCTTGGGTTTATAGTGTTGCTAGTTCTCCCGTGTCTTTATATTGTCTTATGCATCGATATACACGGTTTGTAGTTTCGGTGTTGTTATCGGCCTTTGTATTCTTCGTTATTTTTCAGAGCCTCATGCTTTCTTTTTCTCTTCCTGACTTCGAGTCAAGCGAGTAATGGTCCGGAATTCGTAGGTATGAAATTCGGAATGAACATAGCTAGTGCTCTAAGAAAGAAATGGTAATGGCATGATTTTGATTTGTCAATTTACCAGAATATCTTGGAAAGACCGAATCATCAAGAAATATTTTCTTGATATTTTTAGAATTTAGATAGAATGTAAGAGCCGTGTAACATGGCACATGATGATGGTACCGTGAATCATCACATTCCATTAGAAACTCAACATGACTTACTGTAATATAATGACGTTGATCAAGTGTCATTATATTATACTAATTCATTCACGGCGTGGGGGATGAGGTGGCAGCAGGCGCTGCCCCCTTTCTCCCGTATCAGGGCGTGGGTGATGGTGTGAGTGGGTGTGTGCGTGGGTCTGCAACGCAAGAAGCCATGGGCGTGTTCAATTTCTTTAATTTTTTTATTAATTTAAAATATTATTTTATACCCTTTTTAATATTTAACCCAATTATATTTTAACACATCATCACAATACTCCCAATCCACACCAAAAACTCACACCACCACTACTCCACAAAAACAACCCACACGTCCTAGTCATCAAAAAGGTACAAAAAGCAACTCACGCTCCCAACTCACGTCCCCTACCGTTACGAATGGTCTAATAGGAGGTTTTATTAGAAATTTTGGGTGGCATTTAAAATTTGAAATCATCACCAGTTCATTAGCAACAATTCTAGAAGATAGGATGAAAGATCAACAGTGCAACTTAGCAAAAAGTCAATTATGCAATGTGAGGGGTGGAGTGTGTAATGGCATAAAGTTGTAGAAAGATATGCAAATGGTGATGATTATGAAGATTAATGACCAGAAAAATCCATTAAACTTATTTCTGTTAATGGGAAAATGATGGAGTTAAGGCATGACCGGGCCAAAAAACACACATTTTGAGTGGGGTGAGGGTGGGCCTGGGGTACACATATGCTATGGTCTTGGGCTACATGACAAAATCGACAAAATCAAAGGTTGAAACAAATACTATACCCCACGTATATTTACCAATTTCAATGGTCCCCATGCGATCTTTATGGTTATTTCATCATAATACGTAGGGTATTCCACAATTAATTTTCGATCATTCCATTCAAAATATACATATGATTTTATCTGTTTAAAGCGGATACGAATGATATATATATATATATATATATATATATATATATATACACACACACACACACACTAGGCTTTTGAGCCGTACGTTGCACGAGTGTGTAAAAAACTGTGTAAAAATGTAATTTGCAGTTCATATTGGTATGTAAATATCGATACTACAAAAATAGGAAAAGTGTAAGAATTATTTAAGAACCGTGATTTTGACAAATTTTAAAAATTCTTTTGAGTTTAAGAGCTCGTGGTGTTAACAAATTTTAAAAATTTCTTTTGAGTTTAACAGCCCGTGGTTTTGACGAATTTTAAAAGTTATTTTGAGCTTAAGAGTCCGTGATGTTAACAAATTTTAAAAGTGGTTTTGAGGAGTGTTATTAACTTAATGTCTACAATTTTTTTCTCTCCATTAATATCTTTTTAATATATAAATTATATTATATTATACGTAATATTTAAAGTACATTGAAAATTTGTCATGGAACGTAACATTAGTAAAGTAATGTTATATTATTTTAGAATTATTATATACATTTATTTTTTTAAATAAAAGTGTAACATACGAGTTTAATTTTTGAATAGTTATTTGTCATTTCAGCAAAATAATGGTACTCGGGTATCGTTATATATAATTAATATTATAATAGTTATATTTGCGTGTTCATAAATATTTTAAGTTTTTAAACTCTAAATTCTTATCACTTCCATAATTATTGCTACATAAATGCTCCGTTGGTTCGTACCATGAATTTTTTTTAATATCATAGATACTAAAAATTAATTTAAATAAATAATAATAATGATAAGATTTAATAATTAAATGCTTAATTACAATATTAATATGTAAAATGATTTATTAACATATATTTTTCATTGAAAAAGTGAATATATTACTCTGTATGTGATAATTTAAGTAATACTTTTTGTAATGAATATTTCGTTTCCACACTTTTATCCATATGAACTAACCATTAATTAATTTGATTATTTTTTTAATATACCTATTCAAACATAAATTTAATATCAATAAATATTTTGATAAACTCGTTTTACTTTTCATATCTGTATATTATTCATTACTTATTTACGGATTTTTTTTTATAAACATTATTATTTAGATTATAATATTTTTAAAGTGAAATACTAACATTGTCTGATGAGGTTCTATGTTTTTGTATTCCTCTTGGGTTGCTTTTGAAAAAAAAAAAAATAAAAAAAAAAAAAAAAAAAAAATACTAACATTATCTTGTCAACTTTGCTACCTTCCACGCTATCTATGACTTTTATCTTACTTGTTTCCGTTTTAGCTAGGCATAAATTTAGACTCAGATTTCACAAAAATAATAAAAGCATATAACGGAGTAATAAAATTATTATATTTTATATATATAATCTATAATATTATTATTTTTATATATATAATCTATATATGTAAATCTATATCTATAGGTATATATTAAATTATAATTAAAAATTAATTCAATTTAATAAGAAAATGACACCTAAGCAAAAAGCTTTTTGATATATATATATATATATATATATATATATATATATATATATATATATATATATATATATATATATATATATATATATATATAGGGGCAGGATCAATGGGGAAGTAACCAATCGGGGAGAAACGGGGGGAAGCAAATTTTTTTTTTTCGTTTTTTTTGAAATTTTTTTTTCCGATATCAAGATCACACAAAAATATGAACATTTAGAAGAGACACTTCGTGATGAATGTTATTATTTAGGCGGGAAAACGATCGACAAAAATAATATTCAAGATAATATTGTTCGTGAAGAATATGAACGTTTTTTTTCTTCATGTTTTGTGAAGTAAAATTTAGCCCGATTTAGAGTTTAGGGTTTTGGGTTTGGTGTTTTGGGTTTATGGAATAAACCCAAAACACCAAACCCTAAACCCTAAACCCTAAACTCTAAACCGTTCGTGTTAAAAACTCAATCTAAATCCTAAATCTAAACCCTAAACCCTAAATTTCTAAACCCTAATATCTAAACCCTATAAACCCTAATATCTAAACTCTAATATCTAAACCCCAATAGTTAAAACCTCAAAATACGCTCGAAAAACACGATAATTGTTATATATTACTTCTTCAAGCGTTTTCCGGCCAAAATAAAAACATTTATCACAAAGTGTCTCTACTAAATGTTCATATTTTCATCTCATCTATAATGTTCGTGAACAAAGTTTTTTCAAAAAACGAAAAGAAAAAATTTTTTTGCTTCCCCCGCTTCTCCCCGAATGGTTACTTCCCTCTTGATCCTACCACTATATATATATATATATATATATATATATATATATATATATATATATATATATATATATATATATATATATATATATAGTGGTAGGATCAAGAGGGAAGTAACCAATCGGGGGAAGCGGGGGGAGGCAAAATCTTTTTTTTTCGTTTTTTGAAAAACCTTTGTTCACGAACATTATAGATTGGATGAAAATATGAACATTTAATAAAGACACTTTGTGATAAATATTTTTATTTTGGCGGGAAAACGCTCAAAGAACTAATATATAACAATTATCGTGTTTTTCGAGTGTATGTTGAGGTTTTAGATATTAGGATTTAGATATTATAGTTTATAGGGTTTAGATATTAGGGTTTAGAAATTTAGGGTTTAGAGTTTAGATTTAGGATTTAGATTGAGTTTTTAACACGAACGGTTTAGAGTTTAGGGTTTAGGGTTTGGTGTTTTAGGTTTATGGAATAAACTCAAAACACCAAACCCTAAACTCTAAATCGGGCTAAATTTTACTTCACAAAACATGAAGAAGAAAAAAAACGTTAACATTCTTCACGAACAATATTATCTTGAATGTTATTTTTGTCGATCGTTTTCCCGCCTAAATAATAACATTCATCACGAAGTGTCTTTTCTAAATGTTCATATTTTCGTGTGATCTTCATGCCTGAAAAAAAATTCCAAAGAAACGAAAAAAAAATTTTTTGCTTCCCCCCGCTTGGTTACTTCCCCATTGATCCTGCCCCTATATATATATATATATATATATATATATATATATATATATATATATATATATATATATATATATATATATATATATATATATATATATATATACAGTGGCGGATCCAGGAAAATTTTCACCGGGGGCGAATTTTTTTTTAAAACGTAGGAATTTTTTTTGGCAAAATATAGAGGTTTTGGGGCAAAAAATAGAGTTTTTTGAGCAAAATTTGGAGGTTTTTGGGCAAAATACGAAGGTTTCGGGGCAAAATATGGAGGTTTTGGGGCAAAATATGAAGGGTTTGGGGCAAAAAAAATGAGAACTTTTTTTGTGTAAGAACCCTGAGAACTCCAAAATATACACTGAAATTCGAGCAAAAAAGTGGCGGGCGAGCAAAAAAGGGGAAAGTCGAGCAAAAAAGGGGAAGGACGAACAAAAAAATAAATGGCGGGCGAACAAAAATGCTTGGTAGTCGAGCAAAAAAAAAAGTAAGGGCGAGCAATTTTTTGTATTAGAATAAAAATTGTTGAATTAGAACAAAAAAAAAGAAGGGCGAGCAATATCTTTGTATTAGAACAAAAATTGTTGAATTAGAACAAAAAAGTTTGAATTAGAACAAAAAAAAAAAAAGGTCGAGCAATTTTTTTGTATTAGAACAAAAATTGTTGAATTAGAACAAAAAAAAAAAAAAAGGGAGAACATCATGTTTTACATTTTTTGTTCTACAAATACAAAATTCTACAAAAAAAAGATGCAGCAACTTGCATCTTAACTGCTCGAGGATGTGACGTCCCTTATATACCATGGGTGAGAGGGAGTGCGAGGGAGAGTTGTTGACGTCGAGTAAGGATTCGTGCGGCATTCGTGTAACTTCGTTTTTGTTTTTCAACTTTCCAGATAACTGGACTCGTGATGATTGTTGGAGAACGTTCGATCAATATGGATTAGTTAAAGACGTGTACTTAGCTAGGAAAAGGTTATCGAGTGGCCAACCATTTGGATTCGTTAGATTTGAAGGTATTCGCGATGTCGATAGTTTCACTAAAAGCTTAAACTCCATTCAAGTAAAAGGAAAGTGGATTCGTGTTTACAAAGCGTTGGAGAGAAATAAGGTTGGCAACGATCGAGCTGGTGTTTCAAAAGTGGCTAAGAAAGAGGTCCCTTCGAGTTCAAACCGAAGTTTTGTCGGAGAAAGAGGAGCGAGAAGCAGTGGTATATCTTATGTTGAAGCCGTTACAGGGGATAAAATCCCGATCAGCTCTAGATGCCAACTTCCAGGTGGGAATCACAAGTTTTGCAACCCTTACGAGGCTCGTGGAACTACCGCCCCCATTGAAATTAAGATTAGTGATATGGTTCTTGTTTTTAATCTTCCGGATTCGATTAGCAATCACAACTTCGTGTTCAACTTTAATAAACATCGGTTGTCTTGGACTTTGGTTGAAGTCTCCAAAGCTCATAATGAAAGTCATTCTACTGCTCCTGGTTCTTTCTGTAACGTGACCGAAAATAGTAATAATGGGAATACTCCCATTACCGGAGGTAGTAATAACGTGTCAACATTTCATGTTAAAGACGGAAGCCGGGATTGTGATCAAAATCGTGGGTCGTCGGAAGTTTTTCCGGCTATGGAACCAGTCACCGGTGAAAAACTTGCAGGAATTCAAAAGTCACAAGAGATTAATTCTTGTTGGGCTTCGTGTGACATTAAAGCGAGTGTATTTTCCGAGGTCGAAGAAGATGGTACCGATAAGGGGTCACGTGATGGAGGTGATTGTTTCAAAAAGGACGTGCATGTCGAGGAAATTAAAGTGTCTCATGGCTTTGTTCCACACGCGCCCCTCTCGTGTTCTGGTGTTGAAGATTTTGTGTCTGAAGATGATGACAGTAATTTAAAAAATTGCACGCGCGACATTTCTTCTAATGTTACTTTGAATTCTCAAAATGGGTTTCCTGATCATGCTTGTGGGCCAATTTCCTCCACTAGGGCAAATATAAAATTTAAAAATATTTTCACTAGTGGGCCTTCCAATGTTGAAGATTTTTTATCAGAAGATATTGATGGTAATGATAAAAATTGCACCAGTGACACTTCACCTAATGTATCTTTAAATTTTCAAAATGAGGAACATGGTCATGCTTGTGGGCAAAATTCCACCAATTGGCCCTATATAAAAACTTAAAGTATTTCAACCAGTGAGCCTTCGTGTGAGTCTAGAGATTCATTTTCTAATGGGCCGACTATGGACACTTCAGCCTCATCCATTTCTAGGCCTCCACCTGGGTTTGATGGTCCTATTTCCGGATCATGTGAAAGTGAAACTCTCGAGACTAATCTAGAAAAAATGGGTCGTGCTAATTTAATTGATGAAAAAGTTGTTGATACCGCGGTAGCCCGTTTTTGTGATATGGGTCATACCGCGGTAGCCCGTTTTCGTGTTAAAGATAGAAAACTCCATCCGTTGATTAAAAGTCATTTCATTAAACACGTGTGGGGTAGGAGAAATATGAAACACAACCGAATTCGGGTTAAATTTCGATGGAAAGATAGATATCTTATCGAGAACATGATGAATGTTTCAGAAGAGGATACTGATTGCTGCTCATGTTGCTCTTCCTGCGCGTCATCGGATTCGGAATCATAGTCTAATTAGCTGTCGTGTCGTGTTCTTTAATATCCTCGTGATTGTGTGTTTCATATAGCTTCGTGTTGGTGTTGTTTGTTTGTGCGTTTTTTGGTGCGGTCTCTTGTAGCCTCGTGTATTGTCTAGCTCCTTGCTAGTTTGTTTCGTGTTTTTTTTTATTTTAATAAAATTTACTTGCCTTTCAAAAAAAAAAAAAACTTGCATCTTAACTGAATTTTGCATAAACCTTAATCAATGAAATTGAAACTTATAATCAATTAATGACTAAAGTTTTTTAAGTTGAGTATTACACTAAAACTTCATTTAATTTTAGAATTTTAGCCATGAACACGTCGTTATCTTCATGTTCATTATGAAGAATTGATATCACAATTTAGTTGTTTTTAAAACTTGATCTCAGCATGAAAATTGCTCCAACTGTGATCCCTAACCTTCTTGAATCATTATAATAACATCAAACAACACAGAAACTTTGAATTTGATGATGAACACGTTCGTTGACTTTTTGTGTTCGAATTTTGACTCACAAATTCGATCTCAATTCTTCATATCCAGATCTTAAAGTTTGTAGAAAGTATAAAGAGATGATTTCAAAGACATCTGCAATTTTACATTTCTCGATTTCATTCTATATCGTTCCAAAATGATCGAGTTGTGAAGTTTCGGTTTAAACGACCAACACGAGATCAAGCTCCATTAATTTGTTGTTGTTAATCTGGAATGATGATGAACGAAGCTTAGGTTTACAATTTGAATCATGTATCTCAGCTGAATCAGATCTATAATAAATATTTGATGAGTTTAAATTTGTGAACTCATGATGAAGATATAAACAAGTAGCATTTTCTGTTTCACCTGCAATTTTGTTCGCTGCATCAAAAAATTGTTCGACCTTGTACTGTTTTTGTTCGTCATCCAGTTCTCAGGTTCTCACTCAAAAATAGTTCTCAGGGGATCCTTCCCCATATATATATATATATATATATATATATATATATAATGGTAGGATCAAGGGGGAAGTAAACAATCGGGGGGAAGTAACTTTTTTTTTTTCATTTTCTGAAAATAATTTGTTCACGAACATTATAGATTGGATGAAAATATGAACATTTAATAAAGACACTTTGTGATAAATGTTTTTATTTTTGCGGAAAAACGCCCGAAGAAGTAATATATAACAATTAGCGTGTTTTTCGAGCGTATGTTGAAGTTTTAGATATTAGGGTTTAGATATTAGGGTTTATAGGGTTTAAATATTATGGTTTAGAAGTTTAGGGTTTAGATTTAAGGTTTAGATTTAGGATTTAGATTGAGTTTTTAATACGAACGATTTAGAGTTTAGGGTTTAGGATTTGGTGTTTTGGGTTTAGGAATAAACCCAAAACACCAAACCCTAAACCCTAAACCCTAAACCCTAAACTCTAAACTCTAAATCGGGCTAAATTTTACTTTACAAAACATAAAAAAATACGTTCACATTCTTCACGAACAATATTATCTTGAATGTTATTTTTGTCGATCGTTTTCCCGCCTAAATAATAACATTCATCACGAAGTGTATTTTCTAAATGTTCATATTTTCGTGTGATCTTGATGCCGAAATTTTTTTTTTAAAAAAATGAAGAAATTTTTTTTTGCCTCCCCTAGTTGGTTACTTCTCCATTGATCCTGCCCCTATATATATATATATATATATATATATATATATATATATATATATATATATATATATATATATATATATGTATATATATATATATATATATATCAAGCCCCCGAACGCGAGACCTGGTACCCGGTTAATTGCGTATCATGCGCACCCTCTAGTCACACTCTCTTTTTGATCAATTTGACATAGCCAGAAATTGAACCCGGGTGGTGTGCTTCATTGGGCAACTCGGTGGCCACTCAGGCAAGCCTGAATGGTTATATATATATATATATATATATATATATATATATATATATATATATATATATATATATATATATATATATATATATATATATATATATATATATATTAGATGGTTAATGATATGGATATTTACATTTATATGAAAATAAATATGATATTTATTGGATCGAATATGGATGATAATTTATAATGCATGGATGAACTTGATTTCATTCGAAATACTAAAATATTTAAACATATAGCAAATAAATATTAATAAATGTAAATATTAGTATAAATATAAACGTATCACTATAATTAGACTCGATTATATATAGTATTTCATTATATGTACAATTTTCTTTCACTTTTTATTGCATTAGAATTTCATAGGGCGAGATTGTTTTCTCCATATTTAACAGATATTTCGACCAACGTACTCGTAGAGATGACCATATTTTACTATATACGACGTTTATTTTTTGTCACCGGATTTTATACATATATATACATATATATATATATATGTATATACATATATATATATATATATATATATATACATATATATACATATATATATATATATATACATATATATATATATATATATATATATATATATATATATATATATATATATATATTTATTTATTTATTTTGACAGCGATTGGGATCACCCGAGGGGGACTAAACCACCAGCTGCGATCATCTCCCGTTTCGACTATGCCGATGCAGCGATAATAACCCCGCCCCCATCGCTGCCCGGGAGGATACCTTGAAACCGATCCAAGGGCACGACCAAGTAAAAACCCCTCTCATTTACCCCCCAAACGACATGAGAAAGGTACCATGGGTGGATACTTCATGGCATGGATTAAATTGTGTTTTAATATGTAGCCAATGGGGGTCGAACTTCTGACCCCCATACTACGTTTTTGAGCCCGTGCGTTGCACGGGTATGTAAAAAGTCGTGCAAAAATCGTAACAGATTATATCATTATTCAAGTATGTAAATATAAAAAATAAATTAATCGTTAGAAATAATCGTGCATAATTAATTATATTTTTCAAACAATTATTCTTTTGAGTTTAAGAGCATGTGGTGTTGACAAATTTTAAAAGTTCTTTTGAGTTTAAGAGCCCGTGATCTCGACAAATTTTAAAAGTGGTTTTGGGTTGTGTTAATAACTTAACGTCTACAAAATTTTTTTATTTCTCACCATTAATATCTTTTTAACTATATATAAATTAAATATTACGTAATATTTATAGAAAATATGAGTCCATTAAAACTTTATCATTGAACTATCTATGAAAACACGTTAAAAAACTCTAAGTTATATTTGTTCTATGTTATCAATTATAATAACTCTTGTATAAAGCATATATATCTTCCATGTCTTTATATAAATACAATATAAACAAATACAATATTTAGAATGTAGATATTGATTATTTTATTAAACAGATAAAATCTTGCACACGTATCTCAGCACCATTTATTCTAATATACTCATTAATATTTACGGAGTAATATTATATATATATATATATATATATGTATGTATGTATGTATGTATGTATGTATGTATGTATGTATGTATGTGTGTGTGTGGATAAAATAATTGTGCAAAATTAATTAATTTTGTCAAACAATTATTCTTTTGAGTTTAAGAGTCCGCGGTGTTGAGAAATTCTATAGTGTATATATATATATATATATATATATATATATATATATATATATATATATATAGTTTATTATTTTATCAACATGTACCACGTGATCTTTATAAATTATTTATAAAGTTTTATTATATAGATAGATTGAATATATTAAATTAACTACATGTATGTTTTATAAAAGTTTAATAATTTGAGAGTAGTTAAAAGTTTAATAATTTGAGAATAGTTAAGTTCTAAGTTCTGACCTTAAAAAATATACATATGTGTAAGGTTTAAATTTAATAAGAATTTGAATAGTGTATGAGATATGGGCACATATTAGAAACTAGGATGAGGTCGTAGGCTTATTTGGGCCCAAAATTTTGGATGAAAAAAAAAAATTGCCGACGTCATCATGTTACTATTCCTACTATTCATTCATGCTCGCTAATATACTTATTTATAATGTATTTCCCTTTGACTATGAATAATAGCCTCATCACAATAATTTAATTAGTTCCTCCGTTATATATTAATAGTCGACAAATAAAAAACACACAGTTTAAGAAAATGTTATAAAAGTACTGCACTTTTTGTTTAATTTCCAGTTTTACTTTTACATTTTCTTTCTCCTTTAATCCTATTCACATGCATTAAGGGTATAATAGAACTTAAACTTCTTATTCGTTTCTATTTATGGAAGTAGACTATTAATTTGAGACATTCTAAAATAAAATAATGAACTATTAATATGAGACGGCTGGAGTAAATATTTACAATCAAATACTCCATCTGTCACACAATATGTGTCCACTATTGAGTTTTTAAAGTAAAATTTTCTCAACTTTGACAGTAAATATTTGTATTCGTATTATATAATATTTGATAAATATTATATGAATGAATTGAGTTTTTAAATATGTTTTCATTCATATAACTTTTATCAAATATTATATAACACAAATAAATATATTTACGGTTAAAGTTGAGAAAATTTGACTTTGAAAAGTCAATAATAGACACTTATTGTGAGAGGGATGGAATAAAAGTGTTGACTATCAAGCATACCGAAAATTTGTACCCCATTGTACCCCGTATTTGTATCACGATTAAGGTATAATTAGGATGTGCCTTGGAAACTACTTTGCCAAAATAAGAGTTTGTTTTAAAGAATTCATAATTAATAATATATATATATATATATATATATATATATATATATATATATATATATATATATATATATATATATACTTTCTTAAATAACTTTTAACCCTAATCAACAAAATACACACACACACACACACACACACACACACAGAATTTACGACTAACTAGTTAGCTATGTGATTTAAAGCATGTAAGTTATACTAGTAAAATGACTCGTGAAATCACGGGTTTGTTTAATCGAAGTCATTTATTTTAATGACCCGTTTAACTAAGAAATTTGTCGTTATTTTTACAAATATATAGAGACAAATATTTTCGCATACATTTGTAACGTAATTAATTTCGTAAAAAGAATCCATATTTGAATATTAATAATATAATAATTATAATTATAATTATTATATAATAATGTTCGCTCAAAGTTGAGTATTTATGTTTTTAATAATAATAATAATAATTAGTAATAATAAATGTCTTTTAATATTTTTTTAGAAAACTAAAATTACAATTTAGGAGAGATTTGTAATATCTTTTATAAAAGATTTTGTATTATTTTTATAATTAAATTAATATATAATTATGATATCATCATCATAAAAATTTAAGTGTAATTAGCTTAATAATGACATCATCATTTTAGAACTTTATATAACTATATAGATACGTTACGACTAATTATTAAGCAATTATATAATTATATAATAAGCTTTAATTTTTAACAGAATTAATTTTAAAAAAATGTCTAACAATAATTTATTCAATGGATATTCATTAATCCAATTAATCTGTTGGACATGGATATGGATGGATGAATTAATAATTAAAAGAAGTGGATGTGGATATGGATGAAACTTATATTAATATATATGGATGTGGATATAACATAATTCGATATATTGCAATTCCACCGAGCTCGGTTGTTTAGAATTTTCTCCACTAGGCTCGAGCTCGACTCATTTAGAATTTACTGAGTTCAAGCACCGATCGGTTCGAGCCTAGCATAAAAGCTAGAGCTTTACTCGTCAAAATTTAAGGAAGCTGGAGCTCGTCTCGAGCTTGAGTCATTTATTTAATAACATTTATATTTAGTTAATATCTTATTTATTGCATACTTTTTTGATAAAGAGGATTACCCAGTTATTGATGAAACATAATGTATAAATGAAGAGCTGGGATTATAAGACATGCCTTATAATCACAAAACAAGCAAACCATTTAAATAGGAATGCAAGCAAGAGGCAAAAAATAAGCAGATTAAGACACTTTCCAATCTACCTTCATCGATGTCACATGCATGCAGCTCCTCGAGTTAATAGACATGATCTTGTCTCTAAGCTCTTCCAGTTAATAGACATGATCGTGTATCTAACAGTTGTGTAAATCGCATCATACAATTGGTCGATGGTATGTTCTTTTGTTGAAATAAACGAGTGTTACGTTCTTGCCATATGAAGTATATTGCAGTTTCAAAGACAAGTTTAGCGACAATATATGTTGAAATGTGCTGGTTTGCTAAAGGTGCACTATTGTTTACAAATGAAATGTCCCGTTCTTATTGATTAAAAACGTTCCATATTAATTGATTTCGTTGCGAGGTTTTGACCTCTATATGAGACGTTTTTCAAAGACTGCATTCATTTTAAAACAAACCATAACCTTTATTTCATCAATAAAGGTTTAAAAAGCTTTACGTAGATTATCAAATAATGATAATCTAAAATATCCTGTTTACACACGACCATTACATAATGGTTTACAATACAAATATGTTACAACAAAATAAGTTTCTTGAATGCAGTTTTTACACAATATCATACAAGCATGGACTCCAAATCTCGTCCTTATTTAAGTATGCGACAGCGGAAGCTCTTAATAATCACCTGAGAATAAACATGCTTAAAACGTCAACAAAAATGTTGGTGAGTTATAGGTTTAACCTATATATATCAAATCATAATAATAGACGACAAGATTTCATATTTTAATATACATCCCATACATAGAGATAAAAATCATTCATATGGTGAACACCTGGTAACCGACATTAACATGATGCATATATAAGAATATCCCCATCATTCCGGGACACCCTTCGGATATGATATAAATTTCGAAGTACTAAAGCATCCGGTACTTTGGATGGGGTTTGTTAGGCCCAATAGATCTATCTTTAGAATTCGCGTCAATTAGGGTGTCTGTTCCCTAATTCTTAGATTACCAGACTTAATAAAAAGGGGCATATTCGATTTCGATAATTCAACCATAGAATGTAGTTTCACGTACTTGTGTCTATTTTGTAAATCATTTATAAAACCTGCATGTATTCTCATCCCAAAAATATTAGATTTTAAAAGTGGGACTATAACTCACTTTCACAGATTTTTACTTCGTTGGAAAGTAAGACTTGGCCACTGGTTGATTCACGAACCTATAACAATATATACATATATATCAAAGTATGTTCAAAATATATTTACAACACTTTTAATATATTTTGATGTTTTAAGTTTATTAAGTCAGCTGTCCTCGTTAGTAACCTACAACTAGTTGTCTACAGTTAGATGTACAGAAATAAATCGATAAATATTATCTTGAATCAATCCACGACCCAGTGTATACGTATCTCAGTATTGATCACAACTCAAACTATATATATTTTGGAATCAAGCTCAACCCTGTATAGCTAACTCCAACATTCACATATAGAGTGCCTATGGTTGTTCCGAAATATATATAGATGTGTCGACATGATAGGTCGAAACATTGTATACGTGTCTATGGTATCTCAAGATTACATAATATACAATACAAGTTGATTAAGTTATGGTTGGAATAGATTTGTTACCAATTTTCACGTAGCCAAAATGGGAAAAATTATCCAATCTTGTTTTACCCATAACTTCTTCATTTTAAATCCGTTTTGAGTGAATCAAATTGCTATGGTTTCATATTGAACTCTATTTTATGAATCTAAACAGAAAAAGTATAGGTTTATAGTCGGAAAAATAAGTTACAAGTCGTTTTTGTAAAGGTAGTCATTTCAGTCGAAAGAACGACGTCTAGATGACCATTTTAGAAAACATACTTCCACTTTGAGTTTAACCATAATTTTTGGATATAGTTTCATGTTCATAATAAAAATCATTTTCTCAGAATAACAACTTTTAAATCAAAGTTTATCATAGTTTTTAATTAACTAACCCAAAACAGCCCGCTGTGTTACTACGACGGCGTAAATCCGGTTTTACGGTGTTTTTTGTGTTTCCAGGTTTTAAATCATTAAGTTAGCATATCATATAGATATATAACATGTGTTTAGTTGATTTTAAAAGTCAAGTTAGAAGGATTAACTTTTGTTTGCGAACAAGTTTAGAATTAACTAAACTATGTTCTAGTGATTACAAGTTTAAACCTTCGAATAAGATAGCTTTATATGTATGAATCGAATGATGTTATGAACATCATTACTACCTTAATTTCCTTGGATAAACCTACTGGAAAAGAGAAAAATGGATCTAGCTTCAACGGATCCTTGGATGGCTCGAAGTTCTTGAAGCAGAATCATGACACGAAAACAAGTTTAAGTAAGATCATCACTTGAAATAAGATTGTTATAGTTATAGAAATTGAACCAAAGTTTGAATATGATTATTACCTTGTATTAGAATGATAACCTAGTGTAAGAAACAAAGATTTCTTGAGGTTGGATGATCACCTTACAAGATTGGAAGTGAACTAGCAAACTTGAAAGTATTCTTGATTTTATGTAACTAGAACTTGTAGAATATATGAAGAACACTTAGAACTTGAAGATAGAACTAGAGAGAGATCAATTAGATGAAGAAAATTGAAGAATGAAAGTGTTTGTAGGTGTTTTTGGTCGTTGGTGTATGGATTAGATATAAAGGATATGTAATTTTGTTTTCATGTAAATAAGTCATGAATGATTACTCATATTTTTGTAATTTTATGAGATATTTCATGCTAGTTGCCAAATGATGGTTCCCACATGTGTTAGGTGACTCACATGGGCTGTTAAGAGCTGATCATTGGAGTGTATATACCAATAGTACATACATCTAAAAGCTGTGTATTGTACGAGTACAAATACGGGTGCATACGAGTAGAATTGTTGATGAAACTGAACGAGGATGTAATTGTAAGCATTTTTGTTAAGTAGAAGTATTTTGATAAGTGTATTGAAGTCTTTAAAAAGTGTATAAATACATATTAAAACACTACATGTATATACATTTTAACTGAGTCGTTAAGTCATCGTTAGTCGTTACATGTAAGTGTTGTTTTGAAACCTTTAGGTTAACGATCTTTTTAAATGTTGTTAACCCAATGTTTATAATATCAAATGAGATTTTAAATTATTATATTATCATGATATTATCATTTATGAATATCTCTTAATATGATATATATACATTAAATGTCTTTACAACGATAATCGTTACATATATGTCTCGTTTAAAAATTATTAAGTTAGTAGTCTTGTTTTTACATATGTAGTTCATTGTTAATATACTTAATGATATGTTTACTTATCATAGTATCATGTTAACTATATATATATCCATATATATGTCATCATATAGTTTTTACAAGTTTTAACGTTCGTGAATCACCGGTCAACTTGGGTGGTCAATTGTCTATATGAAACATATTTCAATTAATCAAGTATTAACAAGTTTGATTGCTTAACATGTTGGAAACATTTAATCATGTAAATATCAATCTCAATTAATATATATAAACATGGAAAAGTTCGGGTCACTACAGTACCTACCCGTTAAATAAATTTCGTCCCGAAATTTTAAGCTGTTGAAGGTGTTGGCGAATCTTCTGGAAATAGATGCGGGTATTTCTTCTTCATCTGATCTTCACGCTCCCAGGTGAACTCGGATCCTCTACGAGCATTCCATCGAACCTTAACAATTGGTATCTTGTTTTGCTTAAGTCTTTTAACCTCACGATCCATTATTTCGACGGGTTCTTCGATGAATTGAAGTTTTTCGTTGATTTGGATTTCATCTACCGGAATAGTGAGATCTTCTTTAGCAAAACATTTCTTCAAATTCGAGACGTGGAAAGTGTTATATATAGCCGCGAGTTGTTGAGGTAACTCAAGTCGGTAAGCTACTGGTCCGACACGATCAATAATCTTGAATGGTCCAATATACCTTGGATTTAATTTCCCTCGTTTACCAAATCGAACAACGCCTTTCCAAGGTGCAACTTTAAGCATGACCATCTCTCCAATTTCAAATTCTATATCTTTCCTTTTAATGTCAGCGTAGCTCTTTTGTCGACTTTGGGCGGTTTTCAATCGTTGTTGAATTTGGATGATCTTCTCGGTAGTTTCTTGTATAATCTCCGGACCCGTAATCTGTCTATCCCCCACTTCACTCCAAAAAATCGGAGACCTGCACTTTCTACCATAAAGTGCTTTAAACGGCGCCATCTCAATGCTTGAATGGTAGCTGTTGTTGTAGGAAAATTCTGCTAACGGTAGATGTCGATCCCAACTGTTTCCGAAATCAATAACACATGCTCGTAGCATGTCTTCAAGCGTTTGTATCGTCCTTTCGCTCTGCCCATCAGTTTGTGGATGATAGGCAGTAGTCATGTCTAGACGAGTTCCTAATGCTTGCTGTAATGTTTGCCAGAATCTTGAAATAAATCTACCATCCCTATCAGAGATAATAGAGATTGGTATTCCATGTCTGGAGACGACTTCCTTCAAATACAGTCGTGCTAACTTCTCCATCTTGTCATCTTCTCTTATTGGCAGGAAGTGTGCTGATTTGGTGAGACGATCAACTATTACCCAAATAGTATCAAAACCACTTGCAGTCCTTGGCAATTTAGTGATGAAATCCATGGTAATGTTTTTCCATTTCCATTTCGGGATTTCGGGTTGTTGAAGTAGACCTGATGGTTTCTGATGCTCAGCTTTGACCTTACAACACGTCAAATATTCTCCTACGTATTTAGCAACATCGGCTTTCATACCCGGCCACCAAAAATATTTCTTGAGATCCTTGTACATCTTCCCCGTTCCAGGATGTATTGAGTATCTGGTTTTATGAGCTTCTCTAAGTACCATTTCTCTCATATCTCCAAATTTTGGTACCCAAATCCTTTCAGCCCTATACCAGGTTCCGTCTTCCCGAATATTAAGATGCCTCTCTGTAATGACCCGGAAATTTCCGACCAAATTTAAACTCTAATCTCTATATGGTTCCGACACGATAAGCAAAAACCCTAAAGTTGACCCACACTTTTTCGATCATTCTATACTTATAAGATTAATATTTACATAAATTAAACCTTACCAACATGATAAGCAATCCCAAATTGTTGAGATTTATGTTTCCGAAAAGAGTTTTACACAACGTTTGACCGTCTAGTTTGACCGATGATATCACGAACTATACAATATATGATAATTATACGTTTGTATATATATATGTATATATACATATTTAACATGATTTAAGAATGTTTTAATATCTCATTTTGTATTAATAACAATAAGTTATAAGTATATTTTGAAACTACTAACTTAAGTTTTCAAAACGATAACTATACGTAAAGTTATTTGACATAAATACTTATAACCTATAATGTTTATACATATATCGTATAAGTAATGTATTTAATCACTTTTAAAGACTTAAATACATAAAACAATATAAGTGTATTCACAAAAGATAGCTATATTTGAATCCTCATTCCATTTTTCACAAAATTTCTATACGTATATCTAGAGTATAAGTACTCGTATCATACCTAGCTTCTATACGTATTTACTATTGGTATATACACATCAAATCAACTTTAAATCAATCCTATATCTGCCCTCATCAAGAGGGAATTCCTTTTTGACATTTACCTTCAATAATTATACAAGAATACAAGTTGAAATTTTGTCCTTGTTCCCTTTATACCACGTTTTTAAGAGCTTCCATGTATCATCATTTTGGTTCAATTTTTATCATCATTTCTAAGTTAAAAACACACACTTCCATAACCCTTAAACCCCTTAATCATCTCAGCTCATATCTATGAAGATCTAGCTTCAAAAACCTTACTTAATCACCATAAGAAAACCATACAAAAACACTTCAAGAAATCCTTCCAAGAACACAAACTTACTTCCAATCTTTCATCCACTTCCATCACCCTTTTGGTTCTAGCTTTTTACTCCTCTTTTACAGTAACCTTGTCCAAGGAACTTGAGGTAGTAACTATGTTCATAACCTTATTCGATTCATATATATATAGCTATCTTATTTTGTGGTATAAAAATTTAACAACAAGAACATAGTTTGAAAGTTTTCAAACTTGTTTGCAAACTAAATAGATCCTTCTAACTTAACTTTTAAAATACTTCAAGACCTGTAATATAACTTAATTATATGTTAATTTAACAAGGTATAACTTGGTTTTTCAAAGAATATCTTAAAAACTGTTTTTACGACGTCGGAGTGCAACCGGGGACTGTTTTGGGTTGGATAATTAAAAACTATCTTAAACTTTGAATTGGAGGTTTATCTTCTGGAAAAAATGATTTTTACTATGAATATGATAACACATAAAAATTTCATGATTTAATTCAAAGTATAAGTTTTTTTAGAAAAATAATCATTTAAGGTTGTTTAAATAAAGGAAAATGTTTAACTTCATAAGTTTCACTAAAGTTTCACCTATGCCGTGTGATTTTGAATACAAACCAAGGTATTTTCAGTTCATAGTCTTAAAGAGGGACTCGATCCAAGGAGATGGCAAGTTGAATCAACGAAAACGGATTTGTAACGAAGAAACTATGACCGAAACAAAATTGGTTATCCAAGACTTGTTTAACTTCGGGATTAATTGGGAAAAATTAAATAAAATCACATCTTTCTAAGATAACATGATATTTTATATATATGTACTTATAATTCAATTTTATATGGTTCAGGATCACCCGTAAACAACACGAGAAGATTAATCATAAGATCCCATGATTGTACGCAACACGTCATTTGACAACACCGGTACTTTATGTACGCAACACGTCATTTGACAACACCGGTACCGTGGGTCAAGATTAATCTCGACCAATACATATACGATGGGGTTTTATTTATTTCATTGGGGGTTTTATTTATTTCATTGCGGGTATATTAAACATCTAAAAATGAACCATTAAAATTGAATTACTAACAACGAACTGCTAACTACGGACTAAGGAATTATTCAAAGTATTAAAAGTATAACAAGTATATATATGTGACGTTTGTTTAAAAAGAAAAGGTATTGATATATTATATATGGATAGGTTCGTGATATCAACCGGAGACCAAGTCAAATTATATATATCTTCAAGACGAAAGTGAGTATATAGTCCCTTTTAAACTTTAAATATTTTGGGCTGAGAATACATGCGCTGTTTTTTTTTATAAATGATTTACGTTATGGACACAAGTAACTGAAAAATATATTCTACGTTGAGTTGTACCACTGGCATACTTCCCTGTAGCTTGGTAACTACTATTTACAGCGGTATTGTAAACGTGAATCCTGTTGATAGATCTATCGGGCCTGACAACCCCAACCGGACTGGACGACCAGTATTCAACGGTTGCACAGTACTTCGTTTTGTGACTACACTTGGTACGGTGTAGTAAGATTTCATATTAAAGGGAATATGCGACGTGATTAATTGTTAAGTATGGTTACCAAGTGCTCAACCACTTAGAATATTTTTATTGAAATGTTTACATACGAAATCTTGTGGTCTATATATATATATTGCTGCCGGCATTAAACCTATATCTCACCAACTTTATGTTGACATTTTAAAGCATGTTATTCTCAGGTATGAATTAAGTCTTCCGCTGTGCATTAGCTCGTACTAAGGATACTACTTGAGGCCATTAAGGACTTTTATCATAAGGCGTTGCATTCGAGTCATTGAAGTTCATAGAGACTATTATTAAGTAAATGGCGGTTTAGGTCATTTGAATATTATGAAATGTCAGGCGAATATGTCAATTCTGGATGTAACTATAGATTGCCTTATAAGAATAAATGCAACGTTTGAAATATGTATCATATAGAGGACAAGTACCTCGCAATGTTATCAACTATTGTAATTCATTTGTAATCAATATGGACAACGTCCGGATGATTAGTTTCGGATCCTTTCAGTTGGTATCAGAGCGTTGGTCTTAGCAAACCAGGCCTTGCATTAGTGTGTCTAACTAGTAGTTGTTAGAATACATTAAGTGAGTCTGGACTTTGACCGTGTCTGCCTGTCAAAAGTTTTGCTTATCAATCCTAGTCGGAAATCATCTGCTTATCATCCTTAGGGAACTGCCTGCTTATCATTCTTAAGTCTAGACACGTCTTACTGCATTTAGTGCATCGATAGTGTATAGACAAAATTCATATCCTAGCGTATCTGTTACTCTAGACATTGCCTGACGTATTTCAAAGATTCTCCGTAATTCATGGGATTTTGATATTATATATATACATATGTAAATTATGTATTGAAGAGTACCAAACCCAACTCCTATAATCTATTCCAAACCAAAAATTCATTTCTCCGACCATACAAGATGGATTCTTCATCCAGCTCAAATTCCTCCGACTTCGATAGCTTCGCCGATATGGATTTCCATTCGAGCTCCGAGAACAGCGTTACCGGAATGGATCAACCAATTTCCCATCATCTATTCTGGATGAATTGGGGATGGGTTTGTAATATACTAAATTTCTGGAGGCAAGAAGAAGGTGATCCATTCCATCCACCAAATTGTCCTCTTAACGATGAACCTGAAGCACTTACCGGCGAACCTATTCGAAACACCATTTTCTCGCTCATTTCTAGAGTATCTCGTCATGATTACATACTATCCCATATTTCAAATCTTGTTCATTCGCTCGTTCCAACCGTCAATCATCCCGGTATAATAGAAGAAGTCAACGAACTCCGTGCTCGGGTAGTGGTTTTGGAGAATATGGTGCGAAGGTTACAAACACCAACAGCAACACCAGCAGCATAATCCGTACTACCATCGTCAACGCCGACAGTACCTTTATCACCCCAATCACAACCGCGCCTTAAATCTCAACATCACAATCTGTATCTCGAATATCAACATCACACGACTCAATATCTGTACTTCGAGTATGATCTTCATTCTATATATCGTTCTACATCGATTATCTTCGCTTTACGTATCGTATGACGATTATGTAATTTCTAAAGTCTTAGAGATTATGTAATCTAGAATTAACGATAAATCAAATGAGTTTAATATCTTATTGACTCATTAAATCTATGATTATCTCTGAAGAAAATATATATGCAAGTATATTTTCATAAAGATAGTAATTAAAAATTCCTTCGTACAAACTATTAATGATGAAAATATTTTAACGGGTGGGTAGTACCCGAGGAATATTTAGAATTCACATTAATAAGTTATATTGTACATTCTTGAATCTGATTCAACAGTTATCTATTATCTTACTTACAACCACCGATATTCGTATCCGCTCACCCCAGAATAACCATTTTCAATCAAATTTCATATTCGGATTTTGACCTACCAAAATCCAACAAGTGGCATAAAGAAGAAAACATTGGACAATTAAAATGAATTAAAATGTTGATTGTAACATATGAAACTAAACAATTCTTCAAGCTTGCCACTTGATTTTATCTTAAACCTCATTCGTAACTTGACGATTACAATTCGCATTCAAATCCTTTCATGATTCCTGAAAACACCTCGACCGAGAAATTGAACCAGCCGCACCTCGTCTATGGAAGAAAGATTCCTGCATACAATTATGCACTTGAGAAACCTTCGAAACTAAAGTTATAAACTTATCCGCGTTGAATTCCTTATCATTCCTTGGTAAAAACAATCATACGATTCCTTTTCAATTAGCTAATTTTGTCACAGCTCCACTTTGACTTCTCAATGAGACTACTCCTATTATAACCTCGATATTTATACCTTGTCCTTTTGACGTCGTTACCAGAAAATCCTTTATATTTCACGACATCATCAACAAATGTACCAGCAGATCGTCCACCCTTTGGCAAAATCCGCAATTAGCATTTTGAAAATTTTGCAGAACTTCCCCAGTTATACCTATAACATTTATTCCTAAGAAATTTCATACTTCGAATGTGAAGTTTCTGAAAACACCCTGAACTATGAAGTAGCTCTTGAAATGCTGATGAAGCAGCAAAAACTGTAAACGACTTTAACAATCAAAAGATTGATGATAAAGAATGGTATGGTGGTAAAGCTGAGAAAAAGAGAAGGTTTGGAACTGGAAAACGGATTGAGCAAAGTATGAAGGAGGCCGTGAACAAATCATGAAAACAGAACCTGCCTTCAAAGGATCCAAATGATCCAGTGCCTGCTGAAACCGTTAGTAAGAACACTGCTCCTTATTCTAAACTTTTTAAGATGATATTCTTCACCATCATTTTATCTTAGATATTATAAGATATCTTCATTCGTTATACATATTTTTTCATATTTCTGGAGATATTTTTACAACTATTCCTATCTGCGATCATTTAACTCTCCGTAACATCTGCGCTACAATATAAAAGAAACTGTGTTAGTTTCTAAATTCTGAAATCTCTAAGTTTAAAAATATGAATGTTTTGAAGTAGTGTTGGGAACTGATACATGAATTAGTATAATATAATGAAACTTGATCAACTTCATTATATTACAGTAAGTCATGTTAAGTTTCTAATGGAATGTGATGATTCACAGTACCGTCATCATGTGCCATGTTACACAACTCTTACATTCTATCAAGTCTCCAAACATATTAGAATGTATCACCTTGATAGTTCTATTTTTTTCGGAATATTCGAGTAATTTAACGAATCAAGATCGTGCCATTACAATTTCATTCTAAAACCAATAGCAAGGTTCATTCAAAATTTCCTACCTACGAATTTCGGACCATTGTTCGCTTGGCTCGAGGACGGGAAGAAGAAATAAAGGGACAAAACCTCAGAATAGAAATAGGAACATAAACCACAGCAAATAAGAGAGAGCATTAACTGTGGATGACAATGATTTTAAGGGACGGGAGTAGGAACATCGAAATATAAGGGAAGGTATAAAACCTAACAACAACCCCGAAACTACAAACCGTGCATATCAATACGTATTGCAACGTAAAGGCACGGGAGAATAAAAAACATTATAATTCTTTCACCCGCATTTGATGATACCCGGAACGTAAGTCAATCTTTGAATAAACAGACGAGCCTTGTAGTTGATCAAATAAGTCGTCGATTCTCGGTAGTGGGTAGCGGTTCTTGATGGTAAGTTTGTTCAACTCTCGGTAGTCGATACACAACCTGAATGTACCATCTTTCTTCTTGACAAATAAAATAGGAGCTCCCCACGGTGATGTGCTTGGTCGAATGAAACCACGTTCTAATACTTCTTGCAGTTGGCTTTGCAGTTCTTTCATCTCGCTGGGTGCGATTCTATAAGGAGCACGAGCTATTGGTACAGCTCCTGGTACAAGATCTATTTGAAATTCAACAGATCGATGTGGAGGTAGTCCAGGTAATTCTTTCGAAAATACATCGGGAAATTCTTTTGCGACGGGAACATCATTGATGCTCCTTTCTTCAGTTTGTACTTTCTCGACGTGTGCTAGAACAGCATAGCAACCTTTTCTTATTAGTTTTTATGCCTTCAAATTACTAATAAGATGTAGCTTCATGTTGCCCTTTTCTCCGTACACCATTAAGGGTTCTCCTTCTTCTCGTACAATGCGAATTGCATTTTTATAACATACGATTTCTGCTTTCACCTTCTTCAGCCAGTCCATGCCAACTATTACATCAAAACTCCCTAACTCTATTGGTATCAAATCAATCTTAAATATTTCGCTACCCAGTTTAATTTCTCGATTCCGACATATATTATCTGCTGAAACTAACTTACCGTTTGCTAATTCGAGTAAAAATTTACTATCCAACAGCGTCAATGGACAACTTAATTTAGCACAAAAATCTCTACTCATATAGCTTCTATCCGCACCCGAATCAAATAAAACGTAAGCAGATTTATTGTCAATAAGAAACGTACCAGTAACAAGCTCCGGGTCTTCCTGTGCCGCTGCCGCATTAATATTGAAAACTCTTCCGTGGCCTTGTCCATTCGTGTTCTCCTGGTTCGGGCAATTTCTAATAATGTGGCCCGGTTTTCCACATTTATAACAAACTACATTGGCATAACTTGCTCCGACACTACTTGATCCGCCATTACTCATTCCGACACCATTTGTTCCTTTCGTTTTGTTAACCCCTGGTCCGTAGACCTCACACTTCGCCGCGCTATGACCATTTCTTTTACACTTGTTGCAAAATTTGGTGCAGAACCCCGAGTGATACTTTTCACACCTTTGGCATAGCTACTTCTGATTGTTGTTGTTGTTGCGGTTGTTATTGTTGTTGGGATGATTGTTGTAGTTGCTGTTGTTGTTGTTGTTGTTGTTGTTATTGTTATTGTTGTTGTTGGGCCGTTTGTTATAGTTGCGATTGATGTTGCGATTGTTGGGATAATTGTTGCGATTATTATTGTAATTGCTGTTGTTGTTGTTGTATTGGTGATTCTTATCACCATTTTCCTCCCACTTTCTTTTGACTTGCTTCACATTGGCCTCTTCAGCCGTCTGTTCTTTAATTCTTTCCTCAATCTGGTTCACTAGTTTGTGAGCCATTCTACATGCCTGTTGTATGGAGGCGGGCTCGTGTGAACTTATATCTTCTTGGATTCTTTTCGGTAATCCTTTCACAAACGCGTCGATCTTCTCTTCCTCATCTTCGAACGCTCCCGGTCACAATAGGCACAATTCTGTGAATCCTCTTTCGTACGTGGTAATATCAAATCCTTGGGTTCGTAACCCTTTAAGTTCTGTCTTGAGCTTATTGACCTCGGTTCTGGGACGGTACTTCTCGTTCATCAAGTGCTTGAATGCTGACCACGGTAGTGCGTACGCATCGTCTTGTCCCACTTGCTCTAGATAGGTATTCCACCATGTTAACGCAGAACCTGTGAAGGTATGCGTAGCGTACTTCACTTTGTCCTCTTCAGTACACTTACTTATGGAAAATACCGATTCGACCTTCTCGGTCCACCGTTTCAATCCGATCGGTCCTTCGATTCCATCAAATTCCAAAGGTTTGCAGGCAGTGAATTCTTTTTAGGTGCATCCTACACGATTTCCTGTACTGCTAGATCCAAGGTTATTATTGGTATGTAGCGCAGCCTGTACTGCGGCTATGTTTGAAGCTAGAAAAGTACGGAATTCCTCTTCATTCATATTCACGGTGTGTCGAGTAGTCGGTGCCATTTCCTTCAAAATAGTCAAATGGAACAAGTTAATCATACAGAATATTAAGAGTAGTTAATAGTATTTCGTAGCATAATATGAACTCATTTATAAAAGCTTTTTCTTCATATTAGCGTTTTATAAGTTTAAATTCGGGTAGTACCTACCCCTTTAAGTTCATACTTAGTAGCTAATATACAATTCAACTACTATAATTCTATATGAAAAACTGATTACAATAATATTTCGCGTTCAAACTTTTATACAATATTTTACAAACTTACAATACCGCTTATTTTACATAAAGCATGAAATATAGCACACAATAACTTTGATACAAGATAGTTGTGAAGATAATTCTAGCTAGTACACAAGTCGTTCAGCAAAGGCAATAAAGACACGTAATTCATACGTCCAGAAACAAGTCATGCATTCTGGTTTTACTAGGACTACTTCCCATCCTTGGTCTTGTGGAACATAACCGTTATGGCCGTTGATAAGACAGCGTGTTGTAACGTCGTCAAAGGGACGAGGGTTACGTAATGTCCAACAGTCCCGTAACAATCTAAAAACCTCATTTCTTACCCCAATTACCGACTCCGTCACTTGTGGGAACGTTTTGTTTAATAGTTGTAGCCCGATATTCTTGTTCTCACTTTGGTGAGAAGCGAACATTACTAATCCGTAAGCATAACATGCTTCTTTATGTTGCATGTTAGCCGCTTTTTCTAAATCACGAAGTCCAATATTCGGATATATTGAGTCAAAATAATTTCTTAACCCATTGCGTAAAATAGCATTTGGGTTCCCCGCAATATATGCGTCAAAGTAAACACATCGTAACTTATGGATTTCCCAATATGATATCCCCCATCTTTCGAACGAAAGCCTTTTATAAACCAAGGCATTCTTGGAACGTTCTTTGAATGTCTTACAAACTGATTTCGCCGTAAATAGTTGTGCCGAAGAATTCTGACCGACTCTAGAGAAGATTTCATCAATCATGTCTCCGGGTAGGTCTCTTAAAATATTGGGTTGTCTATCCATTTTGTGTTTTTATACTGTAAAATAGACAAGAGTTAGATTCATAAAAAAAATACTTATTAATACAAGAAATTTTTACATATATCATAAAGCATAAGCACACTATATTACATATATTACACCACACGAATACAACTATCTTATTCCGACTCGCTTCTTTCTTCTTCTTCGGTTTTAGTTCGTTTTGCCAAGTTTCTAGGGATATATGATGTTCCCCTAATACGAGCCGTCGTTTTCCACATTGGTTTAGAAAAACCTGGTGGTTTAGAGGTTCCCGGGTCATTGTTACAACTTAAGGACTTCGGGGGTTGACGATACATATAAAGTTCATCGGGGTTGGAATTAGATTTCTCTATTTTTATACCCTTTCCCTTATTATTTTCTTTTGCCTTTTTAAATTCAGTTGGGGTAATTTCTATAACATCATCGGAATTCTCGTCGGAATCCGATTCATCGGAGAATTGGTAATCCTCCCAATATTTTGCTTCCTTGGCGGAAACACCATTGACCATAATTAACCTTGGTCGGTTGGCTGGGGATTTTCTTTTACTTAACCGTTTTATTATTTCCCCCACCGGTTCTATTTCTTCATCTGGTTTCGATTCTTCTTCCGGTTCCGATTCTTCTTCCGGTTCTGACTCTTCTTCCGGTTCCTCTTCGGGAACTTGTGAATCAGTCCACGAATCATTCCAATTTACATTTGACTCTTCATTATTATTAGGTGAGTCAATGAGACTTGTTCTAGAGGTAGACATCTATCACATAATATCAAACGCGTTAAGAGATTAATATATCACATAATATTCACATGTTAAAAATATATAGTTTCCAACAAAATTTGTTAAGCAATCATTTTTCAAGTAAACACGATCGAAGTCCAGACTCACTAATGCATCCTAACAAACTCGATAAGACACACTAATGCAAAATTCTGGTTCTCTAAGACCAACGCTCGGATACCAACTGAAATGTCCCGTTCTTATTGATTAAAAACGTTCCATATTAATTGATTTCGTTGCGAGGTTTTGACCTCTATATGAGACGTTTTTCAAAGACTGCATTCATTTTAAAACAAACCATAACCTTTATTTCATCAATAAAGGTTTAAAAAGCTTTACGTAGATTATCAAATAATGATAATCTAAAATATCCTGTTTACACACGACCATTACATAATGGTTTACAATACAAATATGTTACAACAAAATAAGTTTCTTGAATGCAATTTTTACACAATATCATACAAGCATGGACTCCAAATCTCGTCCTTATTTAAGTATGCGACAGCGGAAGCTCTTAATAATTACCTGAGAATAAACATGCTTAAAACGTCAACAAAAATGTTGGTGAGTTATAGGTTTAACCTATATATATCAAATCATAATAATAGACCACAAGATTTCATATTTCAATACACATCCCATACATAGAGATAAAAATCATTCATATGGTGAACACCTGGTAACCGACATTAACATGATGCATATATAAGAATATCCCCATCATTCCGGGACACCCTTCGGATATGATATAAATTTCGAAGTACTAAAGCATCCGGTACTTTGGATGGGGTTTGTTAGGCCCAATAGATCTATCTTTAGAATTCGCGTCAATTAGGGTGTCTGTTCCCTAATTCTTAGATTACCAGACTTAATAAAAAGGGGCATATTCGATTTCGATAATTCAACCATAGAATGTAGTTTCACGTACTTGTGTCTATTTTGTAAATCATTTATAAAACCTGCATGTATTCTCATCCCAAAAATATTAGCTAACTCCAACATTCACATATAGAGTGCCTATGGTTGTTCCGAAATATATATAGATGTGTCGACATGATAGGTCGAAACATTGTATACGTGTCTATGGTATCTCAAGATTACATAATATACAATACAAGTTGATTAAGTTATGGTTGGAATAGATTTGTTACCAATTTTCACGTAGCCAAAATGAGAAAAATTATTCAATCTTGTTTTACCCATAACTTCTTCATTTTAAATACGTTTTGAGTGAATCAAATTGTTATGGTTTCATATTGAACTCTATTTTATGAATCTAAACAGAAAAAGTATAGGTTTATAGTCAGAAAAATAAGTTACAAGTCGTTTTTATAAAGGTAATCATTTCAGTCGAAAGAACGACGTCTAGATGACCATTTTAGAAAACATACTTCCACTTTGAGTTTAACCATAATTTTTGGATATAGTTTCATGTTCATAATAAAAATCATTTTCTCAGAATAACAACTTTTAAATCAAAGTTTATCATAGTTTTTAATTAACTAACCCAAAACAGCCCGCGGTGTTACTACGACGGCGTAAATCCGGTTTTACGGTGTTTTTCGTGTTTTCAGGTTTTAAATCATTAAGTTAGCATATCATATAGATATAGAACATGTGTTTAGTTGATTTTAAAAGTCAAGTTAGAAGGATTAACTTTTGTTTGTGAACAAGTTTAGAATTAACTAAACTATGTTCTAGTGATTACAAGTTTAAACCTTCGAATAAGATAGCTTTATATGTATGAATCGAATGATGTTATGAACATCATTACTACCTTAAGTTCCTTGGATAAACCTATTGGAAAAGAGAAAAATGGATCTAGCTTCAACGGATCCTTGGATGGCTCGAAGTTCTTGAAGCAGAATCATGACACGAAACAAGTTCAAGTAAGATCATCACTTGAAATAAGATTGTTATAGTTATAGAAATTGAACCAAAGTTTGAATATGATTATTACCTTGTATTAGAATGATAACCTAGTGTAAGAAACAAAGATTTCTTGAGGTTGGATAATCACCTTACAAGATTGGAAGTGAGCTAGCAAACTTGAAAGTATTCTTGATTTTATGTAACTAGAACTTGCAGAATATATGAAGAACACTTAGAACTTGAAGATAGAACTTAAGAGAGATCAATTAGATGAATAAAATTGAAGAATGAAAGTGTTTGTAGGTGTTTTTGGTCGTTGGTGTATGGATTAGATATAAAGGATATGTAATTTTGTTTTCATGTAAATAAGTCATGAATGATTACTCATATTTTTGTAATTTTATGAGATATTTCATGCTAGTTGCCAAATGATGGTTCCCACATGTGTTAGGTGAATCACATGGGCTGCTAAGAGCTGATCATTGGAGTGTATATACCAATAGTACATACATCTAAAAGCTGTGTATTGTACGAGTACAAATACGGGTGCATACGGGTAGAATTGTTGATGAAACTGAACGAGGATGTAATTGTAAGCATTTTTATTAAGTAGAAGTATTTTGATAAGTGTATTGAAGTCTTTCAAAAGTGTATAAATACATATTAAAACACTACATGTATATACATTTTAACTGAGTCGTTAAGTCATCGTTAGTCGTTACATGTAAGTGTTGTTTTGAAACCTTTAGGTTAACGATCTTTTTAAATGTTGTTAACCCAATGTTTATAATATCAAATGAGATTTTAAATTATTATATTATCATGATATTATCATGTATGAATATCTCTTAATATGATATATATATACATTAAATGTCTTTACAAGGATAATCGTTACATATATGTCTCGTTTAAAAATCATTAAGTTAGTAGTCTTATTTTTACATATGTAGTTCATTGTTAATATACTTAATGATATGTTTACTTATCATAGTATCATGTTAACTATATATATATCCATATATATGTCATCATATAGTTTTTACAAGTTTTAACGTTCGTGAATCACCGGTCAACTTGGGTGGTCAATTGTCTATATGAAACATATTTCAATTAATCAAGTCTTAACAAGTTTGATTGCTTAACATGTTGGAAACATTTAATCATGTAAATATCAATCTAAATTAATATATATAAACATGGAAAAGTTCGGGTCACTACAACAAAGTCCTTTCAATACGCACTAAATGTTTGGAACAGAGAACTTACAATAATACAACGCCGCCTTTTAGGCGCGACCATAACCTGCTAGAGAATGAGCATGAGAAGAACAAATGATCATGCGAATCTGGCTAACAACGACAAAGCGAATACTGAAGCTGATCTCCCTGAATATTATTATCTCATGATCTAAGTTTATCTTGCGTTTTTAGTCTTTCAAAATACCCTTAACCCAAAAACAGCTAAAGGTTGCGCCGCGACCTCACCATGTCGCGACGCGAAATGTGCTTGGAACTTGGGGACTATTTTGTAAATAATTTAAATAAGTTTAGGGACTAATTCGCAATTTTGCATGGTCGATTGGGGCTGTTCTAAATCAGTTTGTGGAGCTCATTTGTCACTTTCTTCAACACCAAAACACTCCCAAACTTAGAGTGAGAAAATTCTAGTGAGAGAAAGTTGATTCTTGAGAAGAAGGAGCTCCATCCAACCTCCATTGAGGTCCCAACTTTTTATAGATGCTTTCTAGTGTTGTTATACACTTGTGGTAAGAACCCGAGCTCAATTTTTAAAGTGTAATTTCGTGTTTTGGTTAGGGTTTGGGTTGGTGATGAGTTAAAGGCCCAATTACTTGAGAAACTAGGGTTCTTGGGGTATAATTTGGGTGTATGAACCCCAATCCGTGATTTTCGATTAAGTAGTGATTTTTTCAAGTGAATGAACTTGCAAAGGCTAGATGCTCACTTGAACACTCTCATTTTAGTAGGTTTATGGTTCTATGAACTTGATTTTGCGTGTTGTCCCTAATTTTGGTCATAATTGGTCATAAAGTGCATCAAACACTTGACCTTAAGTTGCATTTTGGTGAGTTTGGGCCAAAATACCTAGCCATTAGTGATTTGGGGTGTTGTGGTCTTGTTTGACCTAGTTGGAGGTTAAGGTGCAATTTGGGTTGAAATTTCACTTGGGATGTTTTGGGTTGCTAGAGCTATAGTTGATTGTAGCTTGTTATGTGTAATTGTTAGGTGGCTTAAGATTGGTTGATAGTGAAGCTCAAGCATCGGTACTAGCTCATCAAGTTGGTAAAGGTGAGTGGAATACTTATGCATTTATGTGTATAATTTACTTGCTTGAGTTTGATGTGGTTTAGTGATACCACGTGTTGTGGTTCACTAGAGTGTTACCACGTGTGTCGGGTTCACTTAAGTTCGTGTGTCGACGCCACATGAGTCATATGGTGAAAATCTTTGTCATATCACCATGGGGTTAGTGTCAATCGTGTGTCGTGTCACTAACGGTTGTTATGAACAATTGGTGTTACCACTCCCTTGTGTTAATGGTTAACCATGATGTTCTGGGCTTTAATTTATTGTGTCTAGCATGCTATTGCGGATTACTTATGCTAGGTGGCTGTGGTGCTATGTGTATATGCATATTAATTTGATTTGTGTCGTATCAAGTCGGTAAGTTTTATGCATACTTGTATATTTATTCTTCTAACTAAGCTTTGCTTACCCTCGTTGTTTTCACTTTTTTATAGATTGTGGAACTTCGATGGATAAGGGTAAGGGCTTGGCTTAGCTCCCGTGTTGGTGGTTGAGGGAAGAATCTCTTTTGATAATGGTCCCGACGGTCATGCTCAATTTTTTTGGGTCATTTTGGTATAATGGGTTGCGTTAAACATTTGTCAAGCTATGAGACTTGAGTTCCCGATGTTGTAACTCATAATTATTGTATTTTAAATCATGTGTAACATTTGGGCAGGTTTATAAGATTTCAAGACTTGTGAGGTGAAAAATTTGTGTTGTGTTAAAATGTTACACAAACAGGAACCAGTCACAGCTATGGGTCGCGACGCGACACTTCCAAGTCGCGACGCGACCAATAATGTAAAATGAGTGCCGAGCATTATTAATGTCCTGGAGTATCCGGAACAGTGTGGAGTCGCGACGCGACCAAACCAGGTCGAAACGGGAACCCCCCCCCCCTAACTAGGTAACAATTGCATACTTTTTAATCATATATAATACGATTTACTTATTACTCCGCATATTTTATGCTTTATAAATGATAATAACTGTTATGCAATTATATTAGTATATTATTAGATAAAAGTAATAATTATTAGTGTATATAAATAAAAAGTTCGTTTGAACTTGCGAGCTTGTTCGAGCTCGATATAAGAATCTCGAGCTCGCTTAGTAATAGATCCATAAAACAAGCCCGAGTTCGAGCACGATTTCGAGCTCGACCTCCTTTAAACTCAACTCGAATCAAATTTCTAACGAGTCGAATTTGAGTAGTTCGACTCATTTACACCCCTACTATAATAATACTCATTTATTCTTAGACCAAACAGACAATTTGTTTAATATATCAAAATTTTAAATTTATTTAAATATAGGCGTATAAGTCTATGGTATTCGGGGATTTTTGGGAGAATACGAACCAACAGCCACGGGCGAAAATTAGTGGGGACAACGTGGGGCACCCGCCACAGTGGATTTGCAATTTTTAGTGCAAAAATTTTGGATTTTTCGATTTTGCCCCCAGTGAATTTTTTTTTTGTCCCAAAACCTCCATATTTTGCCTAAAGAACTCAATATTTTAACCACAAAACCTCCATATTTTGCCCAAAAAAAATTGCTACGCTTTTAAAAATTTTTCCAGCCCCCGGTGAAAAATATTCCCGCTTCCTCCATTGCCAACGACTAATTTAAACTTGTTAAATGATGTACTATTAGACCGTTCCCAACACTATCCCGCCCGAGTCTCCCTCTAGAGGGCGACGTTAGAATTGCCTCTGCCCAGGTCGCCCTCGGGAGCACCGTCCTCGTTTGTGACTTGTTTAAACATATTTCTGGACGATAAAAATGGATTGTTTGAATCAATATAGCCGTTTGGCCACGGCTTTTTGCCATTTTTTTTTTCTATATATACAAACACAACAACTTCTATTTTCATACATAGCACAACTTCTATTTTTATACACAACTAACTTCATTTTTTACACAATATATTCTATTTTCACTATCAAATTTTAACTTCAAAACACAAAATGGGACCTAAAAAACAAAGCAAATCCAAATCCAAAACCATTCCACAAATTCAAACTAGCCAAGCTAATGAATGTTTAACCATTTGATGGAAACGCACCAATATTCTCACCATATGGGGCCTCTTCCAATCCACTTGCGCTAAACTTCGGTTTTTCGGCTTATGAAAATCACGCATCCTACATGTTTTTGTTGAACCAAACACAACAACAACTTCCAATCGTACCGACTCACAACGATCAAACTCCAAATATTTCAACTCTACCCGATGACGATGACGATGATGTTGACGCGGTTCAAGAAACGCAACTCGAGCCCGATCCTGGGGCCAAACCTGAGCCCCAACTTGATCGCAAAGGCAAGAAAGTGAAATGTCATAAACAAGTGTGAACAGACGAAGAAAGCAAAATATTAACGGAGTGTTTATTCGCGTTTCTAAAAATCCACTCGCCGTAACCTCACAAACCTCAAACTCATTTTGGGGAGATGTACGTGCGCAATACAACTCTATTGTTCTGATTCCATGAAGATCCGATCAAATTAGAAGGAAATAGAGCAAACTACAACGTGATGTCAAAATTTTATCGCAATCCACTCAAGATAAAACAACATTGGCAAAGCGATGATGGAGGGTGTAACGACCCGCCAAAATTGCTATTGACGCAGTACGTTATTCACCGGTTTCATTGCGAGGTATTGACCTCTATATGATACGTTTTGTGAACATTGCATTCTTTTGAAAAGACACACCATAAATGAATATCTAAATCCAAGGCTTTCGACATCTGATGATTTCTACATATAGACAATCACCGTAAATAATAGTTTACAATAATACATTCGTTGACAATGCAGTCAAAATAAGATACATGGTGATGATTTTGTGAATGCAAAGTTTTCTCTAATAAAGCATGTATGACTCCATGCACATAGCTTGTATAACGTATAAGCAAACAGCGGAAGACTTCTAGGGACCTGAGAATAAACATGCTAAAAGTGTCAACACAAAGGTTGGTGAGTTCATATTTTTAATTTTGCGCATAATCTGTATATAAAGGTGGATCACAAGATTTCAGTTGTTTCATCCATAAACGTTTATCAAAATATTCTACAAGATTGAGCACCCTGGTAACTAAACTTTAACGTCTATATAATAAGTACCCCTGTTTTAACATACATGCAACCAACATGTACAATACACGCAAACCATCGTGTACTAACCTCAAATAGCATACGTCTGTTTTATAGTTCAGGCTAGGGTTTCTATACCTGGAACAGACGGGGATGTCAAGCCCTATGGATCCATATACAACTATTCGCGCCCACCAGTTCTTATAACCGGCAGTTACTAATTACCAAAGCTAAGGGATTTTCGGTTCAAACTCAGTGTAGAATTTAGTATGTACTTGTATCCATTGCGTTTAAAATAAAATGCATTTATTCTCAGTCCAAAGATATAGATTGCAAAAGCAATTAAAAAGGGAGCATATGAAACTCACCTAACAACTTCAGAAATAAATCACAGAGATGTGACCGAATATCAGAATGCAAGTAACCGTAGACCTCAATCTACAAAACATATGTTGGTCAATAAGTGTCTAATAAGCTAGGTCGGTCCATAGGGTAAGTATAGTCCTATTGCTCAAGTTCGACTCATAAATTTAGCAAAATTTAGCAAAAGTCAACAAAAGTCAACGCAAGTCAAAGTAAGTCAAATGTAAGTCAAACGCAAGTCAAACACAGTCAACATGGTTAACACAAGTCAACAACCGCATAAAATTACACAAGTTGGTCAAATAGTCAAACATAGGTCAAACTTAAGTTATTCATTTTTACTTAGAAAAATTTATATTATTTACATATATGTATTTTTTTAGTATTTTGCAGCTGATTCCGGGTCCCACCAAATTCGATATAATACCTTAGGTCGTGACCATTAGAAAGTGTGTCATCCCACCTTACTATAGACAGTTTATTTGACAAAAACGGAGTTACGGTTTTAAAGTTATGACCTCGCGAAAATAGTCTCCCGAAACATAAAATGCTGTTAAAATGCTGTCAAGTGTCAAAATCAGCAACGACTGTCCATTTTATCGCTTGTTTTAAACCTGTTTAGACTCAACAAAATCATACATATAATATATCATTTTAAAGCTTGTCGTAAATACTTTCAATACCAATTAATAGTTTTTATCCATACTTAACTGATTTCAACTTACGAGTCCGCAAAGTAGGCCCGAGAGTCATTTTGACACTTTTGTTAAAATACTAAAATTTTTCCATTGACACCTCAAATTCTAAACCATAATACTTGAGCATGTAAAAATCAGGTCACAAGTCTAAAATGATATTTTAGACGTGTTAGATACCTCTGTTTCTCAAAATTTCGTATATGGGTCAAGGTAGGCGCGTATGACCCAAATGGGTCATAAATACCCATTTTGACAAAAAACATGGAAAAACTCATTTTTAAAACATTACAATCTTCAAACTTAATTAAATTAATATATCGGACGTGTCCACGGTGCCCGTTACCCATTTTGACACTTTTTGACTTAAACGGGTCAAATGTCCAAACCGGCGATTTAAATTACATGGTTTATATATATACAAAATTACCACTTTAGAACACCCCACACTATATGAAATAGTTAATATAAGTGTATTAAGTTCATACAAAAAGTCTCAAGTCTCAAGTATTGGTCATTATTTTTATAACCCGGAACATTTGCAAAAATACAAGTTTAAAAAGGTAGTTACAGCAGCAACTTCTGTGATTTTTAGAAAAATCATCGCAAATCCAAATCAGTCACCGCCAATTGGAGATGCGGCGTTTTTAAGTGAAGAATCTACAGAAAAATTCCCATAACCTGGTTTGACCCAGATCAGACCCAGTTGCAGAAAACGTTAACAGTGGTTCGTGCAGTTTTCAGAATTCAAACAGCATTTTTATTAAAATGTACCAAACTTTGAACGAGCGTAAAAGTCTAAAGAATATTCGAATCGACCCAATTCTTGAGTCTAGTATCAGTAGTTTTTCAAGTCCAACAACCCTATGAACTCATATTAGCAGCTACAAGTCATTAACCATGTCAAAAACGTTCATAAACAACTTATAAAAACATAACTTAAATCGTTCATAACTTAACTTCTATAAATCAAAAACATATGATATCTAAACGAAAAGTTAATAATTTTTCAAGCTCATTTCAAATATCATCATGCCATGATCAGATTATAAACTCAACTTTTCCAGAATCTCAGTTTCAAATACGAATTTTTCAACCCGAAATCAATTAATTATAACTTTTGATCTAGAAATAGAAATCACATGATATCTTAATGAAAATTTTATAATTTTTCAAGAGGAATACATTTATGCAATACCATAAATTGAAAATATCATGTTCATATCAGTAGCATACCATTCAAATTTGTGATCATTCATAAAATGAGTTAAAACTTCAATTAAGCATAACATGAGCATACGGTAACGAAAATTCGAAATTCCAAAGCCCAAACTTATTAGTTTTTCAAGAGGATTCTGATTATCTCATAATACTATACATTTAACAAGTTCAAGTTTCTGACCTCACACAAAACAAATTCGTGATTCATCAAAAAGTCATCAATCGATCTAATTAACGAATAATATCATGCATACATACAAGGACTTGAGCACTAGACACTATATCTACCCTAGAATGTAACAAAACCATGAAAACCCAAAAATTAGAGTTTTTAAAACTTACTCTAATCAAGAAATTGTTGGTATAGATGTGTAGAGCTCTTCGAGAGGAATCCGAATATGTAAACGATTTTATGATCAAGTGATTTCTTGAAGGTGTTCTT
Organism: Rutidosis leptorrhynchoides; assembly: GCF_046630445.1. Taxonomy (NCBI): domain Eukaryota; kingdom Viridiplantae; phylum Streptophyta; class Magnoliopsida; order Asterales; family Asteraceae; genus Rutidosis; species Rutidosis leptorrhynchoides. Next base: position 86,408,824 of record NC_092342.1, on the reverse strand, counting down.
GAGGAAAGAAGATCGATGATGATGATGAATAGTGGATGGGTGTTCTTTTAGAAAATTGTGTACGTGTGTGTGTTAGATGAAATGAATGATTGAATCAGAAATAATATAGATAAGATAGAGTCACGGTTTTAAGTTAGATAAACACGGGTATTAGTGTGTAGTCACGGGTTTAATAGTAAGAAAATATAGATATAATATATTGTCAAGGGTGATAATTAAGTTTTTATCCGTTAGTTAAAATCAAATGTATCCTATCTAAATATGATTCAATAATCGGTAAATTTTATATTTATAAAAAAAATACATCTATATATATATATATTGTTCGAAATCTTTTATATTTAATTCAAATCAATTATTAAGAATATATTTAAATATCGTTTTTATATTTAAATTATATAATAAAGTAATTATAATGTTTATAAATCATGTGTTACGTAATTTATGGGAGTAGTTGGCAAGTGAGTCACGAATTTTGTATCTATTATCTAATGTATAATAATAATAATAATAATAATAATAATAATAATAATAATAATAATAATAATAATAATAATAATAATAATAATAATAATAATAATAAACAGAATTATTAGTGTATATAACTATGCACATACATGTAGAAACGTTTGTATAATATGCGTATAAATACTTGTTGAATACCAATAAAAATATAAGTATTGACATCCTACTTAATTAAAATGATTTTTAAAACTCAATTGTTATATAACATAATTATTAAAATTAATAATCATACGTTTTGTTGTCTTAAAATATATTTTTCTCGTTTTCACTAACCGTAGTGTTTTTAAAAAAACATATAACCAATATTAATAATAGTATATTAAAAAAAATTACATACAAAATTGTAAATTTTAAGTAACAGTTGTTAAGTTTTTAATGAAAAGTTAACGTAAAAAGTCGGGTTATTACATTACCTACCCCTTAAAGAAAATTTCGTCCCGAAATTTTGGTTGGTGAGAGTAAACGACGTTTAGGAAACAAGTGAGGATAGAAATGTTCGTTTTCACATAGAAAGATCGAGCATCTTGTAGTTAAGTATGGAATTTGGGTAAAACGAGATCATGTTCCTTTGATGACGAATACCTTTGAATAAATTGCTTGGAGTGCAAGTATGATATGACAAGGATTGGAAGGGAATTATGTGTGACCTTAGATGATGTCACATATAGAGTCTTAGTATATTCAGATGTCAGCAGAGAAAATAAAGGAATCATGTAACATGGTACATGGTGAAGGTAAGGTTGATCAAGTTTTACCCCCATCACGTTCCATTAGAACTTCCGCATGACTTACCATAATATAACCACGTTGATCGGGAGTCATTATATTACATTAACTCATGCTTCCATTCCAACACTACTCCAAAATATTTATGGATATGAAACAAGTGTTGTTTTCTAGAATTAATAAATCAAAATGATTTCAAAAAGAGGTGTACTAAAAATAGTACAGGGATATAATATTTATTATAATTAAAATATTGAAAGGGAACGTCGTAAGAATGTCTTTGAAACTACCGAGAATCTTCATGAGCTGGAAAAGACTTCTTCCGATTCACAATTCGAGATGTCCGGAATTTCTTAATCGAAGCACATAAGCACATAATATAACACAAATGATATCTATAAAAATATATAAGTAATAACTCACGTAGGAATGTCTGGAATTTCGAAAGTCCTGAATGACGCTTCCTGGTTTTTCAAAAACCGGGGTTTTGAAAATGAACTCACTTGAGCAGGAGAAGGTTTGTAATCAAAAGGAGAAATACTTTCTCACCGATAGTAATAAAAATATTATATTAATGTCAGAATATGCACATAATCACATATAAGTGTAACGACACGGTTGTAGACTAGACCACTAATGTATCCAAACAGTCTAGGTCAGACACACTAATGCACCTAATTCCCTACAACCAACGCTCTGATACCACTTGTAACGACCCGCCAAAATTGCTATTGACGCAGTACGTTATTCACCGGTTTCATTGCGAGGTATTGACCTCTATATGATACGTTTTGTGAACATTGCATTCTTTTGAAAAGACACACCATAAATGAATATCTAAATCCAAGGCTTTCGACATCTGATGATTTCTACATATAGACAATCACCGTAAATAATAGTTTACAATAATACATTCGTTGACAATGCAGTCAAAATAAGATACATGGTGATGTTTTTGTGAATGCAAAGTTTTCTCTAATAAAGCATGTATGACTCCATGCACATAGCTTGTATAACGTATAAGCAAACAGCGGAAGACTTCTAGGGACCTGAGAATAAACATGCTAAAAGTGTCAACACAAAGGTTGGTGAGTTCATATTTTTAATATTGCGCATAATCTGTATATAAAGGTGGATCACAAGATTTCAGTTGTTTCATCCATAAACGTTTATCAAAATATTCTACAAGATTGAGCACCCTGGTAACTAAACTTTAACGTCTATATAATAAGTACCCCTGTTTTAACATACATGCAACCAACATGTACAATACACGCAAACCATCGTGTACTAACCTCAAATAGCATACGTCTGTTTTATAGTTCAGGCTAGGGTTTCTATACCTGGAACAGACGGGGATGTCAAGCCCTATGGATCCATATACAACTATTCGCGCCCACCAGTTCTTATAACCGGCAGTTACTAATTACCAAAGCTAAGGGATTTTCGGTTCAAACTCAGTGTAGAATTTAGTATGTACTTGTATCCATTGCGTTTAAAATAAAATGCATTTATTCTCAGTCCAAAGATATAGATTGCAAAAGCAATTAAAAAGGGAGCATATGAAACTCACCTAACAACTTCAGAAATAAATCTCAGAGATGTGACCGAATATCAGAATGCAAGTAACCGTAGACCTCAATCTACAGAACATATGTTGGTCAATAAGTGTCTAATAAGCTAGGTCGGTCCATAGGGTAAGTATAGTCCTATTGCTCAAGTTCGACTCATAAATTTAGCAAAATTTAGCAAAAGTCAACAAAAGTCAACGCAAGTCAAAGTAAGTCAAATGTAAGTCAAACGCAAGTCAAACACAGTCAACATGGTTAACACAAGTCAACAACCGCATAAAATTACACAAGTTGGTCAAATAGTCAAACATAGGTCAAACTTAAGTTATTCATTTTTACTTAGAAAAATTTATATTATTTACATATATGTATTTTTTTAGTATTTTGCAGCTGATTCCGGGTCCCACCAAATTCGATATAATACCTTAGGTCGTGACCATTAGAAAGTGTGTCATCCCACCTTACTATAGACAGTTTATTTGACAAAAACGGAGTTACGGTTTTAAAGTTATGACCTCGCGAAAATAGTCTCCCGAAACATAAAATGCTGTTAAAATGCTGTCAAGTGTCAAAATCAGCAACGACTGTCCATTTTATCGCTTGTTTTAAACCTGTTTAGACTCAACAAAATCATACATATAATATATCACTTTAAAGCTTGTCGTAAATACTTTCAATACCAATTAATAGTTTTTATCCATACTTAACTGATTTCAACTTACGAGTCCGCAAAGTAGGCCCGAGAGTCATTTTGACACTTTTGTTAAAATACTAAAATTTTTCCATTGACACCTCAAATTATAAACCATAATACTTGAGCATGTAAAAATCAGGTCACAAGTCCAAAATGATATTTTAGACGTGTTAGATACCTCTGTTTCTCAAAATTTCGTATATGGGTCAAGGTATGCGCGTATGACCCAAATGGGTCATAAATACCCATTTTGACAAAAAACATGGAAAAACTCATTTTTAAAACATTACAATCTTCAAACTTACTTAAATTAATATATCGGACGTGTCCACGGTGCCCGTTACCCATTTTGACACTTTTTGACTTAAACGGGTCAAATGTCCAAACCGGCGATTTAAATTACATGGTTTATATATATACAAAATTACCACTTTAGAACACCCCACACTATATGAAATAGTTAATATAAGTGTATTAAGTTCATACAAAAAGTCTCAAGTCTCAATTATTGGTCATTATTTTTATAACCCGGAACATTTGCAAAAATACAAGTTTAAAAAGGTAGTTACAGCAGCAACTTCTGTGATTTTTAGAAAAATCATCGCAAATCCAAATCAGTCACCGCCAATTGGAGATGTGGCGTTTTTAAGTGAAGAATCTACAGAAAAATTCCCATAACCTGGTTTGACCCAGATCAGACCCAGTTGCAGAAAACGTTAACAGTGGTTCGTGCAGTTTTCAGAATTCAAACAGCATTTTTATTAAAATGTACCAAACTTTGAACGAGCGTAAAAGTCTAAAGAAAATTCGAATCGACCCAATTCTTGAGTCTAGTATCAGTAGTTTTTCAAGTCCAACAACCCTATGAACTCATATTAGCAGCTACAAGTCATTAACCATGTCAAAAACGTTCATAAACAACTTATAAAAACATAACTTAAATCGTTCATAACTTAACTTCTATAAATCAAAAACATATGATATCTAAACGAAAAGTTAATAATTTTTCAAGCTCATTTCAAATATCATCATGCCATGATCAGATTATAAACTCAACTTTTCCAGAATCTCAGTTTCAAATACGAATTTTTCAACCCGAAATCAATTAATCATAACTTTTGATCTAGAAATCGAAATCACATGATATCTTAATGAAAATTTTATAATTTTTCAAGAGGAATACATTTATGCAATACTATAAATTGAAAATATCATGTTCATATCAGTATCATACCATTCAAATTCGTGATCATTCATAAAACGAGTTAAAACTTCAATTAAGCATAACATGAGCATACGGTAACGAAAATTCGAAATTCCAAAGCCCAAACTTATTAGTTTTTCAAGAGGATTCTGATTATCTCATAATACTATACATTTAACAAGTTCAAGTTTCTGACCTCACACAAAACAAATTCGTGATTCATCAAAAAGTCATCAATCGATCTAATTAACGAATAATATCATGCATACATACAAGGACTTGAGCACTAGACACTATATCTACCCTAGAATGTAACAAAAACATGAAAACCCAAAAATTAGAGTTTTTAAAACTTACTCTAATCAAGAAATTGTTGGTATAGATGTGTAGAGCTCTTCGAGAGGAATCCGAATATGTAAACGATTTTATGATCAAGTGATTTCTTGAAGGTGTTCTTGAGGAAAGAAGATCGATGATGATGATGAATAGTGGATGGGTGTTCTTTTAGAAAATTGTGTACGTGTGTGTGTTAGATGAAATGAATGATTGAATCAGAAATAATATAGATAAGATAGAGTCACGGTTTTAAGTTAGATAAACACGGGTATTAGTGTGTAGTCACGGGTTTAATAGTAAGAAAATATAGATATAATATATTGTCAAGGGTGATAATTAAGTTTTTATCCGTTAGTTAAAATCAAATGTATCCTATCTAAATATGATTCAATAATCGGTAAATTTTATATTTATAAAAAAATACATCTATATATATATATTGTTCGAAATCTTTTATATTTAATTCAAATCAATTATTAAGAATATATTTAAATATCGTTTTTATATTTAAATTATATAATAAAGTAATTATAATGTTTATAAATCATGTGTTACGTAATTTATGGGAGTAGTTGGCAAGTGAGTCACGAATTTTGTATCTATTATCTAATATATAATAATAATAATAATAATAATAATAATAATAATAATAATAATAATAATAATAATAATAATAATAATAATAATAATAATAATAATAATAAACAGAATTATTAGTGTATATAACTATGCACATACATGTAGAAACGTTTGTATAATATGCGTATAAATACTTGTTGAATACCAATAAAAATATAAGTATTGACATCCTACTTAATTAAAATGATTTTTAAAACTCAATTGTTATATAACATAATTATTAAAATTAATAATCATACGTTTTGTTGTCTTAAAATATATTTTTCTCGTTTTCACTAACCGTAGTGTTTTAAGAAAAACATATAACCAATATTAATAATAGTATATTAAAAAAAAATTACATACAAAATTGTAAATTTTAAGTAACAGTTGTTAAGTTTTTAACGAAAAGTTAACGTAAAAAGTCGGGTTATTACAGAGGGGAAGATCGTATGAGAGACGCCCGCAAACAATTCAAATTTAAAAAAAAAAGAAAAAAAAGAAATTTCCTGTACGAAGATGCGTGGAAAATACTTGAAGACTGCGCAAAAAAATTTCCGTTTGAAGGTCTTATGTCCCACAAAAAGAAAAGTTAAACTCGGTAACCTCTTCCCAAACACACAAGAGAATACAGAAGATGAAGCAGAAAACCAACCGAACCCAACCTTGTACGAGAGTTTATTTAGGGACAAAGTGACGCCGCGTCCACCTGGTCGAACCAAGAGCTAAAGAGATTCGTATTCATCGGATTCTGCTTCTCGTAGATTGTCCGAGGAAGTGCGCCATAAGATAGCTGAGTCCGCGGCTGTCGCATTAGCCTCGAAACAAACAATGGAAAGATAGCGGAAGAGGCTGAGACGCGTACGATGTTTAAGGATTTAAAGTTTCTTTCAAAACCGGTATCACATGGCTTACCTCCCGACGAGTACAATATGATGATGAGAGCTAGCGGAAGGATCAAGAAAAGATACGTGAGGCAACTAGCAGAGGAGTCGAATTCGAGTAGTTTTAGTATTTTTGTATTTTAATTATGTCATACTTTTAGTTGTCCCATACTTTAATTTATGGGTTAAAGCCATAAATAAGCTATATACTTTCATTTTTGTTCCAGTGTAGGCTATATACTTTAAAAACTACCAATGTAAGCTATATACTCTTAAAAGCTGTATCGATATACACAAATTTTACCAGTTACCTGCTGAACCGGTAAAGTTAATTATTTAATATTTTTTGCATTTTATATGACTACAAATATGTCATATATTTTCAGTTTTGTTCCGATGTAGGCTATATACTTTCAGTTTTGTTCCGACATAGGCTATATACTTTCAGTTTTGTTACGATGTATCACCAACGTCATTCTCCACGTAGGATGCCACATCATCCTTGAGTTGTTTATCCGATTAATAAGTTTTGTCCGTTCATATTAGTACACTTTCTGAAAGTATATAGCCTATTTTGATATTTTGTGGAGTATATAGCCTATATTGGGACAAAAATGAAAGTATATAACCTATTTATGGCTTTAACCCTTAATTTATTAATGTAATGTTTTTCGATTATGTTTTTTTTAATGAAAGTATTTTTAGTGTATATAATTATGTTATTATTAATTCTATGATGATTAAAGAAAATTAATTAGTCATAGAGAGGAAGTATGTCATTGTTGGCAGGATTTAGTACTAATTTAGACTTTGTGAGGAAATACTGATGTGGCGTGTATGTGGAACCTAGTCATGAGAGGAAGTATGTCACGATTACCTAAATACTCAATTAGTTGTGACGATAAAATGGATATGAAAGTTTTGCACGTGTGTCTTCAACAAATATAGGTGTACTTAAACGGTGGTGGAACTTGAACGAATTTTGTAAGAGTTAATATTACCTACTCCTTTGTCTTGTAAAAAATACGGAGTATCTCGTTTGACATTTTATTAAATTTTAAATATATTAATAAATTATCTAATTTTTTTCTTCATTTAATTTAATGTTATTATAAAGAGTAACTAACAAATTAATTGCTATGTTTAAGGTTAATTTTCAATCTTGAAAGAGACATAATTAAAATTTTAATTATTTTTATTGTTATTTATGGTAAGGGTTAATAAATTTTGGATATAAAAATGGTAAGGCATACACTTTTTATGAAACGGAGATAGTAATATGTAAGGTGTACTTTAACATGAAAATATACATGTGATTATGCTGAACCACTATAGAGTCAACTCTATAATAAATTTTAGATAAAACTTTATATACTAAAAGTGGTGGCGAATGTCGTCGTTTCAGTTATATCGTATTGTCGTTTTGAGTTTGCGTTCACATTAGAAACCGTCCCTCAACTTCGACTATATTTACACAACGATCCCTAAATTTTACACTTTTTCAAGGGTAAAAAGTGTAAATATATAATTTTATTAACATAAAAGAAACTAATTCCACTCGAATTTATAACGGGCCCTATCTTCTTGCTCGGTGAGAGTTAAATTTTTCAGAGACCACCGTTCAACTCAAAAAAATCTTACGAACCCAACGGGAATAACTATACGTGAAATATACACTTCTCAAAAAAACGCTAAACACAACGACAACCCGTATCTTCCCGCTCGACACGAGTTAAATTTTTCCGACGGCAGCGTCAGACTCGAAATAATTTTATGAACAAAACCAAACTAACCACGTTCGAAACGGACACCTTTTAAAAACGCTAAACACAACGACAGCCCGTATCTTTCTGTTCGCCGGGAGTTAAATTTTTTCGACAGCACCGTTACACTCGAAAATTTTATTGAACAAAACAAAACTAACGACGTTCGAAACGGATAATTTTTAAAAAACGCTTAACACAACGACATCTAAAACGGCGCTTAACACATGAGCCGTGTTCCCCTCTGTAAATACATAACGCTACGTTTAATATGAATACGCAGGCCGAAAGCCCCCGACGCAACGCGCGGGTCGGTCCGGACTAGTTTTAGATAAAACTAGTAAAACTACATGTGCTTCGCCGCGGGATTGGCGTTTACGATTATTCTTCGTTCGGTTAACGACCAGTTATTTCACAGTTGGTTAATGGTTGAAAAATGATTAAAAAGTGATAAAGAAAGTAAAAACAAATAGGTTATAATAAATAAAGTGGGAAAATGAAAA